>NC_079213.1:5470144-5532644 GCF_029633865.1 Lampris incognitus
CGCGTGCCGGCTGCCATGCTAATGACAGGTTATATGCTGCCACAGCATCAGCCACAGACCGCTAGGCCTGGCCCGCTTACTGGTTTTATTCTGGGGGTGGGGGGTGGGGGCCTTTTTCTCCCCAATCACCCCACTCTTCAGAGCCGTCCCGGTCGCTGCTCCACCCCCTCTGCCGATCCGGGGAGGGGAGGGCTGCAGACTACCACATGCCTTCTCCCATACACGAGGAGTCAGCAGCCGCTTCTTTTCACCTGACTGAGAAGTTTCACCGGGGGGGGGGGGGGTGTAAGACATGGAAGGATCACGCTATTCCCCCCAGTCCCCCCCGCCCCGAACAGGCTCCTCGACCGACCAGAGGAGGCGCTATTGCAGCAACCAGGACACATACCCACATCCGGCTTCCCACCCACAGACACGGCCAGTTGTGTCTGTAGGGACACGTAACCAAGCCGGAGGCAACACGGCCGGGAACTCGAACCGGCGAGCCCCTGTGTCGGTAGGCAGCAGAATAGACCGCTATGCCACCCTGAAACCCTGGCCCCTCTTATTGTTGATGATACCGTTCTCATAAATGCCCCCGACTCCCGATGAGGTAAAAGGCACACGAGCAGGGCCCGCAGTCCCGTCAGCCTCCACCGGGCAGCTGCTGTACACTGTCACATCGGGTTGGTCAGCGTTCACTTGTTCACGTCGTTAAACAGCTGCCTGATATGACCGGGGGGGGGGGGGGCGGTATTACACGCTTTAACAATCAAGACGTGGGCCGTCTTCGCTACACCACCACGCACCTTCACAAATGTGCTCACAGCAGCGTCCCAACTACAACAGAAACAACCTCCCAGTTTGTTCTGTAACCCACACCGGCGTCCTGCCCAAGTCTGGAACGGGGTCTTGCAAAAGACATTCCTCCCAGGCCGCTTTACAAAGTGGATCAAGTGTTTGGCTCGTGGCTTTAAGTGGCGATTTGCCCCCCCCGTGTGGAATGACACCATGTCTCTGGCTTTAGATGCTGCCACCACACCAGCTTTCCACTGCAGCTCCACCTGCCCCAACATGTACACGGAAAGCTGGCATTTGTAAACTTCTGTGCATCCATCCATCCACCAGCCATCCATCCATCCACCAGCCATCCATCTATCCATCCATCCATCCACCGGCCATCCATCTATCCATCCATCCACCAGCCATCCATCTATCCATCCATCCAGCCACCAGCCATCCATCTATCCATCCATCCACCAGCCATCCATCTATCCATCCATCCACCAGCCATCCATCCATCCACCAGCCCTCCATCTATCCATCCATCCACCAGCCCTCCATCTATCCATCCATCCACCAGCCCTCCATCTATCCATCCAGCCACCAGCCATCCATCTATCCATCCATCCACCAGCCCTCCATCTATCCATCCATCCACCAGCCCTCCATCTATCCATCCATCCACCAGCCCTCCATCTATCCATCCAGCCACCAGCCATCCATCTATCCATCCAGCCACCAGCCCTCCATCTATCCATCCATCCATCCATCCAACCACCAGCCATCCATCTATCCATCCATCCACCGGCCATCCATCTATCCATCCAGCCACCAGCCATCCATCCATCTATCCACCAGCCATCATCCATCTATCTATCCATCCACCATCCATCCATCCATCCAGCCACCAGCCATCCATCTATCCATCCAGCCACCAGCCATCCATCCATCCATCCATCCACCAGCCATCCATCCATCCATCTATCCATCCATCCATCATCCATCTATCTATCTATCCATCCACCATCCATCCATCCATCCATCCATCCACCAGCCATCCATCCATCCATCCACCAGCCATCCATCCATCTATCCACCAGCCATCCATCTATCTATCCATCCACCATCCATCCATCATCTGAACCACTCATCCTACTCTCAGGCTCACGGGGATGCTGGAGCCTATTCCAGCAGCCATTGTGCAGCAGGTGGGGAGACACCCTGGACAGGCCGCCAGGCCATCACAGGGCCCACACACACACACACACACACACACCGATTCACACCTAGGGACAATGTAGTACGGCCGAGTCACCTGACCTACATGTCTTTGGACTGTGGGAGGAAACCGGAGCCCCCGGAGGAAACCCACACAGACACGGGAACAACATGCAGACTCCACACAGAGGACGACCCGGGACGACCCACCAAGGGTGGACTACTCCGGGGCTTGAACCCAGGACCTGCTTGCTGTGAGGCGACTGCGCTAACCACCACGCCGCCGTGCCGCCAACTTCTGTGCACAACGTTATAAACTGTGAACGCATACAGTTAGACATGTTATGTTGATGTTGACATGGATACCGTTGCCATTTCTAAATACCCCAAGACACTGTACCGGCAGCCATACCAACATGGACCCTGGCTCTGCCAAATGACAGAAGCTAAGCAGGTGTGGGCTTGGCTAGTACTTGGATGGGACACCATCCAGGAAAACGGAGTTGCTGCTGTACGTGGTGTCGGTGGGCCAGTAGGGGGCAGTCTTCCCTCTGGTCCTAATAAAAACAACAAATATCAAACCCCAATGCCCCAGTGCAGTGTCGGGTCACTGTGCTGTAGGAGATGCCGTCCTTCGGATGAGACATTAAACCGAGGTCCTGGCTCACTGTGGTCATTAACGATCTCATGGCACGTACCACCAAGAGTAGGGGGTTCCCTGGTTTCCTGGCAAAATTCCCAACCTGGCTCTCTTCATCTGGCCACCTAATCACCCCCCATGTAACTGCCTCAAGCTGATGTGTGGTGAGCGTTCTGGTGCAAAATGGCTGCTGAACATCACCCAGGTGGTGCTGCACATTGGTGGTGGTTGAAGTGAGTTACCCCCTTCACTGTGAAGTGCTCTGGGTGTCTGGAAAAGCGCTACATAAATGTAATGATTATTAATATTATTATTATTATTACTACCGTTATACTGCCCAACCCTAGAGGCTAGGTAGGAATTTATCTGTTAAGATAAATATTTACCACTACTCTCGGTCAGTGGTACCCAACTCCTGTCCTCGCAGCACCCACAGCACTGCAAGTTTTCTATTCTGCACACATTAAATCATAAATCAGGTTTAAAGATAATTTTCTCAGATAAGATGGATCCATTTTTAATTTGCTGCCGAGGTGTACATTGCCACGTGGCATCCATCGTTGTGTGTGAATTCAGAACACAGCAAACATCAAAAAACAAATGGATAATATAGCTCTTTTTCAGGAAAAGCAATAATCTAATTTGCCTATTTATGATGGCTGTGGCTATGTCCTTTTTCATCTGATTGTTTAAGTTGATAAACTTACACATCCAACCTTTAAGTGTGTGGGTCTGGTCTCTATTGAAATTGTCCAGATCCGAGTAGTAAAAATCGCAAAAAAAAATAAAATAATAATAATAATATATATATATATATGTGTGTGTGTGTGTGTGTGTGTGTGTGTGTGTGTATATATATGTGTGTGTGTGTGTGTGTGTGTGTGTGTGTATATATATATAATGTATGTATATTGTCATGATGAGCTTTCAACTGGCTGAAAGCTCGATCTTGAGATGAGAAAATTGAATCTCACCCCCCCTCCCCCACGCACACACACACACATGCACACAACAAAATGAGGTGTGCCCACTGCCCTCAGTGAACTGACCCACTATCTTGAAAACCAGTTGTTGTGCTCAAACCGGAGTTATAATTGGCCTTTAAATGGTGTAGTATATCCCCGGCTGAATGCAGCAGATAATCTGTGATGGAAGATGCCCACTCAGTTCCAATATTGCAGCACCGCTCTCAAACTTCCTGTTTGGGCCAATGCTCACTTAAGTATATAATACTCACTACCAATTCCCATCCATCCATCTATTCATTATCTGAACTGCTTATCCTGCTCTCAGGGTCGCGGGGATCCCGGAGCCTATCCCAGCAGCCATTGGGCGGCAGGCGGGGAGACACCTTGGACAGGCTGCCAAGCCATCACACAGGGACCACACACACACACACACCTTGGGACAATGTAGGACGGCCGAGTCACCTGACCTGCATGTCTTTGGACTGTGGGAGGAAACCGGAGCCCCCGGAGGAAACCCACACAGAAACGGGGAGAACACGCAAACTCCACACAGAGGACGACCCGGGACAACCCCCAAGGTTGGACTACCCCGGGGCTCGAACCCAGGGCCTTCTTGCTGTGAGGCGGTCGCGCTAACCACTGCACCACCGTGCCGCCCTCTAACAATTTCCACTAACACTGAATACTTGTTTGCATTACTACCTATTAACTGCATCTGTGAGAGTGTGTGTGTGTGTGTGTGTGTGTGTGTGTGTGTGTGTGTGTGCGCTCACCTGGTGAGCATATGAGGGGAGAAGGATGCAGGGTTGTCTTGTTCGGAGAAGAGAGGCATGGACCCTCCCATCAACCACAGCCTGAATGACATGATGATCGCCACCTATAGGAGGGAGGACCAAAGTACAGTTAAACACAGTCGGCGCATACCCCCCCCCCCCCCCCCGCACACTTTATTGAAGAGACCTATTATCCCCTTAATCCCCTCACTTCCCTTGCCAACCTGAACACAGATAATCGGTGAGTTTACACACCCAGTAATCTCAGTGATTCGGTTAAGAAATTATTATTGGCAATAAAGAGTAATCATTTACACTGATTGATGATCACTTGGAATGAACCCATCAGTCCAAATACGTTAAAATATTGCGTCCCTCCATTAGTTTTATCATAAGCATTGTTTCCGAAGCCCAGACTTTCCTGTCTGCAGTCTCCGCCATGCACATCCGCTCAACTGAAATACCTTATAGAAACCAGACACGTAACTGGGTTTCTCTGGCAGAACTCTAGCTATGCTAACCAGGTATTGCTTAATCCCCTAATTATCATTATTATTATTATTATTATAATTTGATACAGGAAACCAGGTTTTCCATTTACATCAACTTTTCTGAACTCACATTACTGCTGAAAGTGGAGAATAATCAGAATACCACAGCGCATGTAAACGCACTGGATATGTCATTTCACAACCACGCTGTATGCATTCGCTTATAACCTGCTTATAAACAGATTCGGACGTTGAAATGCAGGAAGTGAAAAAGATGCTCACATAGCCGGAGAGGAAGCAGGCTCTTTTGATGAAGGGGCTGCAGATGGCAGGGAGGTCCATCAGTCTGGAGCTGGACAGGTGACTGAGAGAGACAAACAAATACAGCCCAGCGTCACTCAGAGGGCAATAGCAGTCAATGACAACTAACAGTGATCTGTACGGGGGTGGGGGTGGGGGGGGGCTGAATTATCAGCTTTATTTGGAGACCATATTCCTCTATCCCGGACAACTATCCATCCATATAACCTTTCATTCTTTCATTCATCCATCCATCCATACATGTACCCAGTGCTGCACTCATTTGTAGATTTTACTTTAGGTAACATCAAATCAATAATGCCCTTCAGGGTGTTTTTACTGGTCTTTAAGAGAGCGATCAGGAATCAGGAACACTTTGTCGTTTCATTACATGAAATGAAAGGAAATATCGTTTGCTGCAGCCCACAGCAGTGCAGCACCAAGACAACAACGCATCTAAAAACTACAAGAAAACATATATTGAACTACAAAAAAAATCACTGTCCAAGAGAACGAATGCCAGGATGACTGTCTGAACTGCTGGTCTGCCTGGGCTAGCAGTTAGCCTAGCCTGCCCCGCTTCCGCGTCCTGTCAGACCGCCCTCGGTGTTTCCTCCTCGGGCGCAGCTCCAGGCAGAGCCGTGGTCCCTGGACCCACTGGACTCAGCAGACCAGGCTCCCCCAGCCGATCCAACGCCAGCTCTCCCAGCCAGGCACCCCCGACACACCTCCCCGCACTCCACACACAACGACACCAAAAACACAGTCAACGCTAGGCGAGGCCGCCGCCAGACCACTCTCGGTGTTATCGGAACCGCCGGTCTGCAAGGGCTAGCAGTTAGCTTAGCCTTCCCCACTTCCGCGTCCTGTCAGACCACCCTCGGTGTTTACTCCTCAGCCCCAGGAAGGGCCCACAGGACGCCACAGACCAAGCTGTCCCAGCCAATCCAGCGCCAGCTCTCCCAGCCATCAAACGAAGATGTGGACAGACGTGGACAAAGACACTGCATGGATGGTACTGGGTGAGGCCACCGCAAACGCAAGTTTGTGCCGCCATCTTCCCACACCGGCACTGGGTGAGGCTGCCCCAAATGCAAATTCGCGCTGTGTGACCGATGGTGACCCAATCGGTCATGTGCAAAGCTGAGTAGTATAAGCACATTAGAATAAAATGAGGAAAAACAAGAGGAAGCATGACAGAAGGAAAACTAGTTTCTCGGTGACCACAAGAACTGCCATAGAGACCAATAAAGCTCTGTGACTGGAATGAGCGGTGGGGTTAGAACACATCTTCGACCAATCAGATCGCCCACTGAGAACAATCTGTTGTACAATAAAATCAGATCTCCCTGCAGGTTTGGAGACTACCACATGTTGAGGCCAGTCTGGTCTCACTTTTCTTGAATTTCTTGTCTATTTTTGTCTTCGATGGTCTTTAATGGGATGTGGTGTTATTTGGCCGCTAGAGAGAAGGACGGAGATTGAAAGGAGACTAAGACGTTCCACTACACGGAGTTACTGTAAAGGATTTTGGTGCAAAAAAAACAAAAAACTTTTTTTTTCTCTATATGACACACGAACTGTTTTTTTCCAGGGCCGTAGTGTGGTTAAGTTTTCAGAGGGGTTGCAAATTGCAAACAAATGTGCAGACAACGCAACAACAAAAAAAACAGAACAAAAAAACAAAACAAGTACAGCAAGTTAAAGCTGTATGTGGAAATGCAGTTATGACTACTGGTGCCGACTCATTTCCCAAATAAACAAGAACCTTACAAGAAGTGGGGCACATGAGCAATCTATCCCATGAGCAGAATCATCACCAGTCAATATCGCCAGTAAAAAGCAAACAGAAGTCATTTATGTGAACAATCAAACCAATGGTAGACACCAAATGCCTCTGGGAGGGGAGGAGGGGGGTATAATGTGGCCTAAATTCGAACAGGCTTGAACCAGTTTTCTACCTGAACTGGTTTTCTACAAGTATCTTGTTGCAACAGGAGATCTGAGGGCTGAATTCAAGCACAATGATATGTAGTTTTATTCGCACTGCTGAAAAGTTGCATGGTTGGAAAAAAAAACTTTGCAGGTGAATGTACCCAACTAACTTACTCGGGGGGGGGGGGGGAGAGAAGGAAAGGGGGCGAGACAGAACAAATCTAAATCCTGAGTTATAACCCAGATAGCAAAACTGCTGTGGCCCGGACCCGTCCCACACCTGACCCTTCATCCGGCCCACATACCGCGTGGAGTGATGGCACTTGGGTGGTCCGCTTCTGTTTGCCAGATCTGGGCCAGAACCAAGCCATAGCAAAGCCGCCTGTGCCACATATTTGCCAAAGGTGGCCATATTCGTTGTGTGATATTTGGGCCATATTCACCTTTTACCACACGGGCCACTTCAGGGTCACATCCAGATCACATGTTGCCCAGAGCACCGCATCTTTGCCAAAAAAAGGCCCACATGTGATTTGGCATATTTGGACCATATTGCTATTATACATGTGGGCCACTTCAGGCTCACATCCATGTTGTCAGGGCCAGAAGAAGACCAGCAGTGCTGCATCACTGCCTTACGTGGCCCACATCCGGATGCTGTCTGGGAACTGGGATCATCTTTGGAGTGAAAAGATCTGTGGCTCAAAAATCCTTGAAAACCGGGTACCAGTGCAGCGGTCCTCCTCGTTGGCACAACATTTTCCCGGTATCACGATGGCGTGAAAGGCTCTCAAACAGAATCACACATTTGAGGTGTTGCGTTTGACACGTCGCGTTGCAAGACGAAACGAATGAAAAAGCATATCGGCATTCTGGATACGCACAAGAAAAGATGGCGGCTTCGCACTCTAGCTGCCAAATATTCCTCCCTTTTTCGGCTGCACGGTAGCTGCCGTGGGAAGCTGGTATAGAAACAGCAGCAACAGGCAACTAGTAGTGGCAGCACGTTGTCCTAGTCCACCTGCCATATTTCCAAGCTCAAAAGGAACAAAGAGATGATGATACAGAGGTGATGACAGGAGAGGATGCGGTCTGATCTAGCTAACATGCAGCAAGTCTGTGTGAGTGACAGACAGAGAGAGAGAGAGAGAGAGAGAGAGAGAGAGAGAGAGAGGGAGAGGGAGAGGGAGAGAAAGAGAGGGGGGAGAGGGAGAGGGAGAGGGAGAGAAAGAGAGGGGGGAGAGAGGGCGGGAGAGGAAGAGAGAGACAGAGAGGGAGAGGGAGAGAAAGAGAGGGGGGAGACGGAGAGAGAGAGAGAAGGGGGAGAGAGGGCGGGAGAGGAAGAGAGAGCGAGAGGGAGACGGAGAGAGAGAGAGAAGGGGAGAGAGAACGAAGGACAGAGAGAGACAAATAGAGAGGGAGAGAAAGAGAGGGGGGAGAGGGAAAGAGGGGGAGAGAGAGATGGGGGAGAGAGGGAGGGAGAGGACGAGAGAGCGAGAGGGAGATGGAGAGAGAGAGAGAGAGAGAAGGGGAGAGAGAACGAAGGACAGAGAGAGACAAAGAGAGGGGGAGAGAGAGAGAGAGACAGAGAGGGAGAGAAAGAGAGGGGGGAGAGGGAGAGAGAGGGGGAGAGAGGGAGGGGGAGAGAGGGAGGGAGAGGAAGAGAGAGCGAGAGGGAGAGGGAGAGAGAGAGAAGGGGAGAGAGAACGAAGGACAGAGAGAGACAAAGAGAGGGGGAGAGAAAGAGAGGGAGAGAGAGAGAGAGAGATGGGGGCGAGAGGGAGGGAGAGGAAGAGAGAGCGAGAGGGAGACGGAGAGAGAGAGAGAGAGAGAGAGAGAAGGGGAGAGAGAACGAAGGACAGAGAGAGACAAAGAGAGGGGGAGAGAAAGAAAGAGACAGAGAGGGAGGGAGAGGAAGAGAGAGCGAGAGGGAGACGGAGAGAGAGAGAGAGAAGGGGAGAGAGAACGAAGGACAGAGAGAGACAAAGAGAGGGGGAGATAAAGAAAGAGACAGAGAGGGAGAGAAAGAGAGGGGGGGAGAGGGAGAGAGAGAGAGAAGGGGAGAGAGAACGAAGGACAGAGAGAGACAAAGAGAGGGGGAGAGAAAGAGAGAGACAGAGAGGGAGAGAAAGAGAGGGGGGAGAGGGAGAGAGAGGGGGAGAGAGGGAGGGAGAGGAAGAGAGAGCGAGAGGGAGAGGGAGAGAGAGAGAAGGGGAGAGAGAACGAAGGACAGAGAGAGACAAAGAGAGGGGGAGAGAAAGAGAGGGGGGGAGACGGAGAGAGAGAGAGAAGGGGAGAGAGAACGAAGGACAGAGAGAGACAGAGAGGGAGAGAAAGAGAGGGAGAGAGAGAGAGAGAGATGGGGGCGAGAGGGAGGGAGAGGAAGAGAGAGCGAGAGGGAGACGGAGAGAGAGAGAGAGAAGGGGAGAGAGAACGAAGGACAGAGAGAGACAAAGAGAGGGGGAGAGAAAGAAAGAGACAGAGAGGGAGAGAAAGAGAGGGGGGGAGAGGGAGAGAGAGAGAGAAGGGGAGAGAGAACGAAGGACAGAGAGAGACAAAGAGAGGGGGAGAGAAAGAGAGAGACAGAGAGGGAGAGAAAGAGAGGGGGAGAGGGAGAGAGAGGGGGAGAGAGGGAGGGAGAGGAAGAGAGAGCGAGAGGGAGAGGGAGAGAGAAGGGGAGAGAGAACGAAGGACAGAGAGAGACAAAGAGAGGGGGAGAGAAAGAGAGGGGGGAGAGGGAGACGGAGAGAGAGAGAGAAGGGGAGAGAGAACGAAGGACAGAGAGAGACAGAGAGGGAGAGAAAGAGAGGGGGGAGAGGGAGAGAGGGGGGGAGAGAGAACGAAGGACAGAGAGAGACAAAGAGAGGGGGAGAGAAAGAGAGAGACAGAGAGGGAGAGAAAGAGAGGGGGGGAGGGGGAGAGAAAGAGAGGAGGGAGAGCGGGGGGGGGGGCTTTTCAGGTAAAAGGTGTATTTGACTCGGCGGTGTCAGAGGGTTTCATAAACAATCTCAGGATTTGAAATCCTGGAAAGTAAGCAGAGAGAAACTGCCTCCTTGGGAAACTTTGTTGAGACTGAGCTAGCCTGGAACGACGGCTCCACATTGGCTGGGAAGGGGAAGAACAAGATATAACACACACACACACACACACACACACACACACACACACACACACACACACACACACACACACAGGTATTGTTGGATTCCTAAGACCTGGGCCTCAAATTCTCCCGAAGGATCATGGGAAAGACACCGGCACACATCCTCACAACGGGACGCTAATTCACCATGACAACTGTGACCGCAGCAACCGAGAAGGATGAATGAAAGAGGGGAGGGGGAGGGGGAGGGGGAGGGGGGTTGGGAATGGAGGAGAGAAAATCGAGTTTGGCTGATTGTGAAGAAGAGGTTCGGGGCGTCGGCTTCCTCATACAAACAACTGCTGCAGTGAGACTGTGAGGCGTCTCTGAGAAAGACCGTCTGAGGAGTCGTGAGAGCCGCTGAGCCAGACGCACACAGACACACACACAGACACACACAGACACACACACACACAGACACACACACTGTCCCACGGTGATGAATGGCTTGTGATGGTGAATGAGTGCAGTAGTTCTCCGAGATAGCGGCTGGTGTTCGGAGCTCTGCGCTGTGCTGTGCTGCAGTCAGACACGGCTGTGATTCCCAGCATTCCTCCCTACGAGTGGTATTTCCGCCCTCCCTCCTCTCCCGTGCCACCGTTATTTACGTCCCCCCCCCCCCCCGTCACAGTCGCCGTGAAGGCGACAGGGCCCGCCGTGACAGGGCTCAGCGTAGAAGGCTTGTAGAACCTGATAATGTAATAAATTCCCGATAACGTAATAAAAAATCTGCTCTTGAGTCCATTGAAAATGCAATAAAACCTGATAATGTAATAACTTCCTGATAATGTAATAAAGTGCATTTCCCAATAATGTAATAAACTTTTTACCAATAATGTATTAATGTGTTACATTAACAGGACGTTATTAGGGTTAGGGTTAGGGCTAGCTATGATATATAGTTTATTACATTATCGGCAAATGCACTTTATTACATTATCAGGAAGTTATTACATTATCAGGTTTTATTTGCATTTTCAATGGTCTCGAGTGCATTTTTATTACATTATCAGGGTTATTACATTATCAGGGTTATTACATTATCGGGGATTTATTACATTATCAGGTTCTACAAGGCTCTGTGACGAGAAGCTACATCTAATGTGGAATAGAATATGATGAGGAATATTCTATTCTATACCATTTTATTTTATTCTATTCTAGTAGCGACAGCTCAGATGTTGCTTCGTGTATCTCAACACGCTGTTGAATTCAGAATAGGACAAAACAAACCGGAGAAAAACAAGACTATTTCAATGTGATGCTGAATAAAGAACAGAACTGATTGTCCAACCAAAGCTGGAGATTTGTCTTTGACAGGCCAACACCACCAGCAAAACACATGTGTAAAACTTCCTTCAGTAAAATCAACCCAGTATTCCCGTATATGACAGGGGGATTCAGATCATCTGCAGGCGTCCGGGTAGTGTGGCAGTCTACCCCGTTGCCTGCCAACACAGGGATCGCCGGATCAAATCCCCATGTTACCTTCGGCTTGGTCGGGCGTCCCTACAGACATGACTGGCCGTGTCTGCGGGTGGGAAGCCGGATGTGGGTATGTGTCCTGGTCGCTGCACTAGCGCCTCCTCTGGTCGGTCGGGGCACCATATATCCAAACTAAGAGCACATATATCCATACTAGAACACATATATCCAAACTAAGAACACATATATACCCCTTGATCCAGGGTCTCTTAATAACTATCGACCAGTCTCTAGTCTTCCATTCTTTTCTAAAGTACTAGAGAGTTGTGTATCAACAACTATCGTCCCATATAAACTATCTATATTAACCTTTTCAATCCGCGTTCAGGGCCCGTCACTCCACTGAAACGGCTCTAACCAAAGTGGTAAATGATCTTGTGCTTGCTATGGACTCTAATTCCACCTCTGTGCTTCTACTACTCATCCTAAGTGCAGCTTTTGACACCACTGACCACTGTATACTATTAGACAGAATAAATTATCATTTTGGTGTCTCTGGCTTAGCTCTCTCTTGGCTTACATCTTACTTATCTGGAAGAATACAGTGCTATAATAACATTACATCGAATTTCTCCAATGTTAAATATGGCATACCCCAGGGCTCGGTTCTTGGCCCTCCACTTTTCTCTCTATATATTTCACCTCTTAGCAAAATTATACGCAGTCATGGAATAAATTTATATTGTTATGCAGATGATACTCAGCTGTATGTGCCTATAAGGGCTGATGACTGTACTCAAATGACTAATTTAGGGCGCCCAGATAGCGTAGCAATCTATTCCATTGCCTATCAACATGGGGATTGTCGTTTCGAACCCCCGTGTTACCTCTGGCTTGGTCGGGCGTCCCACAGACACAATTGGCCGTGTCTGCGGGTGGGAAGCTGGATGTGGGTATGTGTCCTGGTCGCTGCACTAGCGCCTCTTCTGGTCGGCCGGGGCACCTGTATGGGGGGAGGGAGAACGGGGGGAATAGCGTGATCCTCCCACACGCTACGTCCCCCTGGCGAAATTCCTCACTGCCAGGTGGAAAGAAGCGGCTGGTGACTCCACATGTATCGGAGGAGGCATGTGATAGTCTGCAGCCCTCCCCGGATCAGCAGAGGGGGTGGAGCAGCGACCGGGAAGGTTCGGAAGAGTGGAGTAATAGGCTAGGTACAATTGGGGAGAAAAAGGGGGAAAAAAGACTAATTTAGAGGCCTGCTTGTCTGCTGTGAAAAATTGGACGTCCATAAATTTCCTGCTTTTAAAAGTTCGATAAGACTGTGATCCTGGTCATGGCCATGCTAGACACAGACACCACAACAATCTTGGCGTTAGGTTTGATCCCAGCCTTTCCTTTGATAAGCACATTACAGAAATCACCAACACTGCCTTTTTTCACTTACGTAACAGAGCTAAAATTCAGTCTTTTCTGTCCATGGCTGATGTAGAGACTCTTAATACATGCATTTGTTTCATCAAGACTTGATTATTGCGATGTTCTGTTTTCAGGTCTGCCACATGCTAGAACTAGAAGTTTTCAGATGGTTCAAATGCTGCAGCTAGAATCCTAAACCAGAAAATTTAACCATATTACACCAACTCTTGCCTCCCTTCATTGGTTCCTATCCACGTTAGATCAGACTTCAATGTGCTTCTACTGACTTATCTAGTCCTAAATGGGCTTGGCCCACCATACCACTCTGATCTCCTTAAACTGTATATTCCATCTCGAGCTCTCCGCTCTCAAAATACAGGGCTCCTGTGTGTACCCAAAGTTAAAAAGAAGTCAGCAGGTGGCAGGGCCTTTTCCTATCGGGCCCCGTTCTTATGGAATAACCTGCCTGCTGCCGTCAGACAATCAGAGTCTGTTGAGTCCTTTAAACACTTCACAACCTGTACAGCATGTCTGGTCAGTTTCAGTCTCGATGACTTTACCAAGAACTGTTCTCCTGACGAGATTATAGAGTATAGATTATTGCAACTCTCTCACATGTCTTCTCTTGTGTATGTGAATGGTGTGATGCGAGTCTCCCCAATGTGCACGTGCAGTCTGTCCTCCTGCCGGGTCTCCATGGTGACGGTGGTCCCCACCCGGACGCTGCTTGGCATCCTCCTCCTCATTCTTTTTATATATCGTATAAATCCATATAATTTTGTTATCCTGTTTCAGTGTTATATCCTTCTCTCACTCCAATGTGTGACTGATGTGTTTTCCTACTGTGCCAAAATGTCTTTCATGGGTTACCGTTGGTTTTTTCCCGCTCCTCACACACTGTTTTAAGTTTAAGACTGCTGCATCTGTTGCCTAGCAACACAGGGATTGCCGGTTTGAATCCCCGCGTTACCTCCGGCTTGGTCAGGCGTCCCTACAGACCCGATTGGCCGTGTCTGCAGGTGGGAAGCCGGATGTGGGTATGTGTCCTGGTCGCTGCACTAGCGCCTCCTCTGGTTGGTTGGGACGGGGGACTGGGGAACAGCGTGATCCTCCCACGCGTTACGTCCCCCTGGCGAAACTCCTCACTGTCAGGGTGAAAAGAAGCGGCTGGCGACTCCACGTGTATCGGAGGAGGCATGTGGTAGTCTGCAGCCCTCGCCGGATCGGCAGAGGGGGTGGAGCAGCGACCTGGACGCTCGGCGGGAGAGCGGGGTAATTGGCTGGATACAATTGGGGAGAAAAATCTCAACAAAAAAAAAAGAAGAATGCCAGGGTATTACTGCTTGACTAAAAACTAGACCAGTGTTTCTCAACCCAGTCCTCAAGGACCCCCTATCCTGCATGTTTTCTCTGCAACCCTGAATAGGTACCTGTTTGTAGTTATTCAACCAATCAGCAATGACTTTTGTCAGACGTTGCACACCTTGCATAATTAAGTGCTGCGAGATGATTGGTCGAGTAAGTACAAGCAGGGCTACCTATGCAGGGTTACAATGAAAATCTGCAGGATAGGGGGTCCTTGAGGACTGGGTTGAGAAACACTGCACTAGACGTTTTCAACAGACAAACCGGTCCCATGACAGTGTCCATAATGTCTACGCATCAACATACCTACAGCACCTGCGAGACGCTCTTACCTCCTCATGTCAAAAAAAGCCAAACTATCCCTTTTAACATGAACAGGTTCTCTCACTCGTGATGGAGGATACCAGGAAGTGTGAAGTCAGTGGCCACATGTCAAAGGAAATACACCCAAGCTTCCCAAGCAGACGTGTGGTTGTTTTCGGGCTGGCGATGTGATGCTCTCCATGTTCTCTGGATGCTACACAGCCATTTAACGTAAGAGTGCGCATGTGTGTGTGCCTGTGTGCAAGAATGTTGATGCACATTTTTGTCTGTAAGATAATACCATTAAGGATGAAGAATGTGTGTGTGTGTGTGTGTGTGTGTGTGTGTGTGTGCGAATGAAATGCCTCATCATCAAAAATACAAAAACCGATAGATGGAGAGAGATGAGAAAGACAGACAGCCAGCCAGACAGACAGAGTAAAGGAGAAGGCTAGGAGACAGAGACAGGGAGGACAGTGAAGCAGGGAGGGAGGGAGAGCAGGAGACCGAGCTATAAATAATGTATGTCAATGGGAGAGAGAATGAGAGAGAGAAAGTTAAATAGCAAGGTCGAAAGGAAGAGCTCTACAGAGACAGAGGGACAGGGACAGAGTGGTGATGATGTTTGAGTTGAAAGGTCAAGTCTTCATAGGTCAAGTCTTCATTCCACCTGTCCGGATGTCAGAGTAATCCCGCTGGAAGTCCGGCCCCCTTCCCAACCACTGAATCACAGAAACCCTACTGGGACGTGTGAGTGAGTGAGTGAGTGAGTGAGTGAGTGAGTGAGTGAGTGAGTGAGTGAGTGAGTGAGTGAGTGAGTGAGTGAGTGAGAGAGTGAGTGAGTGAGTGAGTGAGAGAGAGAGAGAGAGTGTTAGCATGTACGTGTGGATTGGGGGGACGACACTACTGGAAAACAAATTAACCGCCAGAGCTTCCTGCCTGCCCCCAATTCAACTGGATGATCAACATGTCACGATGGCGGACCCCCCCCTCCACTTCCCCCCACTGTAAACTACTGGTAGTTTTAAAATGACTACAAATAAGTGTCCATACCCCCCCCACCAACGTTTCCTAGACAAACTGAAATCATAACTTTAGTCCGTTGTCTCCGAGTTGCGTGAAATGTGCCTGTTCAAACGGATACACAGCAGGCCTCCATGTTTGTCTGAATCCACCAGTCACTTCCAACTTGCACAGAAGTGTCACTAATGAGGCTCTCCACGCCAATGGTTCCCAAAATGATTCCAAGATTGATTCCAAGATGGCGGCGCACTGGACGCAGCGGCTACTGCGGTTCCCTGTTCAGTGCTAGGTTTTCTTTGTCATTCGCACCTTAGTTTTAAGTTTACTTACACATGTAGGTCCTGCGCTCTTCTACAACCGTCAGGAACTTTTAAACCTCAGAACGGATTACTCACTTCCCTCCACCATCACGGACAATTTCCCCATCCATATGATCCGCTCACCGGCCTCGCAGTGGAAACGCCGCCCCCGTCGGCAACGTGAACAGAAGAGGGGGAAACGAGGCGGGCTACATGCTAAGCTAAGTAGCGCTCCCTTCAAAGCTTCCCTCCCCAGCATCTTCATGGCTAATGTCCGGTCGTTAGCTAACAAAATGGACGAGATAAGACTCAGGCTGTCCTCTCAGAAAAGGCTGCAGAACTGCTGTCTGCTGATGTTTACGGAGACTTGGCTCAACAGCAATGTAGCCGACTCGGCAGTCGAGCTAGCGGGCCGCACAGCCTTCCGTGCCGACAGTACAGCGGACTCCGGCAAGATCCGCGGAGGAGGTTTGAGTATTTATGTCAATAACTCTTGGTGCAACAATATAAAGGTCGTCGAAAGGCATTGCTCTGCTGATCTCCAGCTCCTTATGATTCAGTGCAGGCCTTTCTACCTGCCCAGGGAGCTAACGGCCATTACCATCGCCGCTGTATACATCCCCCCACATGCTAATGCTAAGGTAGCACTTCAGCAGCTACAATGTGCCATCAGCAGACAACAGACCAAATACCCGGACAATGCCTTTATCATAGGTGGTGACTTTAATCAGGCTAACCTCAGGGCTGTATTGCCCAAATTCCATCAGCATGTCTCCTGCCCCACTAGGGGACAAAACACCCTGGACCATCTCTATACAAACATCAAGGACTCATACAAAGCTACTCCCTGCCCTCATCTGGGGCATTCTGACCACCTCTGCCTGTTCCTGGTCCCAGCCTACAAACCCCTAATAAAACGGGTAAAGCCAGCAGTAAAGACAATCACTGTCCGGCCAGAAGGAGCAGTCTCTGAACTCCAGGACTGTTTTGAAAACACAGACTGGAGTATTTTTGCACATTCAGCTACCCATGGCTCCCATATAGACATTAATGAACAGACATCTGCCATACTAGCCTACATTAACTTTTGCACTGCGAGTGTCACAACAAAAAAATCAGTCCACACCTTTCCAAACCAGAAACCCTGGATGACCAGTGAGGTTTGCGGGGGATTGCTGACACCTATCACAGGCTGGTGATTCACCGTCATAGACCTTAGCCAACCGAGTCTTAGTGTAGTAAATACGGTGTACCACTTTACACTGAATAAGACCATGTCTTGCACAAATAGATGATCCATGTACACGTTCTAAAATCTCCGCCCAAACTTCCTCTGGTATTACCTCCCCCAGATCTTCCTCCCAAAGGGTCTTTATAGACTTTAATGACTCTCGATGTAAAAGATTAATTTGGTTGTATATATATGAAATTGAGACTTTCAGGGCTGGGACTGGTGTCAGAAACCATCTAGAATGGAATCATTAGGTAGGTTGGGAAACATGTTACGGGCAAAGCTACGGACCTGTAAATATCTGAAAAAATGTTGCCTAGGAAGTGAAAATCTGTCTGAAAGTTGCTGATAGGATGCAAAAACCTTATCAATACACAAGTTTTTAAAAGTGTTGATACCCAGGTTTGACCGAATCAAGAAAGCATGGTCTGCCAGGGAAGGAGGGAAAACATGATTAGCAGCTAATGGGGCAGAGGTAGAAAATGACTGTAGACCAAAACAGCGCTTAAACTGAACCGAGATCCTAAGAGAGGTTTTAACAATTATGTTTTTAGTATAGGGAGAAATAGAAGAACGTATAGGAGAGTGTACTAGAGCCTTCAGTGATACCGGTTTGGTGGAGTTTGCCTTTATAACAAGTCATGTCAGAGGGGGATCAAAGGCCTCATATTGAAGCCAGTATTTAAAATTTTTAATGTTGGCTGCCAATAATAGAACCTGAGATTCGGTAAAACCAGCCCTCCAAGTTGCCTAGACCTTTGCAAATAATGTTTACGCGGCCTAGGAACCTTCTTATTCCAGGTACACTCCAAGATCAGACTATCCACTTTACGGAAGAAGGTCTGAGGAAGGAAAAGCAGTATGCATTGGAACAAGTAGGAGAATCGAGGAAGCATATTCATTTAACGGAATTGACTTGCGCAACTAAAGAAAGATCTTCTCAACAAAATCCACCGCCAACGTCAGATCTTCAAACTTACGAGTTTTTCCGCTGGGCAAGGTGATGCGTAATGTTGCCGGGCAGAGAAATCCAAGCTTAATGTTAGGGTAAGGAGTGAAGCTCCTTCTTCACTTTGGCAAAGGGGGCCCTTTTCTTAGCCACAGTCGGGGTGAAGTCGGGAAAAATTGAGATCCTCATACCCTTGTGTGAGAGAGGGGAGGCCTCCCCGGCTCAGCGCAGGATTTGGTTCCCAACTTGGATTTGACTTACTCGGATAACAAGTGGACAGGGAGGTTCCCCACCCTTGGGCCTGGCACGTAGGTAATGATGGACCCAATCCAGTATGGGTTTTTCATCAAGTCCAAGTAGGTCTTGTAGAAATTGGGCTGCAAACTCGCCGGGGCGAGGGCCCTCCAAACTCTCTGGCAAGCCCACCAGACGAACATTATTCCACCTCGAACGTGCCTCCGGGTCCTCACATTTCTTTGAAAGTGAATCGACCAAGGTAGTTAGTGTGCTAACATTAGCATGAAGGTCGGTTAGCTCACTATCATGGTCATTAGCCGAGCGCTCGAAGTCCACAATGGTTCTGCCATGCGAGACAATTTTGCTCTCGAAAGACTCAAGAGCCGTTTTTATCTCTCTTCTGACAGTCTCCAAGATGAAAGAATTAAGTTCTCTGACAATATCAGGGTACATTTCCTTCATCATCTACCTTATGTTCAACAACAGAGTCTCGTTAGCATCTAGCTGCTGTTGGGAGACTGAGTCAGGCTTGTTGCAGCCTCCTCTATCGCATTTCCCTTGACCTCCCATCATATATTAGCCTCAATTGAAAAATAAATTAACAAAAGGAAACAGCTGCAATATTAAAGCTTAGATTGGTAAAAGGGCCAAAATCGTGGAAATAAAGTATAAAAGAAGTCACATTTCGACGGAGCTACTGCGAAACACGCCTTACATCCTCCCTGCACAGCAGCGCATCGCCAACATGTCACATGAAATGCATATGCAGTGGAGGTGCCGGGAAAGCTTTGTCATTATACGGTGTTGTTGGAGGGAGAGATCCCCTGCCCACTGTATTAGCATGCTGATGCTGCTGCATGCAGGCTATTTCTGCCTGTAGGTGTCAGGGCCCTGACACTGTCGGCCAATGTCGGGCCGTCTGTGAGTGTCTGTGACCCTAGTTTTTGCGGCATGTCCTGCACCGTCGGACCTGTCGGCAGCTTTTCGGCCGATTGAGCATGTTCAATCGGCAGAGCCCGTCGGTGAGAGAGATCACTCTGATTGGCTGTTCAGCTTAGCGAATCAATGAAGAACGTACATGCTAGTTGGCTGTCGGCTATAGTCTTTGCAGTGTTTTCATGTGCAACTTCTGGGCCTAGATGGCAGGCGATGTGAGGCCACGCAACAGTCGACCTTCGTCGCCGCTCATCGGTTTGGTGTGTCTGGGCCCTTAATGCTGTGACATGGTGCTGAGAACAAGCCTTCATTAAGAGCTCCAGCAACCTCTATGGATGGCAACACACATGCGCGCGCGCACACACACACACACACACAGAAAATTCACACTAAGTCCGCTCTGGTGGCCGAGCGGAATAAACCGCCGTTCTTGTAATCCGCTCGTCATGTGGCTGGGAGGTTCGTATCCCAGACTCGCCGTAACCGGTCACGGCCAGAGCGTCCACGGGGTAAGGCATTCATTAGGCCACCCTTACCCGAGGGATAGTGGGTGTAGATCGGTGTAGTGTTCGGGGACTGGTCGTTCTCCAGCGACCCCTCTGGCCCACCCGGGCGCCTGCAGCCAAGCAACGGAAAGCATTCTCTCCACGTCTCCTTCGCGGCATGAAGGTAATGCAATCTATGCGAGGAGGCTTTAGCGTGTAAAATAGCGAGAGCAACCAACACGAGTTTGAAGGAAGCTGGCGTTAGGACTGTCTCCTTCCTGTGGAAACGAGAGCCAGGAGAGTTATTCGACAAGGGTTCCGGCCATATGCCATTGGGTTAATCGGGTGGAAAAAAAGAAAATTCACACTAGGAAGGGAAACACAGACAAAGTCACACCCACAGAAACAAATATGCATGTATGAAAACACACACTGAAGTGCGTCAACAGGTGTTGGAGTGGTTTTGCTGGTCTGTGGCTCATTTCAGGATGGTAAGGAACTAGAAAACTGCCACTTTAAACCACTAAGGAACATGCTGAAAACATCATAGGTATAAGTAAGGTGGTCATCAGATGTGAGCTTTGTTTCCTTGTGTCATGGCTTTATGATCATCATGATGATCAGTTATGAACTCTGGTTAACAGCAGTGCAGGACAGTCAGGTTTTGAAACAGTGAGGTCATATTAGGGATAAAAACTGTTCACAAAAACCATTTCAGCATGTTGAGAGTGTGTTACAGAGTTCCACACATCAAACCAAAAACATTTGGTGGATCTGTCTTTTACCAAATAACACATTATAGTCAGGAACGGACCAAAACAGGTTTCATTGGTTTAGAAGGCGGAGCGACACTAGACAGAGGAGTGTTTCACCGTCATACATGGGAAGTGAAAGTGAAAGTACATCAGAGTGTGGGTGTTGTTTTAGTCGAAACACTTCATTTTCTCAACGGACAAACACCCTCAGCTTCTTCTTTGTCACACGTACAAAGGTGAGTAAAGCAGATAATAAATCCTGTGCTTGATCAATAACAATAATAATAATCTACTACTACTTTACTATAATACTACTGTACTACTACTACTACTATTATTACTACTTTACCATAACAACAATAATAATTATTACAAAACTCAACTGTGTCCAAATAGTGCTTCTTATTTCAGAATTAGCAGTGATTACTTTAAAAAAATGTATATATATTTACTTCGATAAAATTTTGTGTTTCAAATATTACACCCCTGCCATCTGTGTGTACTTAAGCAGCATTTTTCTAAGTTTTTTAAGTAAATTTCACAACCCTTCTCTTCTGGTCTCAGTGTCTAGATATGGCCTCTGGCAGCAGTCTCCTGGCTCAAGATCACTTCCTGTGTTCTGTCTGTCTGGATGTGTTCACTGATCCTGTCTCCATACCATGTGGACACAACTTCTGTAAATCCTGTATCACACAGTACTGGGACAGTAATGAACAGTGCCGGTGTCCTGTGTGTAACAAGCTTTACACTAACAGACCTGAAGTGTCAGTCAATCCTTTCATATGTGAGATGACTGCTCAGTACAGAGAGTCCATTAGAGTGAAAGCCAGCAGCTGCCCTGACCAACAATGTGCCAAACCAGGAGACGTTCCCTGTGACGTCTGCACTGGGACCAAGACCAAGGCCCTCAAGTCCTGTCTGGTGTGTCTGGCCTCGTACTGTGAGACTCACCTGGAACCACATCAGAAAGTCACAAGTCTGAAAAGACATCAGCTGATCGACCCTGTGGAGAATCTGGAAGACAGGATATGCAAGAAGCACGACAAACCTCTGGTTCTGTTCTGTAAGACTGAACAGGTGTGTGTGTGTCAGTTCTGTACTGAGTCAGACCACAAGTTACATCCTGTTGTTCCCCTGAAGGAGGAATATGAAGGAAAGAGTCAGCTGGGTAAGAAAGATGCTGAAGTTCAGCAGATGATCCATCAGAGACAACTGAAGATTCAGGAGATCAAACAGTCAGTCGAAATCAGCAAAGATGGTGCAGACAGAGAGATAGCCCACAGTGTTCAGGTCTTCACTGCTCTGATGAGCTCCATTGAGAGAGGCCAGGCTGAGCTCATTGACATGATTCAAGAGAAACAGAAAACAACAGAGAAACAGGCTGAAGGCTTCATTGAAGAGCTGGAAGAAGAAATCAGGCAGCTGAAGAAGAGGAGCACAGAGCTGGAGCAGCTCTCACACACCAAAGACCACCTCCACCTCCTCCAGAGCTTCTCATCCCTCAACACCCCTCCACACACAAGGGACTGGACAGAGGTCAGTGTCCATCAGCCATCTTATGTGGGGACTGTGAGGAGAGCTGTGGAGCAGCTGCAGGAGACAGTCAGTAAAGAGATGGAGAAGCTGTGTCAGGCTGAGCTGAAGAGGGTCCAGCAGTATGAAGTGGATGTGACTCTAGATCCTGATACAGCACATCGTAAACTCATCCTGTCTGATGATGGAAAACAAGTTTATTATGGAGACATTAAAAAGAACCTCCCAGACAACCCAGAGAGATTCTCTCATCATCCTTTGGTCTTAGGAAAACAGAACTTCTCCTCAGGTAGATTTTATTTTGAGGTTATAGTGAAAGAGAAGACTAAGTGGGATTTAGGAGTGGCCAGAGAGTCTGTCAACAGGAAGGAAAAAACATATTTGGACCCTAAGTATGGTTTCTGGACAATATGGTTGAGGAATGGAAAGGAGTATGAGGCTGTTGCGTGCTTCTCTCTGAGACAGAAGCTCCAGAAGGTGGGGGTGTTTGTGGATTATGAGGAGGGTCTGGTCTCCTTTTATGACGTAGATGCTGGTGATCATATCTACTCTTTCACTGGCTGCACCTTCACTGAGAGACTCTACCCATATTTCGGTACCAGTCTTAATGATGGTGGTAAAAACTCTGCTCCTCTCATCATCTCTCCTGTCAACAGAGTCTGATGAACACACAGACTCACTATTATGGCTACGTGTGTGTGTGTGTGTGTGTGTGTGTGTGTGTGTGTGTGTGTGTGTGTGTGTGTGTGTGTGTGTGTGTGTGTGTGTGTGTGTGTGTGTGTGTGTGTGTGTGTGTGTGTGTGCGTGACATATTCGCTTATAATGACAGGATTCAGATTCCTTTTCACTTTCTGTACCGGCTGCACCTTCAGCAAGGCGATCTACTCACACTTTCGTCTCCGTCCTTTAGACAATTTAATCAGCGGTAAAAAAAAAAACTCCTCACCTACTGTATTGTCTCCTCCCCTACTGTATTATCTCCTCCCCTACTGTATTATCTCCTCACCTACTGTATTATCTCCTCACCTACTGTATTATCTCCTCACCTACTGTATTATCTCTTCACCTACTGTATTGTCTCCTCCCCTACTGTATTATCTCCTCCCCTACTGTATTATCTCCTCACCTACTGTATTATCTCCTCACCTACTGTATTATCTCTTCACCTACTGTATTATCTCCTCACCTACTGTATTATCTCCTCACCTACTGTATTATCTTCTCACCTACTGTATTGTCTCCTCACCTACTGTATTATCTCCTCACCTACTGTATTATCTCTTCACCTACTGTATTGTCTCCTCCCCTACTGTATTATCTCCTCCCCTACTGTATTATCTCCTCACCTACTGTATTATCTCCTCACCTACTGTATTATCTCTTCACCTACTGTATTATCTCCTCCCCTACTGTATTATCTCCTCACCTACTGTATTATCTCCTCACCTACTGTATTATCTCTTCACCTACTGTATTATCTCCTCACCTACTGTATTATCTCCTCACCTACTGTATTATCTTCTCACCTACTGTATTATCTCCTCATCTACTGTATTATCTCCTCATCTACTGTATTATCTCCTCATCTACTGTATTATCTCCTCACTTACTGTATTATCTCCTCACCTACTGTATTGTCTCCTCACCTACTATATTATCTCCTCACCTACTGTATTGTCTCCTCACCTACTATATTATCTCCTCACCTACTGTATTGTCTCCTCACCTACTGTATTATCTCCTCACCTACTGTATTGTCTCCTCACCTACTATATTATCTTCTCACCTACTGTATTATCTCCTCACTTACTGTATTATCTCCTCATCTACTGTATTATCTCCTCACCTACTGTATTATCTCCTCCCCTACTGTATTATCTCCTCACCTACTGTATTATCTCCTCACCTACTGTATTATCTCCTCACCTACTGTATTATCTCCTCACATGTAAACCTAACAAATAAGGATTACCACTGCATGTTCCAAAGAGGAAATTAAAAACTATTTCAGACAAGTTTTTTTCCTGGGTTATTTTACTGCTTTTTATACAAGTAACAGCTACCAGTATCCTCCTGCTGAATAGCCTGTATATTCCTTCTAAATTAAAGAAAGAAATCATCAAGTGATCTGTAGTGTACCACAGCATATAGTATGTTGGAATAAGATATAATCACATTTTGATCTGCATTTTATTTGAATGGATCTCAGCTTTGGCTTCATTACTGATACCATACCTTATTCTAATCTATGAAGAATACACAGTTTTACACCGAGCAAATCAACCTTGATGTAAACGTACTGCTGAGAAGAAAGTACATCTGTTATTCTTATTTTATTATCTCTGTTATGAATGATAATCATGCCCACATCTTTGTGATAAAACCAGTTTGCCTGTGACCTTCAGGTTATATCCAGTTCAATGAGAGGAAAAACCCGGGTGAGATGGTCTCAAACTGGGAAATCATGTCAAACCAGTGGAAAAGGTAGAGAAACTGGTCCTAACTGGTGCCATGTGTGGCTGTGGAGGTGAAGCGGTGTGATGCTGAGAGAAACTAAAGTCTTTGTACATGAGAACAGAGGAGGATCATGGAGGTCAGGAGAGACAGACAAGTCTTTTAGTTCTCGGTCACCCACCACAGCGCTGTCTTTACAGTCCCAGCAACATGAGTACTGACTTTACTCTCTTATCACACATGATGATACACTGAACATGACATAAAGAAAGAAACAAAGCCACCTTATTGGGTCATTGTATTCTGACAACGAATTGTATTGTTACAGTGGATGTGTTCTCTGCATGGAACCCATCCTACTGTATAGGAGCAGTGGGCAGCTGCAGCAGCCGGGGACCAACTCCACCTCTTCTTTCCATTGCCTTGCTCAGGGGCACAGACAGGAGGACTAACAGTTTTTCTTGATTGGTTACACACATTTAGCGAATCACGGGTCAGCTTAATCTAATGCTCACCCCTTCTTTGCACAGCAAGAGTCTTCTCTGGCGAATGGCTTAACTAGTTCTCATTGCTTTCACACAATATTCTTTTGAGTTTTAACACACTTTTTGAAACAGTCAACACACTTCTCAGAGAGAGACACAAAGCCTAATTGAATAACCGTGTCAACACATTGCAGACTTAGTAGCGGCCTACTGAAACTGCTCTCTCAATTCTAAATACCGTCAGCACCTGTGTGAACTCTCTGTGCACAACTCATCGATTAGTTCTCAACCGATACAAGAGGTCAATAGATTGAAGTTGATACCAAGCATGGATCGAGGAGGCCACCACCAACAACCTCAGCGAGGACGAGGACAACGAAGAGGAAGAGGTCGTGGTAGAGGTAGAGAGACCCCCTGTCAGGGGACGTGGCGTTCATGTGAGATGCTCTAATGAAACTAGGGCAACAATCATTGATCACGTAGTCCATCATGGCCTCTCCATGACAGAGGCTGGCCAAAGGGTTCAGCCAGACCTGAGCCGTCATACTGCGGCATCACTTGTTCATACGTTCCACAATGAAAATAGGTAAGTCACTTTGCCGGCCTTTACCAGCTCTATACTTTTGTAAAGTGTGTTGCCACAACACAATGCAGTTACTGTAGTTTCACTGAAGCCATTTACAACAGAGTAACTGACTTTCAAAATACACAACTACAAATACTGTCTGACAGTATAATCCCTAAGGAAGAGTGCTCAGTAAAAAACCCAAATTGTAGTGTGGTTGTCAGTGGTAACACACTCAGTACTGTGAGGGTGCTGCACAAAAGCTGAAGTGGTGGTTGCAGAGGTTGGTATTGACAGCTGTACTTTCAGTTTTGTTATCCATTGTTGAATAAATGAGAAAACATACATTTTCAATTGAGCACAAATTGTAGGTTTTGATGGAAATGTTTGGTTTTGATGGGTGTGTGACAAGTTGTGAGAAGGTGGTGTCATTCTGCAAACATCATATGCTGGTCTGGTCATTTCGTCTACTGTTAAGGGCTGTGTGTGAGCTGGTTTGAAAAAGTAAAGCGTGAAGGGAAAAATGTGCCAAAGGAATCGAGAAAAACTGTAATGCTGTGACCCACTGCTGAGACCAAGCCCTCATTAAGAGCTCCAGCAGCCTCTATGGACGGCAACACACACACACACACACACACACACACACACACAAAAAATACCCACTAGGAAGAGAAGGTGAAATGAAACACAGCATCAGCCCCACAGAAACTAATATGCCTGTATGAAAACACACACTGAAGTGCGTCAACAGGTGTTGGAGTGGTTTTGCTGGTCTGTGGCTCATTTCAGGATGGTAAGGAACTAGAAAACTGCCACTTTAAACCACTAAGGAACATGCTGAAAACATCATAGGTATAAGTAAGGTGGTCATAAGATGTGAGCTTTGTTTCCTTGTGTCATGGCTTTATGATCATCATGATGATCAGTTATGAACTCTGGTTAACAGCAGTGCAGGACAGTCAGGTTTTGAAACAGTGAGGACATATTAGGGATAAAAACTGTTCACAGAAACCATTTCAGCATGTTGAGAGTGTGTTACAGAGTTCCACACATCAAACCATAAACATTTGGTGCATCTGTCTTTTACCAAATAACACATTATTGTCAGGAACGGACCAAAACAGGTTTCATTGGTTTAGAAGGCAGAGCGACACTAGACAGAGGAGTGTTTCACCGTCATACATGGGAAGTGAAAGTGAAGGTACACCAGAGTGTGGGTGTTGTTTTAGTCGAAACACTTCATTTTCTCAATGGACAAACACCCTCAGCTTCTTCTTTGTCACACGTACAAAGGTGAGTAAAGCAGATAATAAATCCTGTGCCTGATCAATAACGATAATAATAATAATAATAATCTACTACTACTTTACTATAGTACTACTGTACTACTACTACTACTATTATTACTTTACCATAACAACAATAATAATTATTACAAAACTCAACTGTGTCCAAATAGTGCTCCTTATTTCTGAATTAGCAGTGATTACTTTAAAAAAATGTATATATATTTACTTCTATAACATTTTGTGTTTCAAATATTACACCCCTGCCATCTGTGTGTACTTAAGCAGCATTTTTGTAAGTTTTTAAAGTAAAATTCACAACCCTTCTCTTCTGGTCTCAGTGTCTAGATATGGCCTCTGGCAGCAGTCTCCTGGCTCAAGATCACTTCCTATGTTCTGTCTGTCTGGATGTGTTCACTGATCCAGTCTCCATACCATGTGGACACAACTTCTGTAAATCCTGTATCACACAGTACTGGGACAGTAATGAACAGTGCCGGTGTCCCATGTGTAACAAGCTTTACACTAACAGACCTGAAGTGTCAGTCAACACTCTGTTTCGTGAGATGACTGCTCAGTACAGAGAGTCCATTAGAGTGAAAGCCAGCAGCTGCCCTGACCAACAATGTGCCAAACCAGGAGACGTTCCCTGTGACGTCTGCACTGGGACCAAGATCAAGGCCGTCAAGTCCTGTCTGGTGTGTCTGGCCTCGTACTGTGAGACTCACCTGGAGCTGCATCAGAAAGTCACGGGTTTGAAAAGACATCAGCTGATCGACCCTGTGGAGAATCTGGAAGACAGGATATGCAAGAAGCATTACCAACCTCTGGTTCGGTTCTGTAAGACTGAACAGGTGTGTGTGTGTCAGTTCTGTACTGAGTCAGACCACAAGTTACATCCTGTTGTTCCCCTGAAGGAGGAATATGAAGGAAAGAAGAGGCAGCTGGGTAAGAAAGATGCTGAAGTTCAGCAGATGATCCATCAGAGACAACTGAAGATTCAGGAGATCAAACAGTCAGTAGAAATCAGCAAAGATCGTGCAGACAGAGAGATAGCCCACAGTGTTCAGGTCTTCACTGCTCTGATGAGCTCCATTGAGAGAGGCCAGGCTGAGCTCATTGACATGATTCAAGAGAAACAGAAAACAACAGAGAAACAGGCTGAAGGCTTCATTGAAGAGCTGGAAGAAGAAATCAGGGAGCTGAAGAAGAGGAGCACAGAGCTGGAGCAGCTCTCACACACCAAAGACCACCTCCACCTCCTCCAGAGCTTCTCATCCCTCAACACTCCTCCACACACCAAGGACTGGACAGAGGTCAGTGTCCATCAGCCATCTTATGTGGGGACTGTGAGGAGAGCTGTGGA
This sequence comes from Lampris incognitus, assembly GCF_029633865.1. Lineage (NCBI taxonomy): Eukaryota > Metazoa > Chordata > Actinopteri > Lampriformes > Lampridae > Lampris > Lampris incognitus. Next base: position 5,498,490 of record NC_079213.1, read on the forward strand.
GCAGCTGCAGGAGACAGTCAGTAAAGAGATGGAGAAGCTGTGTCAGGCTGAGCTGAAGAGGGTCCAGCAGTATGAAGTGGATGTGACTCTAGATCCTGATACAGCACATCGTAAACTCATCCTGTCTGATGATGGAAAACAAGTTTATTATGGAGACATTAAGAAGAACCTCCCAGACAACCCAGAGAGATTCTCTTGTCATCTTATGGTCTTAGGAAAACAGAACTTCTCCTCAGGTAGATTTTATTTTGAGGTTATAGTGGAAGAGAAGACTAAGTGGACTTCAGGAGTGGCCAGAGAGTCTGTCAACAGGAAGGAAGAAACATATTTGGACCCTGAGGATGGTTTCTGGACAATATGGTTGAGGAATAGAAATGAGTATAAGGCTCTTGATAGCACTGAGGTCCTTCTCTCTCTGAGACAGAAGCTCCAGAAGGTGGGGGTGTTTGTGGATTATGAGGAGGGTCTGGTCTCCTTTTATGACGTAGATGCTGGTGATCATATCTACTCTTTCACTGGCTGCACCTTCACTGAGAGACTCTACCCATATTTCGGTACCAGTCTTAATGATGGTGGTAAAAACTCTGCTCCTCTCATCATCTCTCCTGTCAACAAAGTCTGATGAACACACAGGCTCACTATTATGGCTACGTGTGTGTGTGTGTGTGTGTGTGTGTGTGTGTGTGTGTGTGTGTGTGTGTGTGGGTGTGTGTGCGCGACATATTCGCTTATAATGACAGGATTCAGATTCCTTTTCACTTTCTGTACCGGCTGCACCTTCAGCAAGGCGATCTACTCACACTTTCGTCTCCGTCCTTTAGACAATTTAATCAGCGGTAAAAAAAAAACTCCTCACCTACTGTATTGTCTCCTCCCCTACTGTATTATCTCCTCCCCTACTGTATTATCTCCTCACCTACTGTATTATCTCCTCACCTACTGTATTATCTCCTCATCTACTGTATTATCTCCTCACCTACTGTATTGTCTCCTCACCTACTGTATTATCTCCTCACCTACTGTATTATCTCCTCACCTACTGTATTATCTCCTCACCTACTGTATTATCTCCTCATCTACTGTATTATCTCCTCATCTACTGTATTATCTCCTCACCTACTGTATTATCTCCTCACCTACTGTATTGTCTCCTCACCTACTGTATTATCTCCTCACCTACTGTATTATCTCCTCATCTACTGTATTATCTCCTCATCTACTGTATTATCTCCTCACTTACTGTATTATCTCCTCACCTACTGTATTATCTCCTCACCTACTGTATTATCTCCTCACCTACTGTATTATCTCCTCATCTACTGTATTATCTCCTCATCTACTGTATTATCTCCTCACCTACTGTATTATCTCCTCACCTACTGTATTGTCTCCTCACTTACTGTATTATCTCCTCACCTACTGTATTATCTCCTCATCTACTGTATTATCTCCTCACTTACTGTATTATCTCCTCACTTACTGTATTATCTCCTCACTTACTGTATTATCTCCTCACTTACTGTATTATCTCCTCACCTACTGTATTGTCTCCTCACCTACTATATTATCTTCTCACCTACTGTATTGTCTCCTCACCTACTATATTATCTTCTCACCTACTGTATTATCTCCTCACTTACTGTATTATCTCCTCAACTACTGTATTATCTCCTCACCTACTGTATTATCTCCTCACATGTAACCCAAACAAATAAGGATTACCACTGCATGTTCCAAAGAGGAAATTAAAAACTATTTCAGACAAGTTTTTTTCCTGGGTTATTTTACTGCTTTTTATACAAGTAACAGCTACCAGTATCCTCCTGCTGAATAGCCTGTATATTCCTTCTAAATTAAAGGAAAGAAATCATCAAGTAATCTGTAGTGTACCACAGCATATAGTATGTTGGAATAAGATATAATCACATTTTGATCTGCATTTTATTTGAATGGATCTCAGCTTTGGCTTCATTACTGATACCATACCTTATTCTAATCTATGAAGAATACACAGTTTTACACCGAGCAAATCAACCTTGATGTAAACGTACTGCTGAGAAGAAAGTACATCTGTTATTCTTATTTTATTATCTCTGTTATGAATGATAATCATGCCCACATCTTTGTGATAAAACCAGTTTGCCTGTGACCTTCAGGTTATATCCAGTTCAATGCGAGGATAAACCCGGGTGAGATGGTCTCAAACTGGGAAATCATGTCAAACCAGTGGAAAAGGTAGAGAAACTGGTCCTAACTGGTGCCATGTGTGGCTGTGGAGGTGAAGCGGTGTGATGCTGAGAGAAACTAAAGTCTTTGTACATGAGAACAGAGGAGGATCATGGAGGTCAGGAGAGACAGACAAGTCTTTTAGTTCTCGGTCACCCACCACAGCGCTGTCTTTACAGTCCCAGCAACATGAGTACTGACTTTACTCTCTTATCACACATGATGATACACTGAACATGACATAAAGAAAGAAACAAAGCCTCCTTATTGGGTCATTGTATTCTGACAACGAATTGTATTGTTACAGTGGATGTGTTCTCTGCATGGAACCCATCCTACTGTATAGGAGCAGTGGGCAGCTGCAGCAGCCGGGGACCAACTCCACCTCTTCTTTCCATTGCCTTGCTCAGGGGCACAGACAGGAGGACTAACAGTTTTTCTTGATTGGTTACACACATTTAGCGAATCATGGGTCAGCTTAATCTAATGCTCACCCCTTCTTTGCACAGCAAGAGTCTTCTCTGGCGAATGGCTTAACTAGTTCTCATTGCTTTCACACAATATTCTTTTGAGTTTTAACACACTTCTCAGAGAGAGACACAAAGCCTAATTGAATAACCATGTCAACACATTGCAGACTTAGTAGCGGCCTACTGAAACTGCTCTCTCAATTCTAAATACCGTCAGCACCTGTGTGAACTCTCTGTGCACAACTCATCAATTAGTTCTCAACCGATACAAGAGGTCAATAGATTGAAGTTGATACCAAGCATGGATCGAGGAGGCCACCACCAACAACCTCAGCCAGGACGAGGACAACGAAGAGGAAGAGGTCGTGGTAGAGGTAGAGAGACCCCCTGTCAGGGGACGTGGCGTTCATGTGAGATGCTCTAATGAAACTAGGGCAACAATCATTGATCACGTAGTCCATCATGGCCTCTCCATGAGAGAGGCTGGCCAAAGGGTTCAGCCAGACCTGAGCCGTCATACTGCGGCATCACTTGTTCATACGTTCCACAATGAAAATAGGTAAGTCACTTTGCCGCCCTTTACCAGCTCTATACTTTTGTAAAGTGTGTTGCCACAACACAATGCAGTTACTGTAGTTTCACTGAAGCCATTTACAACAGAGTAACTGACTTTCAAAATACACAACTACAAATACTTTCTGACAGTATAATCCCTAAGGAAGAGTGCTCAGTAAAAAACCCAAACTGTAGTGTGGTTGTCAGTGGTAACACAGTCAGTACTGTGAGGGTGCTGCACAAAAGCTGAAGTGGTGGTTGCAGAGGTTGGTATTGACAGCTGTACTTTCAGTTTTGTTATCCATTGTTGAATAAATGAGAAAACATAAATTTTAATGTGAGCACAAATTGTAGGTTTTGATGGAAATGTTTGGTTTTGATGGGTGTGTGACACGTTGTGAGAAGGTGGTGTCATTCTGCAAACATCATATGCTGGTTTGGTCATTTCGTCTACTGTTAAGGGCTGTGTGTGAGCTGGTTTGAAAAAGTAAAGCGTGAAGGGAAAAATGTGCCAAAGGAATCAAGAAAAACTGTAATGCTGTGACCCGCTGCTGAGAACAAGCCCTCATTAAGAGCTCCAGCAGCCTCTATGGACGGCAACACACACACACACACACACACACACACAGAAAATACCCACTAGGAAGAGAAGGTGAAATGAAACACAGCATCAGCCCCACAGAAACAAATATGCCTGTATGAAAACACACACTGAAGTGCGTCAACAGGTGTTGGAGTGGTTTTGCTGGTCTGTGGCTCATTTCAGGATGGTAAGGAACTAGAAAACTGCCATTTTAAACCACTAAGGAACATGCTGAAAACATCATAGGTATAAGTAAGGTGGCCATAAGATGTGAGCTTTGTTTCCTTGTGTCATGGCTTTATGATCATCATGATGATCAGTTATGAACTCTGGTTAACAGCAGTGCAGGACAGTCAGGTTTTGAAACAGTGAGGTCATATTAGGGATAAAAACTGTTCACAGAAACCATTTCAGCATGTTGAGAGTGTGTTACAGAGTTCCACACATCAAACCAAAAACATTTGGTGCATCTGTCTTTTACCAAACAACACATTATAGTCGGGAACGGACCAAAACAGGTTTCATTGGTTTAGAAGGCGGAGCGACACTAGACAGAGGAGTGTTTCACCGTCATACATGGGAAGTGAAAGTGAAAGTACATCAGAGTGTGGGTGTTGTTTTAGTCGAAACACTTCATTTTCTCAACGGACAAACACCCTCAGCGTCTTCTTTGTCACACATACAAAGGTGAGTAAAGCAGATAATAAATCCTGTGCTTGATCAATAACAATAATAATAATCTACTACTACTTTACTATAATACTACTGTACTACTACTACTACTATTATTACTACTTTACCATAACAACAATAATAATTATTACAAAACTCAACTGTGTCCAAATAGTGCTTCTTATTTCAGAATTAGCAGTGATTACTTTAAAAAAATGTATATATATTTACTTCGATAAAATTTTGTGTTTCAAATATTACACCCCTGCCATCTGTGTGTACTTAAGCAGCATTTTTCTAAGTTTTTTAAGTAAATTTCACAACCCTTCTCTTCTGGTCTCAGTGTCTAGATATGGCCTCTGGCAGCAGTCTCCTGGCTCAAGATCACTTCCTGTGTTCTGTCTGTCTGGATGTGTTCACTGATCCTGTCTCCATACCATGTGGACACAACTTCTGTAAATCCTGTATCACACAGTACTGGGACAGTAATGAACAGTGCCGGTGTCCTGTGTGTAACAAGCTTTACACTAACAGACCTGAAGTGTCAGTCAATCCTTTCATATGTGAGATGACTGCTCAGTACAGAGAGTCCATTAGAGTGAAAGCCAGCAGCTGCCCTGACCAACAATGTGCCAAACCAGGAGACGTTCCCTGTGACGTCTGCACTGGGACCAAGACCAAGGCCCTCAAGTCCTGTCTGGTGTGTCTGGCCTCGTACTGTGAGACTCACCTGGAACCACATCAGAAAGTCACAAGTCTGAAAAGACATCAGCTGATCGACCCTGTGGAGAATCTGGAAGACAGGATATGCAAGAAGCACGACAAACCTCTGGTTCTGTTCTGTAAGACTGAACAGGTGTGTGTGTGTCAGTTCTGTACTGAGTCAGACCACAAGTTACATCCTGTTGTTCCCCTGAAGGAGGAATATGAAGGAAAGAGTCAGCTGGGTAAGAAAGATGCTGAAGTTCAGCAGATGATCCATCAGAGACAACTGAAGATTCAGGAGATCAACCAGTCAGTAGAAATCAGCAAAGATGGTGCAGACAGAGAGATAGCCCACAGTGTTCAGGTCTTCACTGCTCTGATGAGCTCCATTGAGAGAGGCCAGGCTGAGCTCATTGACATGATTCAAGAGAAACAGAAAACAACAGAGAAACAGGCTGAAGGCTTCATTGAAGAGCTGGAAGAAGAAATCAGGGAGCTGAACAAGAGGAGCACTGAGCTGGAGCAGCTCTCACACACCAAAGACCACCTCCACCTCCTCCAGAGCTTCTCATCCCTCAACACTCCTCCACACACCAAGGACTGGACAGAGGTCAGTGTCCATCAGCCATCTTATGTGGGGACTGTGAGGAGAGCTGTGGAGCAGCTGCAGGAGACAGTCAGTAAAGAGATGGAGAAGCTGTGTCAGGCTGAGCTGAAGAGGGTCCAGCAGTATGAAGTGGATGTGACTCTAGATCCTGATACAGCACATCCCTATCTCATCCTGTCTGATGATGGAAAACAGGTTTATAATGGAGACATTAAGAAGAACCTCCCAGACAACCCAGAGAGATTCTCTTGTCATCTTATGGTCTTAGGAAAACAGAACTTCTCCTCAGGTAGATTTTATTTTGAGGTTATAGTGGAAGAGAAGACTAAGTGGACTTCAGGAGTGGCCAGAGAGTCTGTCAACAGGAAGGAAGAAACATATTTGGACCCTGAGGATGGTTTCTGGACAATATGGTTGAGGAATGGAAATGAGTATAGGGCTCTTGATAGCACTGAGGTCCTTCTCTCTCTGAGACAGAAGCTCCAGAAGGTGGGGGTGTTTGTGGATTATCAGGAGGGTCTGGTCTCCTTTTATGACGTAGATGCTGGTGATCATATCTACTCTTTCACTGGCTGCACCTTCACTGAGAGACTCTACCCATATTTCGGTACCAGTCTTAATGATGGTGGTAAAAACTCTGTTCCTCTCATCATCTCTCCTGTCAACAGAGTCTGATGAACACACAGACTCACTATTATGGCTACGTGTGTGTGTGTGTGTGTGTGTGTGTGTGTGTGTGTGTGTGTGTGTGTGTGTGTGCGCGACATATTCGCTTATAATGACAGGATTCAGATTCCTTTTCACTTTCTGTACCGGCTGCACCTTCAGCAAGGCGATCTACTCACACTTTCGTCTCCGTCCTTTAGACAATTTAATCAGCGGTAAAAAAAAAAAACTCCTCACCTACTGTATTGTCTCCTCCCCTACTGTATTATCTCCTCACCTACTGTATTATCTCCTCACCTACTGTATTGTCTCCTCACCTACTGTATTATCTTCTCACCTACTGTATTATCTTCTCACCTACTGTATTATCTCCTCATCTACTGTATTATCTCCTCACCTACTGTATTATCTCCTCACCTACTGTATTGTCTCCTCACCTACTGTATTATCTCCTCACCTACTGTATTATCTCCTCATCTACTGTATTATCTCCTCACCTACTGTATTATCTCCTCACTTACTGTATTATCTCCTCACCTACTGTATTATCTCCTCACCTACTGTATTATCTCCTCACCTACTGTATTATCTCCTCACTTACTGTATTATCTCCTCACCTACTGTATTGTCTCCTCACCTACTATATTATCTCCTCACCTACTATATTATCTCCTCACCTACTGTATTATCTCCTCACTTACTGTATTATCTCCTCACCTACTGTATTGTCTCCTCACCTACTATATTATCTCCTCACCTACTGTATTGTCTCCTCACCTACTATATTATCTTCTCACCTACTGTATTGTCTCCTCACCTACTATATTATCTTCTCACCTACTGTATTATCTCCTCACTTACTGTATTATCTCCTCACTTACTGTATTATCTCCTCACCTACTGTATTATCTCCTCACATGTAAACCAAACAAATAAGGATTACCACTGCATGTTCCAAAGAGGAAATTAAAAACTATTTCAGACAAGTTTTTTTCCTGGTTTATTTTACTGCTTTTTATACAAGTAACAGCTACCAGTATCCTCCTGCTGAATAGCCTGTATATTCCTTCTAAATTAAAGAAAGAAATCATCAAGTAATCTGTAGTGTACCACAGCATATAGCATGTTGGAATAAGATATAATCACATTTTGATCTGCATTTTATTTGAATGGATCTCAGCTTTGGCTTCATTACTGATACCATACCTTATTCTAATCTATGAAGAATACACAGTTTTACACCGAGCAAATCAACCTTGATGTAAACGTACTGCTGAGAAGAAAGTACATCTGTTATTCTTATTTTATTATCTCTGTTATGAATGATAATCATGCCCACATCTTTGTGATAAAACCAGTTTGCCTGTGACCTTCAGGTTATATCCAGTTCAATGAGAGGAAAAACCCGGGTGAGATGGTCTCAAACTGGGAAATCATGTCAAACCAGTGGAAAAGGTAGAGAAACTGGTCCTAACTGGTGCCATGTGTGGCTGTGGAGGTGAAGCGGTGTGATGCTGAGAGAAACTAAAGTCTTTGTACATGAGAACAGAGGAGGATCATGGAGGTCAGGAGAGACAGACAAGTCTTTTAGTTCTCGGTCACCCACCACAGCGCTGTCTTTACAGTCCCAGCAACATGAGTACTGACTTTACTCTCTTATCACACATGATGATACACTGAACATGACATAAAGAAAGAAACAAAGCCTCCTTATTGGGTCATTGTATTCTGACAACGAATTGTATTGTTACAGTGGATGTGTTCTCTGCATGGAACCCATCCTACTGTAGAGGAGCAGTGGGCAGCTGCAGCAGCCGAGGACCAACTCCACCTCTTCTTTCCATTGCCTTGCTCAGGGACACAGACAGGAGGACTAACAGTTTTTCTTGATTGGTTACACACATTTAGCGAATCACGGGTCAGCTTAATCTAATGCTCACCCCTTCTTTGCACAGCAAGAGTCTTCTCTGGCGAATGGCTTAACTAGTTCTCATTGCTTTCACACAATATTCTTTTGAGTTTTAACACACTTTTTGAAACAGTCAACACACTTCTCAGAGAGAGACACAAAGCCTAATTGAATAACCGTGTCAACACATTGCAGACTTAGTAGCGGCCTACTGAAACTGCTCTCTCAATTCTAAATACCGTCAGCACCTGTGTGAACTCTCTGTGCACAATTCATCGATTAGTTCTCAACCGATACAAGAGGTCAATAGATTGAAGTTGATACCAAGCATGGATCGAGGAGGCCACCACCAACAACCTCAGCCAGGACGAGGACAACGAAGAGGAAGAGGTCGTGGTAGAGGTAGAGAGACCCCTGTCAGGGGACGTGGCGTTCATGTGAGATGCTCTAATGAAACTAGGGCAACAATCATTGATCACGTAGTCCATCATGGCCTCTCCATGAGAGAGGCTGGCCAAAGGGTTCAGCCAGACCTGAGCCGTCATACTGCGGCATCACTTGTTCATACGTTCCACAATGAAAATAGGTAAGTCACTTTGCCGGCCTTTACCAGCTCTATACTTTTGTAAAGTGTGTTGCCACAACACAATGCAGTTACTGTAGTTTCACTGAAGCCATTTACAACAGAGTAACTGACTTTCAAAATACACAACTACAAATACTTTCTGACAGTATAATCCCTAAGGAAGAGTGCTCAGTAAAAAACCCAAACTGTAGTGTGGTTGTCAGTGGTAACACAGTCAGTACTGTGAGGGTGCTGCACAAAAGCTGAAGTGGTGGTTGCAGAGGTTGGTATTGACAGCTGTACTTTCAGTTTTGTTATCCATTGTTGAATAAATGAGAAAACATACATTTTAATGTGAGCACAAATTGTAGGTTTTGATGGAAATGTTTGGTTTTGATGGGTGTGTGACACGTTGTGAGAAGGTGGTGTCATTCTGCAAACATCATATGCTGGTTTGGTCATTTCGTCTACTGTTAAGGGCTGTGTGTGAGCTGGTTTGAAAAAGTAAAGTGTGAAGGGAAAAATGTGCCAAAGGAATCGAGAAAAACTGTAATGCTGTGACCCGCTGCTGAGACCAAGCCCTCATTAAGAGCTCCAGCAGCCTCTATGGACGGCAACACACACACACACACACACACACACACACACACACACACACACACACACACAGAAAATACCCACTAGGAAGAGAAGGTGAAATGAAACACAGCATCAGCCCCACAGAAACAAATATGCCTGTATGAAAACACACACTGAAGTGCGTCAACAGGTGTTGGAGTGGGTTTGCTGGTCTGTGGCTCATTTCAGGATGGTAAGGAACTAGAAAACTGCCACTTTAAACCACTAAGGAACATGCTGAAAACATCATAGGTATAAGTAAGGTGGTCATAAGATGTGAGCTTTGTTTCCTTGTGTCATGGCTTTATGATCATCATGATGATCAGTTATGAACTCTGGTTAACAGCAGTGCAGGACAGTCAGGTTTTGAAACAGTGAGGTCATATTAGGGATAAAAACTGTTCACAGAAACCATTTCAGCATGTTGAGAGTGTGTTACAGAGTTCCACACATCAAACAAAAACATTTGGTGCATCTGTCTTTTACCAAATAACACATTATTGTCGGGAACGGACCAAAACAGGTTTCATTGGTTTAGAAGGCGGAGCGACACTAGACAGAGGAGTGTTTCACCGTCATACATGGGAAGTGAAAGTGAAAATACACCAGAGTGTGGGTGTTGTTTTAGTCGAAACACTTCATTCTCTCGACGGACAAACACCCTCAGCTTCTTCTTTGTCACACATACAAAGGTGAGTAAAGCAGATAATAAATCCTGTGCTTGATCAATAACAACAATAATAATCTACTAATACTTTACTATAGTACTACTGTACTACTAGGACTAGTATTACTACTTTACCATAATAACAATAATAATTATTACAAAACTCAACTGTGTCCAAATAGTGCTCCTTATTTCTGAATTAGCAGTGATTACTTTAAAAAAATGTATATATATTTACTTCTATAACATTTTGTGTTTCAAATACTACACCCCTGCCATCTGTGTGTACTTAAGCAGCATTTTTCTAAGATTTTACAGTAAATTTCACAACCCTTCTCTTCTGGTCTCAGTGTCTAGATATGGCCTCTGGCAGCAGTCTCCTGGCTCAAGATCACTTCCTGTGTTCTGTCTGTCTGGATGTGTTCACTGATCCTGTCTCCATACCATGTGGACACAACTTCTGTAAATCCTGTATCACACAGTACTGGGACAGTAATGAACAGTGCCGGTGTCCCATGTGTAACAAGCTTTACACTAACAGACCTGAAGTGTCCGTCAACACTCTGTTTCGTGAGATGACTGCTCAGTACAGAGAGTCCATTAGAGTGAAAGCCAGCAGCTGCCCTGACCAACAATGTGCCAAACCAGGAGACGTTCCCTGTGACGTCTGCACTGGGACCAAGACCAAGGCCCTCAAGTCCTGTCTGGTGTGTCTGGCCTCGTACTGTGAGACTCACCTGGAACCACATCAGAAAGTCACAAGTCTGAAAAGACATCAGCTGATCGACCCTGTGGAGAATCTGGAAGACAGGATATGCAAGAAGCACGACAAACCTCTGGTTCTGTTCTGTAAGACTGAACAGGTGTGTGTGTGTCAGTTCTGTACTGAGTCAGACCACAAGTTACATCCTGTTGTTCCCCTGAAGGAGGAATATAAAGGAAAGAAGAGGCAGCTGGGTAAGAAAGATGCTGAAGTTCAGCAGATGATCCATCAGAGACAACTGAAGATTCAGGAGATCAAACAGTCAGTAGAAATCAGCAAAGATCGTGCAGACAGAGCGATAGCCCACAGTGTTCAGGTCTTCACTGCTCTGATGAGCTCCATTGAGAGAGGCCAGGCTGAGCTCATTGACATGATTCAAGAGAAACAGAAAACAACAGAGAAACAGGCTGAAGGCTTCATTGAAGAGCTGGAAGAAGAAATCAGGGAGCTGAACAAGAGGAGCACAGAGCTGGAGCAGCTCTCACACACCAAAGACCACCTCCACCTCCTCCAGAGCTTCTCATCCCTCAACACCCCTCCACACACAAGGGACTGGACAGAGGTCAGTGTCCATCCGCCATCTTATGTGAGGACTGTGAGGAGAGCTGTGGAGCAGCTGGAGGAGACAGTCAGTAAAGAGATGGAGAAGCTGTGTCAGGCTGAGCTGAAGAGGGTCCAGCAGTATGAAGTGGATGTGACTCTAGATCCTGATACAGCACATCGTAAACTCATCCTGTCTGATGATGGAAAACAAGTTTATCATGGAGACATTAAGAAGAACCTCCCAGACAACCCAGAGAGATTCTCTTATCATCCTTTGGTCTTAGGAAAACAGAAATTCTCCTCAGGTAGATTTTATTTTGAGGTTATGGTGAAAGAGAAGACTGAGTGGACTTTAGGAGTGGCCAGAGAGTCTGTCAACAGGAAGGAAAAAACATATTTGGACCCTGAGGATGGTTTCTGGACAATATGGTTGAGGAATGGAAATGAGTATAGGGCTCTTGATAGCACCGTGGTCCTTCTCTCTCTGAGACAGAAGCTCCAGAAGGTGGGGGTGTTTGTGGATTATGAGGAGGGTCTGGTCTCCTTTTATGACGTAGATGCTGGTGATCATATCTACTCTTTCACTGGCTGCACCTTCACTGAGAGACTCTACCCATATTTCGGTCCCTGTCTTAATGATGGTGGTAAAAACTCTGTTCCTCTCATCATCTCTCCTGTCAACAAAGTCTGATGAACACACAGGCTGAATATTATGGCTGTGTGTGTGAATTGGTTAAGGAGGACATATTCTTTTAGAATGAGGATTAGGATTCCTTTTCACTTTCTGTACCTTCAGCAAAGCGATCTACTCACACTTTTGTCTCCGTCCTTTAGACAATTTAAACAGCGGTTAAAAAAAAACTCCTCACATCCTGTATTATCTCCTCACCTACTGTATTATCTCCTCACCTACTGTATTATCTCCTCACCTACTGTATTATCTCCTCACCTACTGTATTGTCTCCTCACCTACTGTATTATCTCATCTACTGTATTGTCTCCTCACCTACTGTATTATCTCCTCACCTACTGTATTATCTCCTCACCTACTGTATTATCTCCTCACCTACTGTATTATCCCCTCACCTACTGAATTGTCTCCTCACCTACTGTATTGTCTCCTCACCTACTGTATTATCTCACCTACTGTATTGTCTCCTCACCTACTGTATTATCTCCTCACCTACTGTATTATCTCCTCACCTACTGTATTATCTCCTCACATCCTGTATTATCTCCTCACCTACTGTATTATCTCCTCACCTACTGTATTATCTCCTCACCTACTGTATTATCTCACCTACTGTATTGTCTCCTCACCTACTGTATTATCTCCTCACCTACTGTATTATCTCCTCACCTACTGTATTATCTCCTCACCTACTGTATTATCTCCTCACCTACTGTATTATCTCCTCACATCCTGTATTATCTCCTCACTTACTGTATTATCTCCTCACCTACTGTATTGTCTCCTCACCTACTGTATTATCTCCTCACATGTAACCCAAACAAATAAGGATTACCACTGGATGTTCCAAAGAGGAAATTAAAAACTATTTCAGACAAGTTTTTTTCCTGGGTTATTTTACTGCTTTTTATACAAGTAACAGCTACCAGTATCCTCCTGCTGAATAGCCTGTATATTCCTTCTAAATTAAAGAAAGAAATCATCAAGTAATCTGTAGTGTACCACAGCATATAGTATGTTGGAATAAGATATAATCACATTTTGATCTGCATTTTATTTGAATGGATCTCAGCTTTGGCTTCATTACTGATACCATACCTTATTCTAATCTATGAAGAATACACAGTTTTACACCGAGCAAATCAACCTTGATGTAAACGTACTGCTGAGAAGAAAGTACATCTATTATTCTTATTTTATTATCTCTGTTATGAATGATAATCATGCCCACATCTTTGTGATAAAACCAGTTTGCCTGTGACCTTCAGGTTATATCCAGTTCAATGAGAGGATAAACCCGGGTGAGATGGTCTCAAACTGGGAAATCATGTCAAACCAGTGGAAAAGGTAGAGAAACTGGTCCTAACTGGTGCCATGTGTGGCTGTGGAGGTGAAGCGGTGTGATGCTGAGAGAAACTAAAGTCTTTGTACATGAGAACAGAGGAGGATCATGGAGGTCAGGAGAGACAGACAAGTCTTTTAGTTCTCGGTCACCCACCACAGCGCTGTCTTTACAGTCCCAGCAACATGAGTACTGACTTTACTCTCTTATCACACATGATGATACACTGAACATGACATAAAGAAAGAAACAAAGCCTCCTTATTGGGTCATTGTATTCTGACAACGAATTGTATTGTTACAGTGGATGTGTTCTCTGCATGGAACCCATCCTACTGTATAGGAGCAGTGGGCTGCTGCAGCAGCCGGGGACCAACTCCACCTCTTCTTTCCATTGCCTTGCTCAGGGGCACAGACAGGAGGACTAACAGTTTTTCTTGATTGGTTACACACATTTAGCGAATCACGGGTCAGCTTAATCTAATGCTCACCCCTTCTTTGCACAGCAAGAGTCTTCTCTGGCGAATGGCTTAACTAGTTCTCATTGCTTTCACACAATATTCTTTTGAGTTTTAACACACTTTTTGAAACAGTCAACACACTTCTCAGAGAGAGACACAAAGCCTAATTGAATAACCGTGTCAACACATTGCAGACTTAGTAGCGGCCTACTGAAACTGCTCTCTCAATTCTAAATACCGTCAGCACCTGTGTGAACTCTCTGTGCACAACTCATCAATTAGTTCTCAACCGATACAAGAGGTCAATAGATTGAAGTTGATACCAAGCATGGATCGAGGAGGCCACCACCAACAACCTCAGCCAGGACGAGGACAACGAAGAGGAAGAGGTCGTGGTAGAGGTAGAGAGACCCCTGTCAGGGGACGTGGCGTTCAGGTGAGATGCTCTAATGAAACTAGGGCAACAATCATTGATCACGTAGTCCATCATGGCCTCTCCATGAGAGAGGCTGGCCAAAGGGTTCAGCCAGACCTGAGCCGTCATACTGCGGCATCACTTGTTCATACGTTCCACAATGAAGATAGGTAAGTCACTTTGCCGGCCTTTACCAGCTCTATACTTTTGTAAAGTGTGTTGCCACAACACAATGCAGTTACTGTAGTTTCACTGAAGCCATTTACAACAGAGTAACTGACTTTCAAAATATACAACTACAAATACTTTCTGACAGTATATTCCCTAAGGAAGAGTGCTCAGTAAAAAACCCAAGTTGTAGTGTGGTTGTCAGTGGTAACACAGTCAGTACTGTGAGGGTGCTGCACAAAAGCTGAAGTGGTGGTTGCAGAGGTTGGTATTGACAGCTGTACTTTCAGTTTTGTTATCCATTGTTGAATAAATGAGAAAACATACATTTTCAATTGAGCACCAATTGTAGGTTGTGATGGAAATGTTTGGTTTTGATGGGTGTGTGACAAGTTGTGAGAAGGTGGTGTCATTCTGCAAACATCATATGCTGGTCTGGTCATTTCGTCTACTGTTAAGGGCTGTGTGTGAGCTGGTTTGAAAAAGTAAACTGTGAAGGGAAAAACGTGCCAAAGGAAGCGAGAAAAACTGTAACCCTAGCAAGTTATGTCTTTTTTGGACAGAAAAAGTGGATAAAACTTTACAACCCAGTCACTGAGTTGCACAACCCAGTGCATTCTTGGTGCCGGTCCCAAGCCCGGATGAATGGGGACAGTTCTATCAGGGAGGGCGTCCGGCGTAAAACCACACTGTGGAGCCCTGCATCCAGTGTGCTATCGCTACGATTTTTTTTGTTGTTTTGTTAACGTATGACAATAAGGCCATATGGTAAAATTCAATTTATTCAAATGTGGCAGCAGTGGCACAGTGCTTAGCGCGGTCACCTCACAGCTAGAAGGTCCTGGGTTCGAGCCCCAGGGTAGTCCAACCTTGGGGGTCGTCCTCTGTGTGGCGTTTGCATGTTCTCCCCGTGTCTGTGTGGGTGTGCTGCGCTTTCCTCCCACAGTCCAAAGACATGGAGGTCAGGTGACTCAGCCGTACTAAATTGTCCCTAGGTGTGAATGGATGTGTGTGTGTTGGCCCTGTGATGGCCTGGCGGCCTGTGACTGTTGGGATAAGCTCCAGCATCCCAGCGGCCCTGAGCAGGATAAGCGGTTTGAATAATGGATGGATGAATATATAAAATGGAATAACAATAACTTATTTCACCAGTCAATGGGAACACAAAGTAGTGTTTCTGTCTACGCCAGGTTTGATGTTGAGATAACTCACGGAGAAGGCAAAACAGTACCACACTGGTGACTTCAGGGAAGCAGGAGGATCTTGCACTTCTGCCGTTTCTCCATCATCTCCGACTCCAGCCGTGCTCACGCTGTCTCAAAAGTGCAGGCTACCAGTGTCATCTCTGAAGGGATGTTTTTTTTTTTTTCTCTCCTTCGGACGCATGCAAGTAGGCGGGGAGGAGGGAAAAAATACCGGGAGAATCGCCAATACTGCTTTACTCATTTCAATTGATTGTCGATTTAGAATTGAAATCGCGGGTCCGCGGTGGCGTAGCGGTCTAAGCATCGGCTTTGTGTCGATGCAGTTGCCCACTGGGGGCCGGGGGTTCGCGCCCCGGTCTCGTCAGATCCGACTACGGCCGGACTCGATGAAGCAGCAATCATTGGCGACGCCGTCTTCGGGAGGGGGGCGGAGTCGGCTTGTGTTCGTCACGTGAACGCGTCTCTGTGTGTGTCGGAAAAAACAGGAGTTCGGCCTGGAGTCGCCGTGTCACGACAGTGGGGAGGCGTCTCCTTCGAGACTGCCGGCCGGAGAGATGCAGTCGGCGAACGCGTGCAGTACGAGGGTGGGTGTTTGAATTAAAATAGGGATCGACTGGCCACTAAATTGGGAGAAAAAAGGGAAAAATCAGAAATAAATTTATAAAAAAAAAAAAGAAAAAAGAGAATTGAAATCGTGACACCCCTATCATTTCCTATAATCACCATCATGATCAATAACTATTCATTTTGGGCGTCTGAGTAACGTAGCGGTCTGTTCCGTTACCTACCAACATGGGGGTCGGCAGTTCGAATTCCCATGTTACCTCCAGCTTGGTCGGGCGTCCCTACAGACACAATTGGCTGTGTGTGAGGGTGGGAAGCCGGATGCGGGTATGTGTCCTGGTCGCTGCACTAGCGCCTCCTCTGGTTGGTCGGGGCACCTGTTCAGGGGGAGGGGGAATTGGGGGGAATAGCGTGATCCTCCCACGCGCTACGTCCCCCTGGTGAAACTCCTCACTGTCAGGTGAAAAGAAGCGGCTGGCAACTCCACATGTATGGGAGGAGGCATGTGGTAGTCTGCAGCCCTCCCCAGATTGGCAGAGGGGGTGGAGCAGAGACCGGGACGGCTCGGGAGAGGGGGTAATTCGCCAGGTACAATTGGGGAGAAAAAAAAAAGGGGGGGATCCCCAACAAACAAACAAATAAATAAACAAATAACCATTTATTTTGAGTCTCCCGTCTTTATGCAGACAAGCCTACATATACACGGCTTATATATACATACATACATACACACACACACACACACATATACACTCACCGGCCACTTTATTAGGCACACCTGTCCAACTGCTTGTTAACGCAAATTTCTAATCAGCCAATCACATGGCAGCAACTCAATGCATTTAGGCATGTAGACATGGTCAAGACGATCTGCTGCAGTTCAAACCGAGCATCAGAATGGGGAAGAAAGGTGATTTAAGTGACTTTGAACGTGGCATGGTTGTTGGTGCCAGACGAGCTGGTCTGAGTATTTCAGAAACTGCTGATCTACTGGGATTTTCACGCACAACCATCTCTAGGGTTTATAGAGAATGGTCCGAAAAAGAGAAAATATCCAGTGAGCGGCAGTTCTGTGGGCGAAAATGCCTTGTTGATGCCAGAGGTCAGAGGAGAATGGCCAGACTGGTTCGAGCTGATAGAAAGGCAACAGTAACTCAAATAACCACCCATTACAACCGAGGTATGCAGAAGAGCATCTCTGAACGCACAACACGTCGAACCTTGAGGCAGATGGGCCACAGCAGCAGAAGACCACACCGGGTGCCACTCCTGTCAGCTAAGAACAGGAAACTGAGGCTACAATTCGCACAGGCTCACCAAAATTGGACAATAGAAGATTGGAAAAACGTTGCCTGGTCTGATGAGTCTTGATTTCTGCTGCGACATTCGGATGGTAGGGTCAGAATTTGGCGTCAACAACATGAAAGCATGGATCCATCCTGCCTTGTATCAACGGTTCAGGCTGGTGGTGGTGGTGTAATGGTGTGGGGGATATTTTCTTGGCACACTTTGGGCCCTTTAGTACCAATTGAGCATCGTGTCAACGCCACAGCCTACCTGAGTATTGTTGCTGACCATGTCCATCCCTTTATGACCACAGTGTTCCCATCTTCTGATGGCTACTTCCAGCAGGATAACGCGCCATGTCATAAAGCTCGAATCATCTCAGACTGGTTTCTTGAACATGACAATGAGTTCACTGTACTCAAATGGCCTCCACAGTCACCAGATCTCAATCCAATAGAGCACCTTTGGGATGTGGTGGACCAGGAGATTCGCATCATGGATGTGCAGCCGACAAATCTGCAGCAACTGCGTGATGCTATCATGTCAATATGGACCAAACTCTCTGAGGAATGTTTCCAGTACCTTGTTGAATCTATGCCACGAAGGATTAAGGCAGTTCTGAAGGCAAAAGGGGGTCCAACCCGGTACTAGCAAGGTGTACCTAATAAAGTGGCCAGTGAGTGTATATATATATACAGAGACTGCATATAGGACCTCTGCTGCAGCCATAACAACCTGGAGCTGAACATGCTCAAAACTGTGGAGATGACAGTGGACTTCATGAGCCCCCCCCCCAACACTGCCCCCCCCCCAACATACACAACAGCATGGTGTCTGCAGTGAAGACCTACAGATTTCTGGGTTCCATAATCTCCCAGGGTCTAAGGTGGGCATCCAAAACATAGACACAATCATCAAAAAGGTCCAGAAGAGGATGTACTTTCTCCACCAGCTCAAGAAATTCAGCCTGCCTCAGGAATTGCTGATTCAGTTCTACGCCGCAACAATCCAGTCTGTCCTCTGCACATCCATCACTGTCTGGTTTGGCTCAGCCACCAAACAGGACAGGGACAGACGACAATGGACAGTTAAGTCTGCAGAGAAAATCACTGGTGCCAACCTGTTCTCCATTCAGGACTTATACACCTCCAGAGTCAGGAAACAGGCAGGCAACATCAGTTAAGACCCATCACACCCTGGTCACAACCTGTTCCAACTCCTCCCCTCTGGTAGGCGCTACAGAGCACCGTACCTCAAAACAACCAGACATAAAAACAGTTTCTTTCCGCGGGCTGTCATTCAAATGAACGCTTAACACTTTCAAATAAATCCAACCATGTTGTATATATACTGTACTGTATATTGTACATATACTGGTACACCCTGTCATGTCCAGCTACCTCAGGTATGCATGTAAGTAACCTGCTAACATCTGTTTCAGCATCTCTGATATATTCTCTGCACCATTGCGCCTTATCACCTCTTATATTTCCCCTGTATAAGTCAATCCTTGTGTATATATCTGAAGTTTGTTGTGTTGCAATTCCATGTATGTTAAGTACACTGAGAGAGCCATGAAACCGGAGTCACGTTCCAAGAGTAGTGTTGGATATCTACCGCCCCCACCCCTCTTTTTCTCTAACATACTTGAAATGCACATAATGAATGTTCACTCACAGCGTATTAAAGAGGAAAGAAACCAAACAATTTACACACACACACACACACACACACACACACACACACACACACACACACACACACACACACACACACACACACACACACACACACACACACACACACACACACACACACAAAGATATTCAAGATCTAATTTGAAGTTTCCCTGTGTCAGACAGCACAGCTCTGACCTAATTTTAATGGAGGCACTTATCGTGTTACCACCAATCAACCTACCTGATTCGCCTCATACTCGTCTCTATAGCCTTCTATCTTATACTCATCTCTCTAGCCTTCTATCTTATACTCGTCTCTCTAAGCCTTCTATCTTATACTCATCTCTCTAAGCCTTCTATCTTATACTCGTCTCTCTAGCCTCTTATCTTATACTCATCTCTCTAGCCTTCTATCTTATACTCATCTCTCTAATCCTTCTATCTTATACTCGTCTCTCTAGCCTTCTATCTTATACTCATCTCTCTAGCCTTCTATCTTATACTCGTCTCTCTAGCCTTCTATCTTATACTCGTCTCTCTAAGCCTTCTATCTTATACTCGTCTCTCTAGCCTTCTATCTTATACTCGTCTCTCTAGCCTTCTATCTTATACTCGTCTCTCTAAGCCTTCTATCTTATACTCGTCTCTCTAGCCTTCTATCTTATACTCGTCTCTCTAGCCTTCTATCTAATACTCATCTCTCTAAGCCTTCTATCTTATACTCGTCTCTCTAGCCTTCTATCTTATACTCGTCTCTCGAGCCTTCTATCTAATACTCATCTCTCTAGCCTTCTATCTTATACTCGTCTCTCTAAGCCTTCTATCTTATACTCGTCTCTCTAAGCCTTCTATCTTATACTCGTCTCTCTAGCCTTCTATCTTATACTCATCTCTCTAGCCTTCTATCTTATACTCATCTCTCTAGCCTTCTATCTTATACTCGTCTCTCGAGCCTTCTATCTAATACTCATCTCTCTAAGCCTTCTATCTTATACTCGTCTCTCTAGCCTTCTATCTTATACTCATCTCTCTAAGCCTTCTATCTTATACTCGTCTCTCGAGCCTTCTATCTAATACTCATCTCTCTAAGCCTTCTATCTTATACTCGTCTCTCTAAGCCTTCTATCTTATACTCATCTCTCTAGCCTTCTATCTTATACTCCTCTCTCTAGCCTTCTATCTTATACTCGTCTCTCTAGCCTTCTATCTTATACTCGTCTCTGTAGCCTTCTATCTTATACTCATCTCTCTAAGCCTTCTATCTTATACTCGTCTCTCTAAGTCTTCTATCTTATACTTGTCTCTCTAGCCTTCTATCTTATACTCATCTCTCTAAGCCTTCTATCTTATACTCATCTCTCTAAGCCTTCTATCTTATACTCGTCTCTCTAGCCTTCTATCTTATACTCGTCTCTCTAGCCTTCTATCTTATACTCGTCTCTCGAGCCTTCTATCTAATACTCATCTCTCTAAGCCTTCTATCTTATACTCATCTCTCTAAGCCTTCTATCTTATACTCATCTCTCTAAGCCTTCTATCTTATACTCGTCTCTCTAAGCCTTCTATCTTATACTTGTCTCTCTAGCCTTCTATCTTATACTCATCTCTCTAGCCTTCTATCTTATACTCGTCTCTCTAGCCTTCTATCTAATACTCATCTCTCTAAGCCTTCTATCTTATACTCGTCTCTCTAGCCTTCTATCTTATACTCGTCTCTCGAGCCTTCTATCTAATACTCATCTCTCTAGCCTTCTATCTTATACTCGTCTCTCTAAGCCTTCTATCTTATACTCGTCTCTCTAAGCCTTCTATCTTATACTCGTCTCTCTAGCCTTCTATCTTATACTCATCTCTCTAGCCTTCTATCTTATACTCATCTCTCTAGCCTTCTATCTTATACTCGTCTCTCGAGCCTTCTATCTAATACTCATCTCTCTAAGCCTTCTATCTTATACTCGTCTCTCTAAGCCTTCTATCTTATACTCATCTCTCTAGCCTTCTATCTTATACTCCTCTCTCTAGCCTTCTATCTTATACTCGTCTCTCTAGCCTTCTATCTTATACTCGTCTCTGTAGCCTTCTATCTTATACTCATCTCTCTAAGCCTTCTATCTTATACTCGTCTCTCTAAGTCTTCTATCTTATACTTGTCTCTCTAGCCTTCTATCTTATACTCATCTCTCTAAGCCTTCTATCTTATACTCATCTCTCTAAGCCTTCTATCTTATACTCGTCTCTCTAGCCTTCTATCTTATACTCGTCTCTCTAGCCTTCTATCTTATACTCGTCTCTCGAGCCTTCTATCTAATACTCATCTCTCTAAGCCTTCTATCTTATACTCATCTCTCTAAGCCTTCTATCTTATACTCATCTCTCTAAGCCTTCTATCTTATACTCGTCTCTCTAAGCCTTCTATCTTATACTCATCTCTCTAAGCCTTCTATCTTATACTCGTCTCTCTAGCCTTCTATCTTATACTCGTCTCTCTAGCCTTCTATCTTATACTCGTCTCTCTAGCCTTCTATCTTATACTCGTCTCTCTAAGCCTTCTATCTTATACTCGTCTCTCTAGCCTTCTATCTTATACTCGTCTCTCTAGCCTTCTATCTTATACTCGTCTCTCTAGCCTTCTATCTTATACTCGTCTCTCGAGCCTTCTATCTTATACTCGTCTCTCTAGCCTTCTATCTTATACTCGTCTCTCGAGCCTTCTATCTTATACTCGTCTCTCGAGCCTTCTATCTTATACTCGTCTCTCTAGCCTTCTATCTTATACTCGTCTAGCCTTCTATCTTATACTCGTCTCTCTAGCCTTCTATCTTATACTCGTCTAGCCTTCTATCTTATACTCGTCTCTCGAGCCTTCTATCTTATACTCGTCTCTCTAAGTCTTCTATCTTATACTCATCTCTCTAGCCTTCTATCTTATACTCATCTCTCTAGCCTTCTATCTTATACTCGTCTCTCTAAGCCTTCTATCTTATACTCATCTCTCTAAGCCTTCTATCTTATACTCGTCTCTCTAGCCTTGTGTTACGAAGACTATCGGACATTCACACGTTACGTTTTTGTTTTTTTGTCGGGCTTCACACAGGCTTACCTTTTCCTTTTCTTTTTTTTTTTTTACACAGGCTTACATTTAAAAGTATATTCAAAACGTTCAGGGTTTAAGCCCCGGCAAAATAACCAGGTGACACCGACGATTCTGACTGGCTGGCTCTCAACTAGCAGGCATCCGCCGCTCGCGCCACACGCCACACGCGCTCCGTCCTTTCTTCTTCTGTTTTATTGGCGAATTACAACCAGATGGAACATTATCGCCACCTACTGTTACATTAAAGCGTCTATCCAACCGTCCATCCATTATCTGTGCCGCTTATCCTGCTATGAGGGTCGCGGGGATGCTGGACATTAAAGAGTCCTTAATTTATATCCTTCCCATCAGTCCAGTATCTTTGAGAAAGGTGAAGATATATTTAACTACATCATTCCCAGTGTTCCTTGTGAAAATTGGGTTTAGATCCATGCGCATAATTCCTTTTTGTTCCAACATAGTTTGCAGTATGAATCTCTCTCTTGCATATGTTGGGCAAATAAAACAAAAATACACGTTCTATAGAAGGGGTGGCGAACCATGTGCCATGGAGAGCCGTGTGTATGCAGGTTTTCATTCCAGCCGGACTCCACACCGGGTGATTTCACTGATTAGCAACCCTTCAGCCAAAGAGGAAGAACGTATCAGTGACATCACCTGGTGTGGAGTCGGGTTGGAATGAAAACCTGCGTACACATGGCTCTCCATGGAGAGCCACCGCTGTTCTAGAGTCTCCGGTTGGCGGCAGACATCCGGAGATGCCGTCCTTCTGACCCACAAATTAAGCAGGCCCATGCTGGGTTCTGCATCCGAATCTGATCCGTTTAAGCATCTGCACCACACCGTCTCTGAGGGCGGGTTTGAAGCAACACAGGGAATGAAATATAGCACAAAAAGACAAGACTTTCAGCCAAAGACGAACAAAGACAGTTTTCCTTTTTAAACGAAACCTTTTCAGAACTGTTCCCCAATTAGCGGTGAGTCTGTGGGCTGCGTTCGGCTACGAATGGGTGGACAACGCGAGCCAACCGGGCATCTGCACTGCACCTTAACAGCCCACTGCACTGGCCCTGAACACAGACGAAGAGGAGGAATGGAGGGATGTCTGGATGAGTGGTGCATCCTCTCTCTCTCTCTCTCTCTCTCTCTGTATAGTGCATGTCTCTCTGTCCATCTGTATATCTTGTTAGATTTGAAAAAGGAACGGTAAAGAACAAAAAAGTCTCATCTGTCAAATAAATCCACCCCCAGCCCATCCCTCAGCGGCTCTCTCGCTTTGTCATTTTCCTCTCTATTTCTGTCTTCCGCTCTCTCTTTCTATTGCTCTCGCTCACTTTTGCTCCATCTTCTGCTCTCTCTCTTTCTCTGTCTCTCTCTTTCATTGCACATTTGACAGCACTCCTTCCACAGCCCCTCCAGAGAATTCTCTAACAGTGTTACTGGTTCACTAACTCGTTATATTCCTCTCCCTCCTCTCTCTCTCTCTCTCTCTCTCTCTCTCTCTCTCTCTCTCTCTCTCCCTCCCTCTCTCTCTCTCTCTCTCTCTCTCTCTCTCTCTCTCTCTCTCTCTCTCGCCCTCTCCAAGTCATGCCATAATTCCCTGTGCCTTCACGTCACTCTTCTATGGGCTCTTGCATTCTTTGGTCCCCTGGATTACTTTTCCACTCCACATCTCTCTGCAGCAATCGACACCGCGTCCGTCCAGGCTGCCAAAACTCTCCTCATCCTCACCTGCGTCCGCCCGTCTCTCCACCCCTCGTCTCGTGCTCTCGTTCTCCTCTCGTGCTCCTTTCTTTCTCTCGTCTGTCCCTCTGTCCGTCCCTCTTCCTCCCCGTTGTTTCTCTACATTTTCAGTTCTCTCCTCGGTTCTCGGCTATCCTTTTCCTTTCTCCACTCACCCCTCTCTCTCTTTCTCCCTCTCTTCTCCCTCACTATTAGGGTCTCTAGTATAACCTTAGTTCCACACCTACCTACCTACCTACCGACCTACCTACCTACCTCTCTCCCTCTCTCTCGCTGTCTGCCCGTCTGTCTGCCTCTGTCTGTCTGTCTCTGTCTGTCTCTGTCTGCCCGTCTGTCTGTCTCTGTCTGTCTGTCTGCCTCTGTCTGTCTGTCTGTCTCTGTCTTGTCTGTCTGTCTGTGTCTTTCTGTCTGTCTGTCTGCCTCTGTCTGTCTGTCTCTGTTTGTCTGTCTGTGTCTGTCTGTCTATCTGCCTGTCTGTCTGTCTGTCTCTGTCTGTCTGTCTCTGTCTGTCTTTCTGTCTGTCTGTCTGTCTCTGTCTGTCTGCCTCTGTCTGTCTGTCTCTGTCTGTCTGTCTGTGTCTGTCTGTCTCTCTGTCTCTGTCTGCCTGTCTGTCTGTCTGTCAGTCTGTCTCTGTCTGTCTGTCTGTTTCTGTGTGTGTCTGTCTCTGTCTGTATCTCTGTGTCTGTCTGTCTGTCTGTCAGTGTCTGTCTCTGTCTGTCTGTCTCTCTGTCTTTGTCTGCCTGTCTGTGTCTGTCAGGCTGTCTCTGTCTGTCTGTTTCTGTGTGTGTCTGTCTCTCTGTCTGTGTCTGTCGGTCTGTCTGTCTTTGTCTGTCAGGCTGCTTGTCTGTGTCTGTCTGTCTCTCTGTCTGTGTCTATCAGTCTGTCTGTTTCTGTGTGTGTCTGTCTGTATCTCTGTGTCTGTCTGTCTTTCTGTCAGTGTCTGTCTGTCTCTCTCGTCCATCTTTACTTTATTGTAATACTTTGTTACTATCAGAGGTGGCGGGCTGTGTGTAGTTCAGCGTGGTGTGTCGACAAGGGGGTGTTTTCGGTTGGTCAGTTAGCGTTTGCTGGTTGGCGTCTCCTGTGTAGGCCTGGAGGTTACTAACTCCCACGGTAACACGGCATCAGGATAGCCACGTGTGTTCGCTCCGTGGCAGAGTCTAGCATGGCGGCGGGGGAAGTTGTTGGCCACAACTGCGTTAAATCCGCTGCTGGTATAAACTGGCCTATCGTGACTTCTGCTGACGAGGTTGAAAAAGCAAACAAAGTAGTGGAGACTGGGGTGGTGATGAATGACACGTTCGTACCGGCCTTGCCTCTAACTACACCAGCTAAGAGGGTCGAGGTATCTAATATACCATCAGCCATCATCCAAGCCGCTTATCCTGCTCTCAGGGTGGCGGGGATGCTGCAGCCTATCCCAGCAGTCATTGGGTGGCAGGCGGGGAGACACCCTGGACAGGCTACCAGTCCATCACAGGGCCCACACACACACACACACACACACAACTAGGGACAATTTAGTACGGCCGAGTCACCTGACCTACATGTCTTTGGACTGCGGGAGGAAACCCACACAGACACGGGGAGAACATGCAAACTCCACACAGAGGACGACCCCCAAGGTTGGACTACCCCGGGGCTCGAACCCAAAACCTTCTTGCTGTGAGGCGACCGCGCTAACCACCGCGCTAACCACCGTGCCGCCCATACAGAAATATAGCTATATGAAATAAAATGCAAGGTAAGGAAAACTCTTCACATGACGCTGCTCTGTACAGTAAGTGAATGAATGTCTCTCTCTCTCCCTCTCTCTCTCCCCCTCTCCCGTGATCCATCTGACTGCTGCCAAGGTTTAATTGGGGCTGGTATTAAATCAGCAGTTATCTAATCTCGTCTGGGTATCGAATAGGTGGCGGCAGACTGTGGCGCTGGCGTCCTCCCATAACGCCTCTCTGACAAGTCGAGAACCTTTCTGGAACACGTGACGCGTCGCCAGCCTCTCATTATAAAACTTGACAGTTTCAGCTGGATGCTGTTCAAAGGTGCTTCTACAAATATATTTAAACGAAAAAGACTTAAAACAAGACTTGGGTTTGAACGGCTGTTGTGTGTGACATGCTGTTTCGACATCGGTTCCCTGAACATCTGATGATGTAATAGAAAACTGTTTATGCAGCCAATGAGGAAACTCCAACTCGGCCGCTGTCTGACCAATGCTGACACTCCATCACTCACTCAGTCACAAACAACCACATGTGTGGGGCGGGCCCCGCTGTTGAGGTCCAGTCATAAATCTCAACAACAACGAAAAAAGCCCTAAAACTGTGTTGCTCAGCAAGAGAAACATCCAGTCATTACAAACCTTCCATCCATCATCCGAACCACTTCTCCTGCTCTCAGGGTCACGGGGATGCTGCAGCCTAGCCCAGCAGTCACTGGGCGGCAGGCGGGGAGACACCCTGGACAGGCTGCCAGTCCATCACAGGGCCCACCCACCCACCCACACACACACACACACACACACACACACACACACACACACACATCTAGGGACAATTTAGTATGGGTGATCCACCTGACCCACATGTCTCTGGACTGTGGGAGGAAACCGGAGCCCCCGGAGGAAACCCACACAGACATGGGGAGAACATGCAAACTCCACACAGAGGACGACCCGGGACGACCCACCAAGGTCGGACTACCCCGGGGCTCGAACCCAGGACCTTCTTGCTGTGAGGCGACCAAGCTAACCGCTGCGCCACCATGCCGCCCCATTTCAAATCTTGATAGCACTATTTAATGGTGTTGTCGTTTCAGTATTATCTATTCATGCTGATTAAATGGTCTAAGAAGAAAACATCTAAGTGCTAAATTATTCCTGACTGTCTGATACAGAACGGACAACGGAAATGTTTCAGGTATTACATCCGAGTGACTGAAGCCTGGCGGCACAATGGCGCAGTGGTTAGCGCGGTCGCCTCACAGCAAGAGGGTCCTGGGTTCGAGCCCCAGGGTAGTCCAACCTTGGGGGTCGTCCCGGGTCGTCCTCTGTGTGGAGTTTGCATGTTCTCCCCGTGTCTGCGTGAGTTTCCTCCGGGGGCTCCGGTTTCCTCCCACAGTCCAAAGACATGTGGGTCAGGTGGATCGGCCATACTAAATTGTCCTTAGGTGTGAGTGTGTGTCATGTTGGCCCCATGTGACGGTCTGGCGGCCTGTCCAGGCTGTCTCCCCACCTGCCACTCAATGACCGCTGGGATAGGTTCCAGCATCCCCGCGACCCCGCGACCCCGAGAGCAGGATAAGTGGTTCGGCTAATGGATGTACGGATGACTGAATCCTGTTTAACGACCAAATGGAAGCGTGAAAACACCACCAGCAGCAACACTGCAAGTAAAATACATTACTTACCAGAAAGTACGTCTACTGTCATTTATGATAATAGTATTATTTATATATTGTAATAACTCAGTAAAAAGGACATTTTGGGGGAGGCTACTAGCGTAGACAAAAAGGGGAGGTAGCCAACAAGGGGGATCGCCGGTTCGAATCCCCATGTTACCTCCGGCTTGGTCGGGTGTCCCTACGGACACAATTGGCCATGTCGGCGGGTGGGAAGACGGATGTGGGTATGTGTCCTGGTCGCTGCACTAGCGCCTCCTCCGGTCAGTCGGGGCGCCTTTTCAGGGGGGAGGGGGAACTGGGGGGGCAACAGCGTGACCCTCCCATGCACTACGTCCCCCTGGCGAAACTCCTCACTGTCAGGCGAAAAGAAGCGGCTGGCGACTCCACATGTATGGGAGGAGGCATGTGGTAGTCTGCAGCCCTCCCCGGGTCGGCAGAGGGGGGTGGAGCAGGGACCGGGACGGCTCGGAAGAGTGGGGTAATTGGCCGGATACAACTGGATATAAGTGGGGATGGTAGCCTTTTGTTTTGTTGCATGTTTGGCATGTCTGAGGACAGAAGTACTTCACATTTGGTGCTGCACAGCAATGGCAGATTTCAACCAGCAGATGTGTTGCAGCAAATGCAGAGACAAACATTCACCCAGAAAAGCCGACACCTCATGCGGGACTGCCGTCTTTCATTGCACAAAGCTGTCTATTTCCACTTTTCATTCAGAAAGACTTACTGATGTGTGTAGTTGCCCCATTAAAATAATACATAACATATCACTGCCCTTCCTCTGATGTGTCATTATTTAATGAAACTCCATCACCTCAAACCCTGGTGTGCAGACAGTTGCTGCAGCGTAGAACTACTTTAGGCCAGACAGATGAAAAAGAGAGGATGCGAGAGAGACAGGAAAGAAAGGCAGGCGTGGCGTTAGACAGAAGAAGAAACGCGGTCTGACCTTGGCTGCGAGAGTAGTTTTATTGTGAAATCCCGAGACGATCTAGACTAGTCTTGCGATACCAGACAATCGGAGACGTCCGCCTACCAGTCGTCTGGGGATTTCTAAATGCAAGACAGTTGCTAGAACGGCCGCTAACAAGCCTACGCCTGCTGCTACGCCCCTTCTTTTGTCAAGGACCCGCCTGACCGGCAACTGCTCTCTCCCCGTCCTCCTCCGTCGTGAGACAAGCTGGAGATACAGCGAATCACTCTGTACCGCGGAGAGGGCTTCTTAAAACACTGAAAATGGATGACCCGGGCAGCGTTAGATCATCTGGTTCAGCTTTATCGAACGTGTGCTCAGTCCACAAGGCTGGTGCAATTGACCTTTCGCAAAGTCCCGCCCCCCTTAGTTACTGTTGCTATGCCCGTCAAGCATTTCAGAACTATCCAGGAAGTAGCCGGAAAACACCAAAACATGAAGGAAGAAATCAACGCATCGTTTGGGTAACAGTAACGGTAACAATACGTTAGGTGTTGTAAAGTACTAATAAGACATATTAGCCCCTAGCTAACGGGTTTGACCCTTTAGCCGAGCGGTTAGCGACGTCGCCTTGTGGTGCAGTACTGCCCCGTATCGAATCCCGCACCGGGCAAGAAAATAACCGGTTACACTATCAATAATAGCTAGTAGCTAGCTTAGCTTGGAGCAGACAGGGATTTGTGTTGGTTTTGGGTGGATGAAGCTGGCCATGGGGTCTGCTATACTGCCAAATCTATTGCCCACATTGCGCTCCTTGCGTTCTGGGTTTCGGGAAGGGAAAGAAAATGACACCCCCTCCAAACTTTTCACATATCTAGCATCCGGTCTTCAGATCCCATAGGCACACCGTTTCAGCATTTTGCTGTGTGTTTGACAGCTTGACGGACCGTTGCCAAGGTAGGATTGGACCAGCACCGTTCTGGGGCGGTACTTTGCGAAAGGTCAATTGAGGATTTACAGCGGCTTTGTATAAAACTTTTGGGCAAGAAAGACGTGTTTGCTCGTTTACCAGCTGGTTAGGGGAAAAGCTTGGTCTATCAAGCCTGCCCAACTGTCTGCGACTTGTTGTCCACACAGGGACAGAAATCTGTGGTGCCGGTCATACGCCCTCTGCTGTCCATAATGGAGGAGCAGGTGCAGCTTTTGAAAGCAGGGGGCATCCCTGCCGCATACGCGGGACAAAGCCAGGACACGGATGACCAGACCGCCACCGGTGGTTTCGCTCTTGTGTTTGGCACACCAGAAACTTTTGTTGGCCAAGCAAAGTGGAGACGGCTCCCACAAACACCGTCATTTCGGGGGCGGCTGTTGACGAAGTACACACTGTAGTGCAACGGTGAGTTTGAAACCATAATTAATGTTAGCTCGCTGACTGCGTATCGTTTGTCTAGTTTTCTTCGGTGACTGCGCCTGAGCCATCCTACAACGCAGGTGTTGCTGGTACCACAGTGTTTACAGGCACACGACTTCTGCATGTCGCCGCCCCCATGCGACGGCCCCGCCCTGAAGACTTGGGATTGGTTCTGCAATGAACTTTTTTTTTTTCTAACTCTGTTTCCACCCAGTTTTAGCAATGAAAGCTGGGAGAATGTCCTCGGTCTCTAGTGGAGCGAAGCGTTTAGAGACTGACTCGTGAGTCTAATCTAGACTCGCTGCATCTCGGCTCCGGCTACAAAGAGCCACAGCAGAAGGTTTGATGCAGAGTCGTTTTTTCTCCTTTAACATACACGTCAGTTCAGGGCGCCCGGGTAGCGTAGAGGTCTATTCCGTTGTCTACCAACACGGGGATCGCTGGTTCGAATCCCTGTGTTACCTCCGGCTTTGTCAGGCGTCCCTAACGACACAGTTGGCCGTGTCTGCGGGTGAGAAGCCGGATATGGGTGTGTGTCCTGGTCGCTGCACTAGCGCCTCCTCTGGGCGGTCGGGGCACCTGTTCAGGGGGGAGGGGGAACTGGGGGGGAATAGCGTGATCCTCTCATATGCTACATCCCCCTGGTGAAACTCCTCACTGTCAGGTGAAAAGAAGCGGGTGGCGACGCCACATGTATCATGTGGTAGTCTGCAGCCCTCCCCGGATCAGTGGGGGGGCAGTGACCGAGACGGCTCAGAAGAGCGGGGTGATTGACCAAATAAAATTGGGGAGAAAAAGGGGGCGAATCAAAACAAAAAGTCAGTTCTTTCTGTTGTGCAATGGTATTCATAGTCTGCAATATACAAACACACACACATGCAGACACACACACAGCCTCAGGGGTGTTATGCCAGGCCTTACACTGGTGTCTCGATGCAGTCCGGGTAAGGAAATCCACGAAAGGTGAATCAGTTCATCTGGACACACGGTTTATTGAGAGAAACGTTTCATCATTCATCTAAGTGACCTCTACATTCCAAACTGACTGCAGGCGTCCCCACCCTTCTAAACTATACAGTGGCATAACCACCCAAACCAGGGATGGGTTTGATATGCAAATGCAGTTACCATTAATTAGCGTCACAAAGGCCATGGGTACTTTTCACAGAGGACCGGGGGAACAGCTGCAATCACAGCGTTGTAAGATGGCGACCTACTTGCAGCACGCCAAAGACATCGGCAGACGACGGACTAAGCCCTCCACGGCAGGCAGAGAGACGGACGCCAGGCGCACGCCGGCGATGTGGACAAGCGGGTGAAGAACTGTCCGACAGACAGCTCGCCCAGGCAGAGAAAGACGTTTTTTGAAAAGGGGCGGAATTTTGCCGTCATGCCGAAGTTAAGTTCTGCTCGTGGACTCGGATCACAGCCAAGGAATCGGCGCTCCGTACCAACCACGTCACGGACCTGGAAGGGTAGCAACCACAGACGAAAGTTGCAGCCTGCCTCAGCAACTCGAAGCAACCGCCGCCCCAACATCACCGGGGACGAGAGGCAAGCGCTTACAACTCTCTGACCATGAATAGAACAATAACATTATCGTTATCATTCAGTGCTCTATAATAATAATATTATCGTTGTCATTGTCTCAGAACAATAACATTATCATCCTTCCGGTGGCCAAAGGTAGGTGCACTGTTGTATGAAACCGGACAGACTATCGCGAGAAAGTTACGACGGTACTTAGCAACACAAATACTTATGAGCCCCTGAAACGAGATCCAGGCAGTGGTTACAAGAAAAAGGTGATAGATTCAGCGCTTCACAGTGAAGGGGGGTAACTCACTTCAACCACCAGCAATGTGCAGCACCACCTGGGTGATGTTCAGCAGCCATTTTGCACCAGAACGCTCACCACACATCAGCTTGAGGTGGAGAGGGAGGAATCATTGAGCCAATTACATGGGGGGTGATCAGGTGGCCAGATGGAGAGAGCCAGGTTGGGAATTTTGCCAGTACACCAGGGAACCCCCTACTCTTTGCCATAAGTGCCATGGGATCTTTAAGGACCACAGTGAGTCAGGACCTTGGTTTAGCGTGTCATCTGAAGGACGGCATCTCCTACAGCACAGTGTCCCCGTCACTGCACTGGGGCATTGGGATTTGACATTTGTTGTTTTTATTGGGACCAGAGGGAAGACTGCCCCCTACTGGCCCACCAAAACCACTTCCGGCAGCAACTCAGTTTTCCCAGGAAGTCTCCCATCCAAGTACTAGCCAAGCCCACACCTGCTTAGCTTAGGGTAAATGTTGGTACGGGTGCCGGCCATACCATATCTGAGTTTCTGGCATCTATTCTTAACCCGTTGGTAGGCAGTAATGAACATCACATTCAGAACACTATGGATTTTGTAGATAAGATAAGGGACATCTTCATGGAGGAGGGTGAAACAAGGGTACATCTCTCTTCACGTGCATTCCTGTTGAGGAGGTGGTGGAGGTAGTTCGTATGTAATTACAGGATGACCCCGCCCTTAGCAATAGGACCACCCTGAACACTGACCAAGTGTGTCTGCTCCTGAAGCTGTGTCTTCAGTCCACGTACTTCACATACAGGGGGCAGCACTATAGGCAGAGGCATGGGTGTGCTATGTGTTCCCCCAGTCTCACCTATAGCTGCCAACTTTAGTCAGTTTTATTACAAATTTGCCTCAGGGGGCTTGACAGCAATACAACATCCTGTCCTTAGACCCTCATAAGTGGGAAGTGGAAATAAGGGCTCTGGCGTCTTATCCAGGGACACCACCTGGCCATTGGTTCAAACAGGTGGATGACACCGCAGTTAAAATTAAATCTCACAATTCACTGACCACATTAACTCTGTGGACACCACATCAAGTTCGCCAGGGAGGATGGGGAACATGACAGGGTAGCCTTCTGACACTGTGAAATTGCTCTTGGTGATTGAAATTAGATGTTCACCGTAAACCAACACATACTGATCAGTACTTAAGGTTTGACTCATCATCCCCTGGAGCACAAACTAGGAGTCATCAGGACGCTGGACCACCGAGCTGACAACGTCCCCACCAACACAGCGGGTGGGGAAGATGAGAAATCCCACATTCAACAGGCCCTGGTTAAGTGTGGTTATCCTTACTCGGCGTTTGTCAAAGGCAGGAAGACGCCCAAACAGTGCACCAGCTCATCGAAGAGAGGAGAAGGACAACAGCTGTCCAAGCGTAAACCAGTGGTGATTGTGTATGTGGCGGGGGTGTCGGAACAGTTGAGACGCGTATTTTCCAAACACTGCGTCTCAGTTGCTTTCAAACCCCAAAATACCTTGCGCCAGACGTTGGTCCACCCCAAGGATCGGGTCCCCCGGCACAAACAGAGCAATATAGTGTAGCTGTCAAGTGCCAGGAGGACTGCTGTGACTTGTACATTGGGGAAACCAAACATGCGCTGGCCAAGAGGATGGAACAACACAGGAGAGCTACATGTCAGGCCAGGACTCCACAGTCTACACCATCTACAGGCCAGGACTCCACAGTCTACACCATCTACAGGCCAGGACTCCACAGTCTACACCATCTACAGGCCAGGACTCCACAGTCTACACCATCTACAGGCCAGTGGCCACTCTTTCAAGGATGTGCACATCCTTGATAGGGAGGAATGCTGGTTTGAACAGGGAGTCAAAGAGGCCATATATGTGAGGAGGGTACAACCATCTCTGAACTGGGGGGGGGGGGCCTAAGAGTACATCTGTCATCAGTTTACAATGCTGTGATTCCAGCTATTCCCCAATCCTCTGTGAATAGTACACGTGGCCATTGTAAATATAATTAATGGGCAGGGTAATTTGCATATTCGGTTGGGGACACCTGCAGTCGGCTGAGACCGACGAAGCCGCTTAGACGAGTGCTGAGACATTTCTGCCATTAATCTGTGTCCAGATGAACCGACTCGACTCTCTGGGATTTCCTTGCATGGCTTACTGAGCATGCTCAAAGTCACTAGTGTGCGGGCCACCTAGGGCGCCCCGAAACTGTGTGTTTGTGTGTTGAGTGGGTCAACTTTCTGGGCCTTACACTAGTTAGGCTCTGAAAGGATATGTGATTGTGTGTGTGTACTTTCAGGAAAATGGACCACCATGCAATTCGCTGAAGCCCGGTTCTGTAAACAAGCAGAGCAGAGGGACAGAGGTGGCGACAACTAAGCTGCTT
>NC_079213.1:5537644-5560144 GCF_029633865.1 Lampris incognitus
GCAGTGCGGAAGTTTTGTCTCCCCCTTCTGGCAGCGAGAGTAATTACTTCTCGTCGTTCGGCGCTCTCAAACGAGGAAAAGCTACACCAGCGGACATTAGTGTTGGTTCTCGCTGTCGCTTTCTTTTTTCTTTTCTTTTTTGGCTTTGATCATTCCTCTAAACCCCGAGTTTCTTTTTTCCTCTGGAGCGCCAGAAACTTTTCTTGGACGCTTCTTGTGTTTTTCCGCCATAGCGTCCGAGCCCGGAGGCCGAAGGCCCTGAAGACAAGCCAGTCGGAAGCATGCGAACGCGTTCGTCACACGGAGGTTCAGCTCTGGCGGGGCATCCGGGTAGCGTGGCGGTCTACTCCGTTGCCTACCACCATGGGGATCGCCGGTTCGAATCCGGCGATCCCCGTTATGGCCGGGCGTCCCTACAGACACAATTGGCCGCGTCTGCGGATGGGAAGCCGGATGAGGGTATGTGCCCTGGTCGCTGCACTGGCGCCTCCACTGGTCGGTTCCACGCGCTACGTCCCCCTGGCGAAACTCCTCACTGTCAGGTGAAAAGAAGCGGCCGGCGACTCCACATGTATGGGAGGTGGTAGTCTGCAGCCCTCCCCGGATCGGCGGAGGGGGCGGAGCAGAGGCCAGGACAGCTCGGAAGAGTGGGGTAATTGGCCGTGTACAGTCGGAGAGATAAAGGGTAAAAATCCCAAAAAAAAGAAAAAGCAATCGTTGCTGGTTGACGTTACTATTCATCACCTCGGGAGCGCCAGGGCGGGAACGTCGCCACAGACACCGGATCTAAAACTCCGGCGGGTGTACGGCGGAACACAGCGAGGTTACCCAGGCGCTGATAGGCTTAATCATCATGGGGTGACCTCCTTTGGCAAGTGCTTGGTGCAAAGACTTTGCACTGGTTGTGGTCAGCTTAGGGAGCAATGTCATGATACTTTTAATCGTCTGTAAATCCTTCTTTGGACTTGCTCCTGAATATATCAGTGGCTTTGTTTACATAGTTTACGCATGAAAAGTCCTCTAAGTATTTGGGACACCAATCTGCCTTCGAGCTGGAACTTGTAAACACCTAATCCCTTTCACAACAAGCCCGATAAGCTCTTTCGCCTGTTAGCAGAAACTTGGATGAGAAACCCGGACAGGCGCTTAAGACCCCAGACGGCGGCTGTGGTACTGTGGCACGTTAAGTGCCTTACACGTTCCACTGTGTTGTTTGTGTTCTGCACACGGTTTAGTTGGCAAAGCGTTGTGAATACCACCGGACAAAACACCGAAAAATGACAGCCAACCGTGGAGATGTGGGCCCCACTTTTTTATTATTTTTAAATGAAGAATTTCACCTTTTTCCAAACATTAAGGTCAAAATATATATATATATATATATATAATTATTTTTGGAATTTCCCCCCTTTTTTTCTCCCCAGTTGTATCCGGTCAATTAACCCCACTCTTCCGAGCTGTCCCGGTCTCTGCTCCACCCCCTCTGCCGATCCGGGGAGGGCTGCAGACTACCACATGCCTCCTCCCATACATGTGGAGTCGCCAGCCGCTTCTTTTCACCTGACAGTGAGGAGTTTCACCAGGGGGACGTAGCGCGTGGGAGGATCACGCTATTCCCCCCAGTCCCCCCCCCCCCGAACAGGCACCCCGACCGACCAGAGGAGGCGCTAGTGCAGCGACCAGGACACATACCCACATCCGGCTTCCCACCCACAGACACGGCCAGTTGTGTCTGTAGGGACGCCCGACCAAGCCGGAGGTAACACAGGGATTCGAACCACTGAGCCCCGTGTTGGTAGGCAACGGAATAGACCGCTACGCTACCCGGAGTTGAGACAATAACCCGGATGAAATGATGGAAGACTGTAAATATGGTTCTTCACTTGTTCTGCCCAGTATGAAATCTGTAGTGCAGTTTCAACCCCCATCCACGTCTGTCTGTGTTTCCACTGTCATCTGCCCATCTCTCCCTCCATTAATGTTTAAAGACCCAAAACCTGAAGTCCGCATAGGGGAAAGAAAGATGGAAATCAGAAAAACAAACAAATGGGACATATAGAGAGAAAATGGTAACGCCCTGCGATTCATTACAATTTTTAATAGTTTTTTGTCCTTCAGTGTCCTTCCCTTTCTTGTGAACAAGTGCTTCTTTTCTCAAGGTGGTGACACGCTTTTTTAAAGCGGTAACGCCTTTTTTCATCTAATAAATCAAACCCAACAAGTCCTGCGGTACTGTGAGTTTTGAGAAATTTAGCTGTGTCCGGAAAATCATCAATTACTCTGACAGACTTGCCAAAAGGTTCATCCGAGAAACCCCCCCCCCCCCCCCCACTGATTTCCACCAAAGTGTACAGTTCATTGATTGGTCGCTGGGAATCTGTTACCGTGGCATCCGAGTCATCCTCCTACTCCTGGCTCTCAGTGACAGACGGGTCCAGCGCCCCCACCTCCCCATCACTCTGCGCCTCCTGCCTGAGCTCAACTGCAGCAGCTGCCAGCGGGGGGGTTACGCACGCAGCATCACCACCAACTCCACGCACAACGGGTCCCTCTGATACAGTTTTATCTTTCTTCCAAATTACTGCGGAGTTTAGGAGACTCCAGGTTTACATTTTGGAGGGATACCCTTGTTTCCCCCACAGCCAGGCCTCGTTTTAACTGAGCTTTTAACTGGTCCCTTGCACAGTAAAGAAGGTCCCAGTATGTTTTAAGTCAGCTCTGATTGTAACCGTGCCTAAGAAACCCAACCCAAGCTGTCTGAATGACTGCAGACCTGTTGCTTTGACATCTGACATCCGCCTGGTATGTAACCATCTTTCCAGTGTTGTCTTAGAGCCTTATCAGTTTGCATATAGAGTAAACAGGTCTCTTTCGTTGTGCCCGCACTCTATCTTTCAACACCTAGAGGGCTATGGCACCTATGCAAGGGTTCTGTTTGTCGATTACTGTTCAGCTTTTACCACTATTCTCCCATCCCGGCTGTACGACAAACTCTTTCATATGGGAGTTGAACAGCCCGTGTCAATGGGTGCTTTACTTTTTGCCGGAGAGCATGCAGGTGGTCAAACTTAACGACAAACTCTTTAATCCTTAACCGTCAGCACTGCGGCCACACAGGGGTGTGTACTGTACCTACTCCCGTACTCGCTGTGCACAAATGACTGCCTTTCTAACTCCCAGTCTGTTAAGATGTTAACATTTGCTGATGACACCACAGTATTTCGTCTGATCTCCAACAATGAAGAAACTGCCTACAGAAGTGAGATTTCCTCTCGGGGAGAACTGGTGTAACGCAACAAACCTGGAATTATGTTTCTAGAACAAAGGAATTAGTAGCGGACTTTCATAGGAGCCACAGGGACCACCTACTCTCGGTCATCAACAACACCGAAGTTCAACAAGTGGGACAGCTATGAATTCCTGGGAGTGACCATCTCCTCCTCCTTGAAATAGGGGGATAACGCCACTGCTATTCTCAAGAAAGCACACTAGAGACTTTTCTTTTCAAGACAACTGAGAAAATGTGGTATATCCAGGGATGGTATGGTGCAGTTTTATAGAGCAGCAGTGGAGAGCATCATTACCTATGTAATAACCGTATGGTTTGGCAACATGGCAGCTGAGGACAGGATACAGTTGGACAAAGTGGTAAGTACTACATCCAGAATTATCAGATGCCATCTCACAGCGCTAGCGGAAATCTATAAGGCTAGACTACAAAAAAGGGGCTTAAAGTTCTAAAGGACCCCTCTCGCCTGGCTAGTGACCTTTTTACTTTCCTGTCTTCTCAAAAAGGACTTGAACGTATTAAGACCAGAACACTCAGATTCCAGAATAGCACATATCCTGAAGCCATCCGTCTCCTTAACACTAAACTTAGCACTGCAGGCCACTCAGTAGGTTTAAATAACTGTACAATAAGGCAGATGTTTTTATTCTGCACTTATACACTTGAAGCACTTCATCTAGTGATCGTTAGATGTTGCTGCCGATTCCCCTACAGGTGCTGGTGTTTTAGCCATGGTGTTCTTGTGTGTTGGAGTTTATTTTATTCTACCCATCTGTTTCATGCTTTCATAAAACAAAAAACTGTGAGGAAAATGGACGAATGACTCAAAACTGGAGTTCCAGTCCTGCCTTGACTGCACTGATTGGAGCGTTTTTGAGGCTGCATCTACAGACCTGGATGAACTTACTGACACTGTGACATCTTACATCAAGTTTTGTGAGGACGTGTGTGCGGCCACCAAAACTTTCTGTACTTTCAACAACTATAAACCCTGGTTCACACTCCAACTCAGGCAGCTTTGTCAGGCCAAAGAGGAGGCCTACAGGAGCGGGGAGATACGATCTGGTACAACCAAGCCACAAATACACTCTCAAAGGAGATCAGAGTGGAAAAAAAGGTGGTACTCTGAAAAGCCGAATAACAGGTTTTGTGCCAATGGCCCAGCATCAGTTTTGGAGAGGTCTGAAAGACATTAACCAACTACAGGAGACCATCCCCCCCACACTGCAGGGAACCATCAACTGGCTGACGATCTAAATGGGTTTCATAAGGTTTGATAAGCGAATTTCATACCCCTTAGCCTCTCCGCCCACAATACACAACCAACTACACCCCCTGCCAGCCCTTCTTTCCTCCCCACCGATCCCCCACCTGCGCTCAGGCTCTGTGTTGAGGACGTGTGCCAGCTCTCCCAGAGATGGAAGGCACCGGGCCCGGATGTCGTGTCACCCTCCTGTCTGAAAATCTGTGCTGACCAGCTGGCTCCCATTTTAACACTGATCTTCAACAGATCACTAGAGCTGTGTGAAGTCGCTTCCTGCTTCAAGAGCTCCACTATCATCCCGATCCCCAAGAAACCCCACATCACAGGATTAACTGACTACAGGCCTGTTGCCCTAACGTCTGTGGTCATGAAATCCTTCAAGAGAATGGCGCTGACCCACTTGAAGGAAATCACAGGGCCCCTGCTCAATGCCCTGCAGTTTGTCTACTGAGCAAACAGGTCAGTGGAGGATGCCGTCACCATGGGATTGCATTACATCTTCCAACACCTCAACTCCCCTGGGACAGAGGCAAGGGTCCTGTTAGCGGACTTCAGCTCAGCATTCAACACCATCGTCCCAGATATCCTCCAATCCAAACTTACACAGCTCACTGTACCAGCCCCCATATCTATCAGTGGATTAAAAACTTCCTGACAAGACAGGAGGCGGCTGGTGAGGCTGGGGGGGGGAAAAAAATCACATCCACCACCCGGATAATCAGCACTGGTGCCCCCCAGGGATGTGTGCTCTCCCCTCACCTCTTCTCCCTCTACACAAATGATTGCACCTCAGGAGACCTGTCTGTTAAACTCCTGAAGTTTGCAGACAACACAACCATCACTGACCTTATCCGGGACCACGACGAGTCTGCGTATAGACGGGAGTCTGAACAGCTGGCCCTCTGGTGCGGCCATAACAACCTGGAGCTGAACATGCTAAAAACTGTGGAGATGAGAGTGGACTTTAGGAAGAGCCCCCCAACCCTGCCCCCCCCCCCACCATACTCAACAGCACAGTGTCTGTGGTGAAAACCAACAGATTTCTGGGTTCCACAATCTCCCAGGACCTCAGGTGGGCATCCAACATACAAACAATCATCAAAAAGGCCCAGCAGAGGATGTACTTTCTCCGCCAGCTCAAGAAGTTCAACCTGCCTCAGAAATTGCTGATTCAGTTCTACACTGCAATAATCCAGTCTGTCCTCTGCACAGCCATCACTCTGTGGTTTGGCTTGGCCACCAAACAGGACAGGGACAGACTACAATGGACAGTTAAGCCTGCAGAGAAAATCATGGGTGCCAAACTGGCCTCCATTCAGGACTTACACATCTCCAGAGTCAGGAAACAGGCAGGCAACATCACCGCAGACCCATCACACCCTGGTCACAACCTGTTCCAACTCCTCCCCTCTGCCAGGCGCTACAGATCACTGTACCCCAAAACAACCAGATATAAAAAGTTTCTTTCCACTGGCTGTCAATCAAATAACGCTTAACACTGTCAAATAAATCCAACCATGTTGTATATGCTGTACTGTACATTGTACGTATACTGGTACACCCTGTACATCTACCTCAGGCATGTATGTAAGTAGCCTGCTAGCATCTAGCATCTAGATAAGATAAGATACTTTATTGTCATTGTGTGCACACACCAAAATTTCATTTGGTGATTCTCAGGCCAGCAGCACTAGACAAGGTAAATGATAAAAAAAAACAAACAAAGATAAAAACAAGGACAAACAACATTTAGTATAAACAAGTGAGGCAGTAAAAATGATAATGAGACAATAAAAGACAGCAGCGGCTTTTAAAGCTCAAAATAGTGCATGGGATTATTGCACATAGTTGTCCATATTGCAGCGGCTTTAGCAGCAGTTCGTCCCTGTTTCAGCACCTCTGGTATATTCTCTGCCCCATTGCACTTTATCGCCTCTCATTTCGCCTGTTTAATTATCTGTGATTAACGTATTATGTGCTTTATAAGTGAGTGCTTCTTTGTATCTGTCTGTGTTTAAGTGAGCTTACTAAGACACATTCCAATTAATTCTGTTGATATGGTAATAAAGTATTGAATCTTCAATCTTGTTACTCCCCCCCCCCCCCATCGCCTCCTCGCTACTCCCCCCAGCTTCAGCCGCCTGGTCGGCAGCGTCCGCATCCTCCGCTTCCTGCTCTCTCTGCGGGCAAGCAAAGCGCTCGTGTTCCACATCCCACACTAGAAACACGTCATACTACCCGAGTGGCACCCGATACCGATATTGGATCAGACTTTCGTCTCACACTTGTGCAAAGTACAGTGTAATGCATGTTCACTTACAAAGTGAACTGAAAGTCTGATTTTTGACCTAAATTATTATTATCATTATTATTTTTTTGGATTTCAGATATTCATGATATTCCCCGTGTGTATACGATGAGATCTCCACGCGGACAAATTCCTTACCTGGCTGCGATTACACTTGAACTGGAACTTAAAACCTGAAGAAGAGTACGAATGCTTACTGCATCTTCGCTGGATGAAGGAAAGGATTTTTTTTTTGATAGGAAATTATTCATGCTCTTCCTTTCACCCCCCCCCCCCCAAAAAAAAGAAGGAACAACAGAAAAAAAGGACAGGAAACTTTGGACTTACAAGGCGAGGGGCTTGCGGCAAAGCACCAGGGCATCATAGACCACACAAACGCCGAAAACAGTGATCCCAGTCTCCTTAACCAGCATGGCACTGGTGCCCAGCAGCAGACTGGCAGCCAGGGGCCAGACGGAAACAGTGGAGGGAAGAGAGTCCACAGTGACACATA
The DNA here is from genome assembly GCF_029633865.1 of Lampris incognitus. NCBI lineage: Eukaryota > Metazoa > Chordata > Actinopteri > Lampriformes > Lampridae > Lampris > Lampris incognitus. The sequence goes on from NC_079213.1 coordinate 5,544,999, forward strand.
CATCTACACTCCTGAGAGAGAGAGAGACAGACAGACAGACAGACACAGACAGAGAGAAGCAAGGGTAGGTTATAATAACAGATAATAAAGGTGGATGAGTCAGGGGCTCTCTGTGAGATGGAGAGAGAGAAGACAAGGTGAAACAAGACTATGTTATTGTCCACCCATTATCTGGATCTGCTTATCCGACAGACAGACAGACAGACAGACAGACAGAGAGACAGAGAGAACGTGGATCATCTTACCTAATATAGGAGAGGAAGGTTAGCAGGAACAGCAGGCAGGCCAAGATGTCAGCCCTGCCCACGATACCAGACACCTAGAGAAAACACACACACACACACACAGAGACAATTATTTGGGTGTGTTAAACCTCTGGTGAAGACAGACAGAGCAGGATGTCTACAGGGGACGTTTCCATGTGGCGCTCATTACGTTGCTACGCTACAGCGAGACGCACACCTCGACCTGCAGGTCAAAGTTGTGTCCAGGGCTGCAGCTTTCAGAAACACTTGTCGATTTATTTATTTATTTATTTATTTATTTGGGGGGGGGGGGTGTCCCTCCCCTCCCTTTTTCTCGCCAATTACCCCACCCTTCCAAGCCGCACCGGTCACTGCTCCACCCCCTCTGCTAATTCCGGGGAGGGCGGCAGGCTACCACGTGTCTCCTCCCATACATGTGGCGTCACCGGTCGCTTCTTTTCACCTGACAGTGAGGAGTTTCACCAGGGGGATGTAGCGCGTGGGAGGACCACGCTATTCCCCCGCCCCCCGAAAAGGCTCCCCGACCGACCAGAGGAGGCGCTAGTGCAGCGACCAGGACACGTACCCACGTCCGGCTTCCCACCCGCAGACACAGTACGCCTGACCAAGCCGGAGGCAAGAAGGGGATTCGAACCGGCGATCCCCTTGTTGGTAAGCAATGGAACAGACCGCCACGCCACCCGGACGCCCCCACTTGTCCATTTTGTAAAATGCAGCACTTATATTGCAGGCGCTCTTTTTCCATGATTATGTTCAAAACAGCAGTGCCATCATCGGCCGCAAAACAGCACCAATAACGGCAGCCATGACTGAGCTCACGGCGACAGTGATGCAATAACGGCAGCCATGACTGAGCTCACGGCGACAGCGATGCCATAATGGCAGCCATGACCGAGCTTGTGGGCGACAGTGATGCAATAATGGCAGCCATGACTGAGCTCGTGGGCGACAGTGATGCAATAATGGCAGCCATGACTGAGCTCACGGCGACAGTGATGCAATAATGGCAGCCATGACCGAGCTCACGGCGACAGTGATGCAATAATGGCAGCCATGACTGAGCTTGTGGGCGACAGTGATGCAATAATGGCAGCCATGACCGAGCTCACGGCGACAGTGATGCCATAATGGCAGCCATGACCGAGCTCACGGCGACAGTGATGCCATTATGGCAGCCATGACCGAGCTCACGGCGACAGTGATGCCATAATGGCAGCCATGACCGAGCTCACGGCGACAGTGATGCAATAATGGCAGCCATGACCGAGCTCACGGCGACAGTGGCTTTGTACATAACAGTTAGTGGTGCAAATGTACTGATCAAGTGTTTAAATCAAAGCGGTGCATATAAGAACGAACATATAAAAACAGGGTAAAGCTACTATAATCACCTACTAGCCTACACTCCGCTTACCACATGAACTGACAACACAACCTATAAAGGGGCGTGAGGGTGGCGTGGGGGTCACGCTATTCCCCCCAGGTCCCCCTCCCCCCCAAAATAGGCACCACGACCGACCAGAGGAGGCGCCAGTGCAGCGACCAGGATACATACCCACATCCAGCTTCCCACCCACAGACACGGCCAATTGTGTCTTCAGGGACACCCGACCAAGCCGGAGGTAACGCGGGGATTCGAACCGGCGATCCCCGTGTTGGTAGGCAACGGAATAGACTGCTACACTACCCGGACGCCCGTGGTTGTTTTGTGAAGGTGTTTGGACCTGTTGAACTCAGGTGGGGCTACAGTCCGTCAGGCAGAGAGGCAGTAAACATGTCCACCAGACGCCGGGGATGAAGAAGCGGCAGGTAAGAGGAGCAGAGAGCTCGGGGAGGAGGAGGAGGAAGGGTGGGGAGAGCAGGATGGGGCAGCAGAGAGCTCGGGGAGGAGGAGGCGGAGGAGGAAGGGTGGGGAGAGCAGGATGGGGCAGCAGAGAGCTCGGGGAGGAGGAGGAGGAGGAGGAGGAAGGGTGGTGAGAGCAGGATGGGACAGCAGAGAGCTCGAGGAGGAGGAGGAGGAAGGGTGGGGAGAGCAGGATGGGACAGCAGAGAGCTCGAGGAGGAGGAGGAGGAGGAGGAGGAGGAAGGGTGGGGAGAGCAGGATGGGACAGCAGAGAGCGCTGAGGAGGAGGAGGAGGAGGAGGAAGGGTGGTGAGAGCAGGATGGGGCAGCAGAGAGCTCGAGGAGGAGGAGGAGGAGGAGGAAGGGTGGGGAGAGCAGGATGGGACAGCAGAGAGCTCGAGGAGGAGGAGGAGGAGGAGGAAGGGTGGGGAGAGCAGGATGGGGCAGCAGAGAGCGCTGAGGAAGAACAGAGCTTCGACTTTTGATGCTATTTAATGAGCCGTTTCACGAGCCATGACGGAAACGGCTCACGACTTTTTCAAATCGCCACACGCCCTCACTCACATTCAGGTCTTACTGAATTTAAGACCGGAACTCTTCTCTCGTGTGTCCCAAGACGTGCAGTGGCGGTGTTTTCACAACGCTGAAAACGGAAACAAAAAAATACGCAGAATAAAAACTTTTTTCTTGAAGACTGGATCCTGAAGTTCGTCGTGACACTTATGGCGATAGGTGTTAATGTCGCAGCGCTCGTGTCCAGCAGCCAACCGAAACACACAAACACACCGCGGGACCTGCTGGGGTGAAGCAGCTGTACTTTAGTGTCTGGTGAAGGTCTTCTATGAGTTCGGTCTCACACATGTGCTTGTAGGCAGCACGGTGGCGCAGGGGTTAGCGTGGTCACCTCACAGCAAGAAGGTTCTGGGTTCGAGCCCTGAGGTAGTCCGACCTGGGGAGGGGGGGGGGTGTCGTCGTCCTCTGTGTGGAGGTTGCATGTTCTCCCTGTGTCTGTGTGGGTTTCTTCCAGGTGCTCCGGTTTCCTCCCACAGTCCAAAGACATGTAGGTCAGGTGAATCGGCCGTACTAAATTATCCCTAGGTGTGTTTGTGTGTGTGTGTGTGTGTGTGTGTTGGCCCTGTGATGGCCTGGCGGCCTGTCCAGGGTGTCTCCCCGCCTTCTACCCATTGACTGCTGGGATAGGCTCCAGCATCCCCGTGACCCTGAGGGCAGGATAAGCGGTTCGGATAATAGATGGATGGATGGATGGATGGATGGATGGATGGATGGATGGATGGATGGATATGTGCTTTTTAGCCGCAACAATTTCCCTTGGTTTCCAAACTCACCAATTCTTCCTCTATGTTTGTCCGCTGAGCTGAAGACATAAATGTAATGTAATGATGATGGTGATTATTATTCCTATTATAAATCACTACACACTGAATATATTATCCACAGGACAGTCCTACCCAACAGTAACCTACAAACTACAAAACCATTCAGGTTTTGATCTTTCATGCGGCCTGCGCATACTTTCAACGTACTTCCTAATGAGGCATGGAGGCCCCTCGTCCTCAGCCGAGTGACCTTTCCCTCCTGCTGTTCGCAGCCTGAGAGCAAAAACACCTTGAGGACTCCAGGACACACACACACACACACACAGAGTTTGTGCAGCTATCCTTATTAGGACATTGCATTGACTTCCATTCACTGTGGACAGCCTAACCTCAGCCTTAACCATAGCCCCTTCATGCCTAACCCTGACCTCAACCTTCAGATTTAACTTCCGGCTTCCGCTTTCTGGAGATTCAGCTTCGGGAGATCGACAGCTGTTGTCAAAGCAGCCTTGTTAAAGCGAGGGTGTGTGGTGACTGTTCCACAGTTAAAGACCGGTTGTCTCTATTAGAGAGACGTGTCCGTGAGTTAGAGCAGCTTCTTTCGGCTAGGATTACGTTAGATGTGACGGGCACTCCAGATAGCCTTAGCTCCAGGCCTGACAGCAGACCTGCTATTGTTAGCACTAGCTCAGCCTCGCCGGCAGACTTTGTCTCTGTTTGCCACAGTGGGTAGGCTCACAAGAGCAAGCCGCCAGTCGTGCGGCCTGGTCTGCAGTCACCTCTCCCGGCTGCAAACTGGTTTTCGCCACTCACCAGCCCTGCTGGTAGTCCTACTGGCCAGCATGCCTCTCCGGCTCCTGTCAACAGAGCAAAGCAATGCACACTTGTGATAGAAGACTCCACTACCCGCAGTATCAGATTAACTCGGCCAGGCTTGGTTCACTGTTAACCCGGGGCCAGAGTCTCCGACACAGAGGCTAATCTTAGGGTGCTGGCATCACGGAGGGAGAAACAGGGAACCCAGGTAAAACAGCACCTCTACTTTCAGCAACACTGTTATTCATAACAATAGGTCTCTAAGTGTGAATGTGTCAGCCCTGTGATAGACTGGAACCCTGTCCAGGGTGTCTCTCCGCCCGCTGCCCGATGATTGCTGGGCTAGCCTCCAGCATCCCGTGACCCTAAGTTAGATAATGGATGGATGGATGTCATTAAAAAAAAATTTTGTTATTCATGTCAGCACCAATAATGCTTGGATGAAGCAACCAGAGACCAGAAAAGCCAGCCTAGTCAGGACGCTCGAGTTTGCAAGAAAGATGTGTCGACATGGATTAATTGTCTCTGGTCCCTTACCCGTAATGATGAGATGTACAGCAGGCTCACCTCAAAGAACCACCGGCTGCCTCATTACTGTAATGAGCAGGGATTCAGTTTTGTTGATAACTGGCCTTCTTTCTGGGGCTGCCCTTACCTGCTAAAAGCGGACGGCATTCACCCTACTGGAGATGGTGCCACTCTTTTGTCTAGCAATATAGAAAGCTGTCTATGTTTAGTTTGACACTAGGGACTTATCAGCAGGTAGCAGGAGATCCACAAACAGATTCTGCTCAGCCAGGATGTGATATTCTATCGAGCTCCTGGCCCTTACTCACTATTTCTTGAAGAATCTGGAGAGTTCATCTCAGGTCTCGTTACTCATTCTGATGAGATTCTAATTCTTGGTGATTTCAATGATCATCTGAATAAGGATGGTGATCCTCTCTGTAAAGCCTTTCTGGTGCTTGTTGTTACTTTTGGGTTCGCTCAATTTGTTCAAGAGTTGACTGGTGGAAACACCCCTGATTTGGTGTTACCTAAAGGGATAGCTGTTTCTGATCTGAATGTCTTGCCAACCACATCTGCTGTGTCAGATCATTTTCTCATTAAATTTGAAGCATCATTGGCCTGTCCTGTTAACGGCGGCACAGATCTAATTGCCACTTGCCATATTGGTCCCTCCACTGTAACTGCATTTGGCCAGCAGCTGCTTGAAGTCTTGGCTTCTTTCACCGTAGAGACTGACTCTGATGAAAAATTCACTAGTGACTTAAATGTGGCCCTCTCTAGTCTCCACAATTCAGTTGCACCTCTCACTACCAGAGCTAGGCGACTAATGAAGCCTACACCCTGGTTTAATGATGAGACACGTGCTCTTAAGTGGGCCTGCAAGAGACTGGAATGTAAATGGCGAAAATCAAAACTGGAAGTTTTTTTACCTATCTTGGCACGAGTGTTTACCGAAACAAAAACGTGCTTTATCCGCCGCCAAAGTATCGTATCTCTCTCGCTTTATCAGTATTAATAAACATAACCCCAGGTTTCTCTTTGCTTCACAGTGAGACAGAGTGCTGGACTAATGACGACAAGCAGCAGCAGCTGCACGTCGTGTGCTACCTTGTTGGTTTGGTTTTAGCCCATTTTATTGCCACTACTAACCTTTTTCTTTTACTTGACCACATGCAATCGAAGCAACCATGATTTACCTCAGCTGACGGGCTCTCTCCTCATTCTGACACTCTTTCGTTACTTTTTGAGAAGTCGTGAGATTAACGAGCTTCTTCAGTATAGCCGGGAGCAGAGCCCTAGAAAGAGAGAGTTGCGTCAACTCCGTAGACATCAATGGGCCAATTATTTAACAGCAATGGCGGATCATGGGAGCCCCGGATAGTTCCAACCAGTGCGACCCGGGGCAACAGGATTTCTATGGCGAAGGTGTGTTTCTCGCAATAATCAAAGGTTAATTTACAGGTAAGAAGCTACAGTTGACACTTTAATGATGACCATTTTACAAGCACGTTTGAATCAAATTAACGATGTAATTTAAAGCGTGACAGCTCGTCAATTCCTACACATGCGCATAGAATATGTTGTCACGTTGGAATATATCTATAACTATATATAAATGTAAAAATCTGAAAATATGGGTTAGTAGTTACCAGAAATCGCGGCAAAGCAGTTCATTTAAATGACCCGCCGAGCTGCGTTTGGAACTATTCGGCGGCCACATGAACCACGTGACCCTCTCGCGTTCTGACCCCTCGTTGACGCAACTCTCTCTTTCTAGGGCTGTGGCCGGGAGTTCCTTCTGCTACTTCAGAACTCAGGCCTGGGAGTCTTGGCTCTGTCATGCCTCCCTATGGAGATCACTCGGTGCGGCCCTTCTGTGGGTAACGGGAGCTGGGCATCCAGGCCAACGGAAGTGAGGAAAAGGGGCAGACACCGCAGAGTGCACCAGAGGCTTAAAAGACAAGGCCATTGGTAGATTTCCCTTCCATCAATCATCCTTGCCAACGTACAGAGTCCCTCCGTAACAAGGTGAGTGAACTATAGGCAAATGTCAAGTTCCTATCGGAATACAGGAATGCCTATCTTATTGCCTTGACTGAGACGTGGCTCAAGGAGCAGAACCTACAAACTGATCTGGAGATTGATGGCTTTGGCATACCGCTGCGATGTGACAGAGACTTGGCAGTGACTGGAAAGTCACTCGGAGGGGGGTTGTGTTCATGTGTTAACAAAAACTGGTGCAACACAGTTGTTTTCAGGGGAAAAAATGTGCACCCCGGACATTGAACGCTTGTCTTGCTCTGCGACCGTTTTATTTACCAAGAGAATTTCCACAGATATTTGGTACACTTGTGTACATCCACCCGAAGGCTAATGTTGACACCGCAGCACGGGCTATTGCTAAAATAGCGCACAGACTGCAGAGTTATCGCACCGGATGCACCTAACTTTGTTATGGGCGACTTCAATCACTGCATGCCTGGTAAGTTGCTTGATAACTTTCATCAATATGTCACTTGTCCTACTAGGCATATGAAAGGTTTGTACCTCTGTTACAGTTTGATAAAGGGAGCAGCATGTTCGATCATAATGTCGTTTATTTACCCCCAGTCTACAAATTTGACCTGAAGAGAACAAAACCCGAGTGACGTTTGATTCCGGTCTGGTCAGGAGTCTATTCAGTGTCTCCAGGATTGTTAAAGTTGCACAGACTGGAATTTATTTAATGATGTTTGCTCCGGGCATCCGGGTGTCGTGGTGGTCTATTCTGTTGCCTACCAACACGGAGATCGCCAGTTCAAATCCCCATGTTATGGGCATCCCTACAGACACAATTGGTCGTGTCTGTGGGTGGGAAGCCGGATGTGGGTGTTTCCTGGTCGCTGCACTAGCGCCCCTTCTGGTCGGTTGGGGCACCTGTTCAGGAGGGAGGAGGAACTGGAGGGGATAGCGTGATCCCCCCACACGCTACGTCCCCTCTGGCGAAACTCCTCACCTCACTGTCAGGTGAAAAGAAGCGGCTGGCGACTCAAGATGTATCGGAGGAGGCATGTGGTAGTCTGCAACCATCCCCGGATCTCCGATTTGGATGAGTTTGCTGAGACCGTCACTGCTTATATCATTTTTTGTGAAGATTTAGTAATCCCCAAGAAATCAACTTCTATTTTTCCAAACCATGGGTGTCCAAATCTGCTAAAAACACAATTATCAAGAGGAATATTAGTTTTAACTGGGGGATGACAGTCATTGCAGGGAGTTGCAGAAGCAAGTTAAGAATGAACTTAAACTTGCTAAGGACAACATAGAAGCCCTGCTGAGCACTGGTCATTCACACCCAGCATGGGAAGGTGTGAAGTCTATGATGGGCATGCAGTCTACAAAGTGTCTCATTTCCCCTGCTGGCAAGACTGACACTGAACTTGCTAATGACCTGCACAATTTTTTTATAATCGTTTTAATAGTTACGATTTTAGCAGAGAACTGTCAGTGTATAGAAACGCTTGCCCAGAGCAAAATGAGATACATGTTAATCGGGACAAGCTTTTTAAACTCTGCAGGGGAGTGAAGGAGAGAAAAATCCCGGTCCAGATAATATTGGCGGTCGACTTCTTAAGAACTGTGCAGAACCGTTGTCTTTATGAAGTCCCTTCAACTCCATAGGGTTCCTAGCCTCTGGAAGGATTCAGTGATTGTACCTGTGCCCGAGATTAAAGCACCAAAATCACTCAATCACTACAGGCCCGTGGCACTTCTCTTGTCATGAAAACCTCCAAGAAGATTATAAAAAGGGAGATTTTGGGTGCAACTCAGACTAAACTGGATCCACTCCAATTTGCTTTCAGGGCAGGCAGGGTGTTGAGGATGCCACAGGCAACCTACTTAGCATGGTCTTAACATGCAAAGAATTTCCCACGGTTGGCTTTTTATTGACTCCTCAGCTTTTAACTGCGTACAACCTCACATTTTTGCAGATGAACTTACCAGCACCCACAACATTGACCCTGGATTAATATGTTAGCTGGTTGAATTTTTAACTGGCAGGTCTCAAAAAGTGAAAGTCAATGGCCTTTTATCTGATGGCCTTTTATCTTCCACCAGTCCCCCCCCCCCCGAGCCCGTGTCCTCTCACCACTTTTATTTTTCTACTCAAATGAGTTAATGTCATTATGACGGCAGACACATCACCAAGTTCGCGGATGATGCCGTTATTGTCCCTGCTGAGTAATGATGGAACTGACCACAGTCCAGTGGTGGATGATTTTAGTGACTAGCGTAAACGCTCCTTCTTGGACATAAATGTACCCAGATCAAAGGAAATTATAACTGACTTTAGGAAGAAGCCCCCCCTATTTTTCCGGCTGTTATCCATGGCCAGGCTGTTGAAGTTGTCCAACAGTGTAAGTATCTGGGGACAATAATTGATAAGTTAACCTTTGAACCAAACGCTGATGTTTTTTGTGCAAAGGCCCATCAGCACATTATATTTTTATCAGCACCTAAGAAGTTTTAGTGGCGACACAACATTTATGAGAACGTTTCACTCTTGTTTGATTGATTCTGTTCTAACCTTCACTTTCATTTGCCGACTTAGGTCACTGACCTTGAAAAACAGGAGCTGGCTAGTAGGAATTGTTAAGATGTGTAGGAAAATTGCAGGCACAAATCTAAATGACCTCTCCTGTGTGTAAAAAGTCAAGAGCCACAAAAACACTCAGTCAACTTTAGATGACCCAAGTCACCCCGAGTTCAGCGAGTTCAGGTCGTCTCCATCTGATCGCAGACATAACCTGCCAAGGTCCAGGATCAATAGATTTAAGAATTCATTCGTCCCTGCTGCTACTGGCCTTTTGAATAACATTATGTAATTCTATGTTTATTAGTGTGAACTTTTTGTGCGTTGATCGGTGTGCGCCGATCGTTGATGTTGATTGTTTTTACTGCTGGCTGTGCAAGACATTGCCTCTCGGGGATAATAAAGATCACCTTGACCTTGACCCTGTAGCTACGTTTACTAAAAAGCAGCCGTCTATTAGCTGCTCACTATTCACGGCCCAGGAGTTTCTAGACTTTTTCTGCAATAAGGTTGATGGGCCCAGAAACAAAATTAGTTCTTCAACTCCAGATACTCCTGCAGATCCTGTCTTACCAAATTCATATTTACACAATGTGTCACAGATAGTCCCTGCTATTACAGCTTTAGAGACCATCTCTCCTGACACTTTGACCAATTCTTGCCTCCCTTCACTGGCGTCCTATTCATGTTAGATGGGCTTACCCCGTCTTACCCGTCTGATCTCCTTAAACCATACATTCCTTGTCGAGCTCGCCGCTCTCAAAATACAGGGCCTTTAAATTGAGTACTTAATGACCTGTACTGCATGGCGGGTCAGTTTGTGTCTCACTGAATTTAACAAGCACTGTTCTACCGACCAGATTATAGAGTATTGCAACTGTTCTCTTTTCTCTCACAAGTCTTGTCTCTCTTTCCGAACAAGTCTTCTCCTGTCTCTTCTCCCATGTATGTGAATGGTTTGATGCGAGTCTCCCGTATGTGCATGTGTAGTCTGTCCTCCTGTCGGGTCTACATGGTGATGGTGGTCGTGTGGTTCAGGTCCTAGGCTGTTCCGGTGGCATCTGGACACTGCTTGGCATCCTCCTCATCATATTCTTCATATATCTATCTAAGACTGAGCTCCTTGTCATCCCAGCCAGTCCATCCTTATAACAGATCAGTATCCAGCTCCGATCAACCCAACCCATGCCCACAAAATCTGCCTGAAACCTGGGTGTGATGACCGATGACCGGCTAACCTTCAAGGTCCACGTGGCCTTGATAGCTCGGTCGTGCCGATTTGCCCTGTACAAGATCAGGAAAATTAGACCCTACCTGTCTGAGCATGCAGCACAACTCCTGGTACAGGCTCTTGTAATATCACACAGCGACTACTGAAACTCCTTACCGGCAGGTCTCCCTGCATGCACTTTCAAACCTCTGCACATGGTCCAGAACGCAGCGGCGAGTCTGGTCTTCAACCAGCCCAAAACAGCACATCACTCCGCTGTTCATACCCCTTTCACTGGCTCCCTGTAGCTGCCCGCATCAAATTCAAAACCTTAATGCTCGCTTACAAAACAGCAACTAAAACGGCTCCCGCCTACCCGAACTCCCTCATTCAGGTCTACACTCAGTGCCACTCTCTGTGCTCTGCCAATGAAAGGCCCCTGGCACTTCCGCCACTACGGGGTCCCTAATGGGGTCAGTAGCCAGACTCTCCTCTTCTGTGGTTCCCCGGTGGTGGAACGAGTTACCAAACTCCATTCGATCCGCTGAGTCTGTCTCCATCTTTAAGAAGAAGCTAAAGACCCAGCTCTTTCTCCAACACCTCCACACCTGATGGTATTAAAAAAAAACAATGATAAAAAAAATCGCTTCTATGCACCTTTGCCTTTGTGCACTGCCTGTTGACGCCGATGTCCTGTCGGACTCGAACCTAGTTTTATTCTTTTACACTTACTTGCGTTGTCGCCTCCTGACTAGATCCTTGCTTGTGTTGTATTAACTCTCAGATGCACGTCACTTTGGATAAAAGCGTCCGCTAAATGAAACTGTAAATCTTATAATTCCATTATAATTCTGTTATCCCCTTTCAATGTTGTTGTACTGTGTAAATTGTGTGAACACAACATCATTGCACGTTGTCCGTCTTGGGGGAGAGATCCCTCCTCTGTTGCTCTCCCTGAGGTTCTTTCCTAGTTTTTCTCCCTGTTAAAGGTTTTTTTAGGGAGCTGTTCCTTATCCGATGAGAGGGTCTAAGAACAGGATGTGGTGTTGCTGTAAAGCCCCCTGAGGCAAATTTATAATTTGTGATACTGAGCTGTAAAAATAAAACTGACTTGACTTAACTTGTCTTGACTAACCGAACCTCCATTCATACCTTACCCCTGACCTCAACCAGGACCTCAGAAATCACATTTTGCTTCATCAGGACTGGGCTTTGGTCCCCATGAGGACTACTGGTCCCAACAAGGTTAGTATTTGTACTGGACAAGGCAAGCACGTGCGCACACGCATGCACACACACACACACAGAATGAGTGGTAGTGACCGGAATAAAGGCTTCACAGGAAGTGACAGGGAGGACAGTGTCAAGGAAAGGACAGAAGAGATGTGATTTAACAGTAGCGTGAGGGAGAGATAGGAGGGAGATGGGTTGGGGGAGGGTCAAAGCTTAAAACAAGAAATGAACACAGAGAGAGAGAAGCGTGGGATAAGAGGGAGAGAGGGAGAGCATGAGAGAGTGAGAGAGAGAGAAGAGGGAGGGAGAGAGAGAGTGAGACAGAGAAAGAGTGAGAGAGAGGGAAATAGAGTGAAGAGTGAAAGTGAGAGAGAAAATCGAGAGAGAAGAGCAAGAGAGCGACAGTGAGTGAGTGAGTGAGAGAGACCGAGAGAAGAGTGAGAGAGAGAGCAAGAGAGGGGGAGAGGGCGAGTGAGAGAGAGAGAGCGCAAGGGGGGCGAGTGAGAAAGAGAGAAGAGAGAGAGAGAGAGAGAGAGAGAGAGAGAGAGAGAGAGAGAGAGAGAGAGAGAGAGAGAGAGAGAGAGAGAGAGAGAGAGAGAGAGAGAAGGAACTGGTCCTTTGGGAGCTAAAAAAGAGAGAAAAGCAAGAGATCGACAGTGAGTGAGTGAGTGAGAGAGAGAGAAGAGTAAGAGAGAGAGCAAGAGAGGGGGAGAGGGCGAGTGAGAGAGAGAGAAGAGTGAGAGAGAGAAGGAACTGGTCCTTTGGGAGCTAAAAAAGAGAGAGAACAGCAAGAGAGCGACAGTGAGTGAGAGAGAGAGAGAGAGAGAGAGAGAGAGAGAGAGAGAGAGAGAGAGAGAGAGAGAGAGAGAGAGAGAGAGAAGAGTAAGAGACAGAGAGCAAGGGGGGGACGAGGGAGAGAGAAGAGTGAGAGAGGGCAAGAGAGGGGGAGAGGGCGAGTGAGAAAAAGAGAAGAGTGAGAGAGTAAGAGAGAGAGAAGGAACAGGTCCTTTGGGAGCTAAAAAAGAGAGAGAACAGCAAGAGAGCGAGAGAGAGAGAGCGAGAGAGAGAGAGAGAGAGAGAGAGAGAGAGAGAGAGAGAGAGAGAGAGAGAGAGAGAGAGGAGTAAGAGACAGAGCAAGGGGAGGGAACAAGGGAGAGAGAAGAGTGAGAGAGAGAGAGCGCAAGGGGGGCGAGTGAGAGAGAGAGAGAGAGAAGAGTAAGAGACAGAGCAAGGGGGGGGGAACGAGGGAGAGAGAAGAGTGAAAGAGAGAGCAAGAGAGGGGGAGAGGGCGAGTGAGAGAGAGAGAGAGAAGAGTAAGAGACAGAGAGCAAGGGGGGGGACAATGGGGGGGAGAAGAGTGAGAGAGCGAGAAGAGCGAGAGGGAGAAAAGAAACTGGTCCTTCGGGAGCTACAAAAGACCAATATATCTCCCAACCTCCAGGATGGGGTGTTGAAAGGAGTAGCGGAGAACCAGCAGAGGGAGGGAAGGAGGGAGGAGGACATGGTCAGGGGAAGAAGGAGGATGAAAGATTGAGTCTGGTTCTCCTGGGAGCCCGCAAATATAAAAGCCTTTCTGAAACAATTTCAACTGGAAGTGCCAACTGACAGCACATCTCGACTACAAACAATTGGCTGTGTGTGTGTGTGTGTGTGTGTGTGTGTGTGTGTGTGTGTGTGTGTGTGTGTGTGTGTGGCTGATGCCATTTTTCCACCTCAGTAATATTGTCCATTTTGGTTGTGATTGTAAGTGTTGACAGTGAAGAAGAAGAGTGAAGAAGAAGCTATGTTATATGGTTTGGAGACAGTGGCACTGACGAAAAGACAGGAGGCGGAGCTGGAGGTGGTACAGTTGAAGATGATAAGCTTTTCCCTGGGGCTGACGAAGAAGGACAGGATTGTCCCTCATCTCATCTCATCATCAGCCGCTTCTCCGGGGTCGGGTCGCGGCGGCAGCGAGCTAAGTAGGGCACTCCAGACGTCCCGCTCCCCAGCAACGCCCTCCAGCTCCTCCAGGGGGATCCCGAGGTGTTCCCAGGCCAGATTGGACATGTGGTCCCTCCAGCAAGTTCTGGGTCTACCCCGGGGTCTCCTCCCGGTTGGATGTGCCCAGAAAACCTCCAAAGTAAGGAGCCCAGGAGACATCCCAATCAGATGCCTGAACCACCCCAACTGGCTCCTTTCAATGCGAAGGAGCAGCGGCTCTCCTTCGAGCTCCCTCTGGATGTCCAAGCTCCTCGCCCTATCTCTAAGGCTGAGCCCAGACACCCTACGGAGATGCTGGGTATATTGGGAGAAGGATGCTGAATATGGGGCTGCCAGGAAAGAGGAAGGCCAAAGAGGAGGTTTATGGATGTGGTGAGGGAGGACATGCAGGTGGCTGGTGTGACAGAGGAAGATGCGGAGGACAGGAAGAGATGGAAAAGGATGATCTGCTGTGGCGCCCCCTAACGGGAGCAGTCAATAATTGTGGTAGTAGTGTGTGTTGACCGTGGCCCTGTTCGCACCTGTTATTAACATGCATCCTGAGTGATCCGATAACAAGTGGACGGCTCTAAGTACAGGTGTGAATGCGCCCGAGACGCACTGAGGAAGCACTGAGATCTGATCTCTCAGACCACATTCAGAGGTGGTCTGGGCCGCATATGACCACATTCTTTTAGCGGTGTGGACGCGAATGTGTCCTGGGCCACACTGCAGGACCGCCTACTCAACTGACGTCCTCTGTGTAAGCAACAGAAAGAATATTCAATTGAAAAATTATCAGGTAGTGTAGCGGTCTTTTCCGTTGCCTACCAACACGGGGATCGGTGGTTTGAATCCCCGTGTTACCTCCGGTTGGTCGGGCGTCCCTACAGACACAATTGGTCGTGTCTGTGGGTGGGAAGCCGGATGTGGGTATGTGTCCTGGTCGCTGCACTAGCGCCTCCTCAGGTCGGTCAGGGCGCCTGTCTGGGGGGGGAGGGGGAACCGGGGGGAATCGCATGGTGGTCCTCCCACGCGCTACGTCCCCCTGGTGAAACTCCTCACTGTCAGGTGAAAAGAAGCAGCTGGCGACTCCACATGTATGGGAGGAGACATGTGGTAGTCGGCAGCCCCCTCCGGATTGGCAGAGGGGGTGGAGCAGCGACAGGGACGGCTTGGAAGAGTGGGGTAAGTGGCCGGATATAATTGGGGAGAAAAAGGAAGGGGGGAGGGGAGGACTGTCAGGTGATGGACCAAAGGAAAACTGAGCTACAGGTAGGCTATAAAGCACACGCCATCTACCTGACGCTTGTTCCACCACAGCCTCCTCTGGGTTTAGTTTTGTTTTCCTGCCTCGTCTGTAATTTCGGACTCACGTCAGACCCACAACTGTGGCA
>NC_079213.1:5567644-5573369 GCF_029633865.1 Lampris incognitus
GTCCACGTCCATATCACCAGACCACGTCTAGTATATCGCCAGACCTCCATGGGGTTTTTCTTCCGTTTCGCTCTTCAAGTTACAGGTCTGACCACAATAACCATAAGCGGTTTTATAGAATATCAATATTCGGTAACACTTTAGTATGGGGAACATAGTCACCATTAATTAGGTGCTTATTAGCATGCAAATTAGCAACATATTGGCTCTTAATTGGTCATTATTACGTACTCATGAATGCCTTATTCTGCATGGCCTTATTATACAACCAGTAAGCCATTAACTATGAGTTGTCCCTCTATAACCTCAGAAGTATTGCTTATTAGTAGTACCATCTCAATATGCTTTGCTTAGTATGGCCTTTATAAGGTGGTAGTACCACAAGAAGAGTTATTCTCCCTTACTAACACTTAATGAATATGCTCTGTTCTTACATAACAACACACAATACTACAAGTGTTCTTAGTGTTAAATTACTGTAAATTAAGTTTCTGTTACTCAGAATATGTTCCCCATACTAAAGTGACATCTTGATCATTACTAATTCACTAGTAATTAAGTTTTTGTTACTTAGAATATGTTCCCCATACTAAAGTGTATACCAATATTCATATACTGCTGTAATGTTTATAATGCATGCGATGCGTCGTGCCGTAATTTGATGTTGTTTTATTTTATTCCTGGAGGGGCGCTCTTGGTTCATTTTGTGGGCTGAAGGAAAGAAGAAGAAAAACCCCCGGAAACGTAGACCCGCCTTGGACAGTTACGATTGCCACGCATGGAAGCTGGATAAGTTAATAAAGGAATTTAAACATCACATTACTGCCTTGGAATTAGATTTAATAACGTTTACAACTGTGGAAGTTTGGAGAAAACAGACGGGAACAAATTCTCTCTTTGACCACACGAACGCGTGTCGTTCATTTTCCATTTAGCGGCCCCGCCTCGGCGCCGCGTTACCATGGCTACACCCCGAGTTCTTACAGCGAGCACGTCAACTCAACACAAACAACAAGCTACGGTGAGCTACGTCCACAAGTCCACTACAATATCGCGATAAGTCAGTATTATCATGACAAGACATGCAATACATGATGACTGACAAAAATATATATGACAAATGAAAAATATGAGAACTATATATACGACAAGAATACATATGATGACAATATATATCACGATAATTCTTTTTTTTGGGGGGGGGGATTGTTCCCTCTTTTTCTCCCCAATTATAATTATTATTTAATTATTCTTATGTTTTCTATTATTCTTATATGTTTATTTAATCATTTATTATATTATTATTATTTATCATTATTACAAGTATCCAGCCAATTACCCCACTCTTCCGAGCCATCCTGGTCGCTGCTCCACCCCCCTCTGCTGATCCGGAGAGGGCTGCAGACTACCACATGCCTCCACCTATACATGTGGAGTCGCCAGCCGCTTCTTTTCACCTGACAGGGAGGAGTTTCACCAGGGGGACGTAGCGCGTGGGAGGATCACGCTATTCCCCCCCACTGAACAGTCGCTCCGACCGACCAGAGGAGGCGCTAGTGCAGCGACCAGGACACATACCCACATCCAGCTTCCCACCCGCAGACACGCCCAACTGTGTCTGTAGGGACGCCCGACCAAGCCGGAGGCAACGCGGGGATTCGAACCGGCGATCCCCGTGTTGGTAGGCAACGGAATAGACCGCCACGCCGCCCGGACCCCCCGCGATGACTCTTACACATGCAAATGTTTAAGAATGTGACCGAGGTTCAAACTCGTTTTCAAATACTAACACTCCCTCCAGTATGGTAATCCAGACCTAATTCTGTCCGGGAGACCGCGAAATTGTGTATCGTGACTCGACAACGTCTAAACGTCATCCCGACGCACGATCATCGACAGACAACAGACCGGCCCCTACTGAGCTGCGACGTTCACTGTCCACCATTTCAGACGACACGAGGAAAAGATAAGGTAACGTCTGCCCCCCATGTGTTGGACGTCCACGGCCCACTTCCAAACACCGAGTCCAGCCCGGGACGCGCTGTGCTCACCCGCCTCTTCACGCTGCGAAGAATTATCATTAACATGGTTACCATTATCATCATTAAGAGGACTGGAGTAGGAGTCTCGAGACAGCTCCAGCGGGGGGCTGGGCGAGCAGGGAGGAAACACCGAGTAAAAGCTGAGTTTAGGGGTAATAGTTCAGGTGATGCGAGTGTGGGGTTTTTTTTGGGGGGGGGGGGTGTTTGCCAGTGTGTGTTTGTGCGCTGTGCACAAGTCTGTGCTTGTGTGATGCTGTCCCTATCTCATTCCTTATCTAGATAAGTGAAATGAACTCCATCTGGTCTTAATGAGGGAGTCTGTTTATACTGAGGCACCGTTGTGGGTTAGCCAGGTTCTTCACGTGTGTGTGTGTGTGTGTGTATATGTGTGTGTGTGTGAGAGAGAGTGAGAGTGAGAGAGTGTGAGTGCAATGTAATATGTCACACACGTTTTTGGGTGCATGTCTTATATGTGCACGGATACGGATGTGTGTGTGTGTGTGTGTCTGTGTGTGTCTGTGTGTGTGCGTGTTGTGAACTCTTGCATGCATCTGTGTGTGCGTTAAATGTTCCTCCCTGCCTGTCCCAGTCACAGCAGATAGCAACCCTGTCAGTTGCTGCCAGCTCCTCTCTCTCTCTCTCTCCCTCTCTCTCTCTCCCTCTCTCTCTCTCTCTCTCTCCCTCTCTCTCTCTCCCCCTCCCCCCCCTCTCCCCCTCCCCCTCTCCCCCCCCCTCTCTCCCTCCCCCCCTCTCCCCCCCTCTCTCCCCCCCTCCCTCTCTCCCCCTCCCTCTCCCCCCCCCCCTCTCTCTCTCCCCCCCCTCTCTCTCTCCCTCCCCCTCTCTCTCTGCATGGCTGGCCGGCTGACTGACATGCCGGGAGTTTGGCGGGGAAGTAAGATTGCGTTCAACACAAGCCAGGAGGCTTTGAGACCTGACGATTCACTCCTCTTTCACCTCCCTTCCCTCACTCTCCGCTTCCTCCTAAACCTCCTCCACTTCCACCCTGCTTCCTTTGCTCATGCCGCCTCGCTCTCTCGCCACTCTCAAATCTACCCGTCTAACCCCTCGCAGTCCCAACAGCGGAGGGAGCTAGTCAGCATCGGATCTGAAGGACCATTAAGAATAACCACGGGGGCGTCCGGGTGGCGTGGCGGTCTATTCTGTTACCTACCGACACGGGGATCGCCGGTTCGAATCCCCGTGTTACCTCCGGCTCGGTCAGACGCAATCGGCCGTGTCTGCGGGTGGGAAGCCGGATGTGGGTATGTGCCCTGGTCGCTGCACTAGCGCCCCCTCTGGTCGGTGGGGGCGCCTGTTCAGAGTGGAGGGGGAACAGCATGATCCTCCCACGCGCTACGCCCCCCCGGTGAAACTCCTCACTGTCAGGTGAAAAGAAGCGGCTGGCGACTCCACATGTATGGGAGGAGGCACGTGGTAGTCTGCAGCCCTCCCCGGATCGGCAGAGGGGGTGGAGGGAGCAGCGAGCGGGACGGCTCGGAAGAGTGGGGTAATTGGCCAAGTACAATTGTGGAGAAAAGGGGGGTGGGGATCAATGAATAAATGAAATAACGCTGGTTTTAGTGGCACGGTGCTGTCTGCACCTACCCTCTCGCTCCCCTTGTCACTCTAACCTGACTCCCCCCCCCCCATCTTTCCTCTGAACCTGCCGTCTCTCTCCCTCTCTCTCTCCTTCTTACCCTCTCTTCTTTCACCTAATTCTACCCTGGCTCCCCTTTGAAACTCCTCTCTCTCTCTCCATTCTTGTTCCTGAAGCACTCCCCCACCCCCACCCCCCACACCTCTCCACAGATGCCAGGGGAGCAGCCTGTCTTATCAGGAGAGATGTCCTGGGCCTTCTCCAACCCCTCTCATCTCTGCCTGCTACCCCCCCTTCCTTTTAAAAGCCCCCCCCCAACCCAAACGTGACGCATTTTCTCCTCACGTTTTTCTGCACGTCTCTTACGGTTTTCTCGCTCGCTCGCTCGCTCCCTCTCCCCCTCTCTCGCAAACACATCGGGAGCTCAATTCTCATCTCACCTGTTGCGGAGGAAGAATATTAATCATCCTCTGCCTCGCCGGCTTTGCATAGATTTCACTGCTCGCGCAGCCCGTCTTGCAGCTTCGTCCTCGTCTTCGCAGGCAGCGGGATAACGGCGAGCGCCGCTCCTCTGGGACTCCCGGCGGAGCGAGTTTCTGAGCGGTGTGGCACAGAAACAGACAACGTGTCCCAGCAGAGAACCTGACAGTGGCGTCTGATCACGAACCGAGGAAGGCCCCGACTGTGCACAGGCTCGACGACCACAACCCGAACACCGAGACGGGCCGACACAGACAGACGTGGCTGCCTAGAGAAGACAAGCTGCATCGGTTCTGCCGAAAGAGAAGAACTGGGGCGTACCAATGGCGTAGCAGGCTATTCCTATACCAGCACGGGGATCGCCGGTTCGAATCCCCATGTTACCTCAGGTTTGGTCGGGTGTCCCTACAGACACAATTCGCCGTGTCTGCAGGTGGGAAGCCAGATGTGGGTTTGCGTCCCGGTCGATTCGCTCCTCTTTCACCTCCCTTCCCTCCCTCCTAAACCTCCTCCACTTCCACCTTGCTTCCTTTGCTCATGCCGCCTCGTTCTCTCGCGCCCATCCCACTTGCTGTCAGCCTCTTGTTTCCTAACCACTCTCAATCTGCCCGTCTATCCCCTCGCAGTCTCAATAGCGGAGGGAGCTAGTCAGCATCGCATCTGAATCCATTAAAAACCTCCAGCTTGGTCGGGCGTCCCTACAGACACAGTTGGCCGTGTCTGCGGGTGGGAAGCCAGATGTGGGTATGTGTCCTGGTCGCTGCACTAGCGCCTCCTCTGGTCGATCAGGGCGCCTGTTCAGGGCGGAGGGGGCAACTGGAGGGAATGGCATGATCCTCCCACGCGCTACGTCCCCCGGTGAAACTCCTCACTGTCAGGTGAAAAGAAGCAGCTGGTGACTCCACATGTATGGGAGGAGGCATGTGGTAGTCTGCAGCCCTCCCCGGATCAGCAGAGGGGGTGGAGCAGAGACCGGGACGGCTCGGAAGAGTGGGGTAATTGGCCAAGTACAATTGTGAATTGGGGAGAGAAAAAAAAGGGGGGAGGGGAGAGAAGAACACTTCCTGCTCCACAATATCAAATATGACCACATAAGAACCAAGTTCTTCACCAAAATATACCAAACGTAAAGAATTAAACACGTCCTCTGACCAAAGTAAGATGCCGTTCCTCCTTTGAGAAAACCACTTCAACAACATGTGAAAACTGTCATCGTGCTCCTCGTCATCTGCCCATGTAGCGTTCGCTTTCTTGTGACATTATTGTGATTTTTAAAACTTCTTTTCTATTGTTATGTAATTAATATACTGACTGTTAGTAGCCACTTACTGTGGCAATATTACATCTGAAGTCTCATGCCAATAACGCTCGTTAAATTGAACTTGAGAGAGACAGACAGACAGAGCGAGACAGACAGAGAAGAGACAGACAGACAGACAGACAGACAGACAGAGAAGAGACAGACAGACAGACAGAGAAGAGACAGACAGACAGACAGAGAAGAGACAGACAGACAGACAGACAGAGAAGAGACAGACAGACAGAGAAGAGACAGACAGACAGACAGACAGACAGACAGACAGAGAAGAGAGACAGACAGACAGAC
>NC_079213.1:5573569-5638569 GCF_029633865.1 Lampris incognitus
CACACTGTAGTGTATCATGATAGTGGAATATACTGCAGTATTTTATCCAAATTGTGGAACCAAAATCACAAGGAAAACACCTCAGTATCTACTACTACTACTACTGTACAACAATTAGTACGACTGTTACTTCTACTTCTTCTACTACTACTGTTACAATAATTACTACTACTACTGTTACAATAATTACTACTGTTACTACTACTACTACTACTACTGTTATGACTACTACTGTTACTACCGATACGACTGTTACTTCTACTGTTACATCAATTACTACTACTGTTACAATAATTTAGTACGACTGTTACTTCTACTTCTTCTACTACTACTGTTACAATAATTACTACTACTACTACTACTGTTACATTTACTACTACTGTTACTACTACTACTACTACTACTGTTACATCAACTACTACTACTACTGACTACTCTGTTACTACCACTACAACTGTTATTTCTACTTCTTCTACTAACCACTGTTACAGCAATTACTACTACTACTACTACTGTTACTATTACTACAACTACTGTTACTACTACTACCACTATTACTACTCCTGTTACTACTTCTACTGTTACTACCACTACAACTGTTATTTCTACTACTACTGTTACATCAACTACTACTACTACTACTACTCCTGTTACTACCACTACAACTGTTATTTCTACTTCTACTACCACTGTTACAGCAATTACTACTACTACTACTGTTACTATTACTACAACTACTGTTACTACTACTACACTATTACTACTCCTAGTGTTACTACCACTACAACTGTTATTTCTACTTCTTCTACTACCACTGTTACAGCAATTACTACTACTACTACTACTGTTACTATTACTACAACTACTGTTACTACTACTACCACTATTACTACTCCTGTTACTACTTCTACTGTTACTACCACTACAACTGTTATTTCTACTTCTACTACCACTGTTACAGCAATTACTACTACTACTACTACTGTTACGACTACTACTGTTACTACCAATACGACTGTTACTTCTACTACTACTGTTACATCAACTACTACTACTACTCCTGTTACTACCACTACAACTGTTATTTCTACTTCTTCTACCACTGTTACAGCAATTACTACTACTACTACTACGGTTACTATTACTACAACTACTGTTACTACTACTACCACTATTACTACTCCTGTTACTACTTCTACTGTTACTACCACTACAACTGTTATTTCTACTTCTTCTACTACCACTGTTACAGCAATTACTACTACTACTACTGTTACTATTACTACAACTACTGTTACTACTACTACCACTATTACTACTCCTGTTACTACTTCTACTGTACTACCACTACAACTGTTATTCTACTTCTTCTACTACCACTGTTACAGCAATTACTACTTACTACTACTGTTACGACTACTACTGTTACTACCAATACGACTGTTACTTCTACTACTACTGTTACATCAACTACTACTACTACTACTACTCCTGTACTACACTACAACTGTTATTTCTACTTCTACTACCACTGTTACAGCAATTACTACTACTACTACTACGGTTACTATTACTACAACTACTGTTACTACTACTACCACTATTACTACTCCTGTTACTACTTCTACTGTTACTACCACTACAACTGTTATTTCTACTTCTTCTACTACCACTGTTACAGCAATTACTACTACTACTACTGTTACTATTACTACAACTACTGTTACTACTACTACCACTACTACTAGTCCTGTTACTACTTCTACTGTTACTACCACTACTACTGTTACTTCTTCGTCTACTACCACTGTTACAGCAATTACTACTACTTCTACTGTTACTATTACTACAACTACTGTTACTACTACTACCACTATTACTACTCCTAGTGTTACTACCACTACACTGTTATTTCTACTTCTTCTACTACCACTGTTACAGCAATTACTACTACTACTACTGTTACGACTACTACTGTTACTACTACTACCACTATTACTACTCCTGTTACTACTTCTACTGTTACTACCACTACTACTGTTACTTCTTCTTCGTCTACTACTATCTCTCTCTATTCTTCCATCCTTCTTTCTTTTTCCTCCCTCCACCAACCGTCTCTCTAGTCTTTCTCCACCTCTCTCTCCTTATCGCTCTCTCCTTTATCGCTCCTCCTTGTCCTTTTGGGTGTCTGACCACTCAGCGGCAGAGGCGTCAGACACCCACTGTCCTTGACTCAGACATGCATTATCCTTCTGTGGAGCAGACAAGGGTACCGGCCCAAAGCAGGGGTTGTGAGAATACTAAAACGGGCCCACTAATTATTCCGCAGGACTTTGCGTCAGCGGTTAATGGATATGCTAATTTGCTGAAGCCACCCCAAATCCAGCAACATAATATATAGGCTGAGTAAAAATACTGCAGCCGAAGTGGGCAGAGGACTAAAAACAGAGCCGCCTCGGCGAGGCAAGCCCTGAGCAAAGTTTGTGAAATCTGCTTCTGAAAAACGGATTCAGTCAGAAAATTAATTCATCTAAATAATTAATAATAATGGTTTGTACTTGGGTGGCAGGGCAGCTTATGCGTCTTTTTTAGATCTTCCCTATTTATCAGAGCCTGTGGTTGATGAAATTGCAATTCTTATATTGGGGGGCACCGAGGGCGGTCTGGCGGGTCACGGAAGCGGGGCAGGCTAAGCTAACTGCTAGCCCATGCGGACCGGCAGTTGCGACAGTCATCCTGGCTGGCGTTCGTTCTCTTGGACAGTGAAATGTATTTATTTATGTGTTGGATATGTGTCGTTCTTGCAGTTTGGATTTGTGTTTTTGTCTTTGTGCTGCACTGCTGTGGGCTGGGAGAAACCATACATGAAATGAAACGACAAATAAATGTTCCTGGTTCCTGATTGGCAGGAATGGGAATGGGAGTGTGAGTGGTTGTTTGTGTGGAGTGCCTCCATGACAGACCCGGTGCTCATCCCAGGGCGTCTGTTCAGCGCCTGCTGGGATCGACACTGACCATCCGCAAACAGGAACTGCATTTAGCGCATAAAGACAATCAATACAGAGCCTTCTTCCCATGTCCTCATATTTCATAAGCATGCTAAGCATATTTACTGCTCCTCACATCAACTGGATCTGCTCCCCTCAGCTACAAACCTGCTCCAGTCACAGCAACTGGAGAACAAGTGTGGATCTGGACTCTACCCCTCCTCCTTGGTCCTCGCTCGCAGTTTTTTTCCCTTCATGTTCAACTTTGACCCGTTTCCGTCACCTTTTGTAGTTTGATGACCTCCTACTCCTCACTCAGCCTCCTTTTCCTCTCCCTCCCTCCATTCCTCAACTCCACTTGTCACAACAGCATCCATCCACCTCTTCACTGTCATCTCTCCTCCAGTTTCTATTTTAACCGTGTCGCCTCTCTTTCTCTCTTGTCTGTCTGTCTCTCTCTGTCTGTCCCCCCCCTCTGTGTTTCCCTCTCCCTGTCTGTCTGTCTGTCTCTCTCTGTCTGTCTCCCCCCCCTCTGTGTTTCCCTCTCCCTGTCCTGTCTGTCTGTCTCTCTCTGTCTGTCTCCCCCCCTCTGTGTTTCCCTCTCCCTGTCTGTCTGTCTGTCTGTCTGTCTGTCTCTCTGTCTGTACCCCCCCCCCTCTGTGTTTCCCTCTCCCTGTCTGTCTGTCTGTCTCTCCCTGTCTGTCTGTCTGTCTCTCTGTCTGCCCCCCCCCCTCTGTGTTTCCTCTCCCTCTCTCTGCCTGTCTCTCCTTCTCTGTCTCCCCCCCCTCTGTGTTTCCCTCTCCTCTCTCTGTCTGTCTCTCCTTCTCTGTCTCCCCCCCCCTCTCTGTGTTTCCCTCTCCCTGTCTGTCTGTCTGTCTGTCTCTCTCTGTCTGTCCCCCCCCCTCTGTGTTTCCCTCTCCCTCTCTCTGTATGTCTCTCCTTCTCTGTCTCCCCCCCCCTCTGTGTTTCCCTCTCCGTCTGTCTGTCTGTCTGTCTGTCTGTCTGTCTGTCTGTCTGTCTGTCTGTCTGTCTGTCTGTCTGTCTCTCTCAAAGGGCCTAGAGCAGTGTTTCTCAACCCAGTCCTCAAGGAACCCCTATCCTGCATATTTTCTTTGCAACCCTGAATAGGTACCTGTTTGTAGTTATTCAACCAATCAGCAATGAATTTTGTCAGATGTTGCACACCTTGCATAATTAAGTGCTGCGAGATGATTGGTCGAGTAAGTACAAGCAGGGCTACCTATGCAGGGTTACAATGAAAATCTGCAGGATGGGGGGGGGGGGGGTCCTTGAGGACTGGGTTGAGAAACACTGGCCTAGAGGACAAGTTGTGAGTGTTTGATTTTACCATGTTTTTGTGTGTGTGTGTGTGTGTGGGTTTGTGTGTGTGTGTGTGTCCTTCACCTTGAAGATTCCTCCCAGGCCCTGCAGTAATCACTGGAACAGAAACAGACTGCTATACTGAACTCAGGGTCCCCACGGACACGCCACAGGGGTGTGTGTGTGTGTGTGTGTGTGTGTGTGTGTGTGTGTGTGTGTGTGTGTGTGTGTGTGAGGTTGTGCCCACCCATGTGTAAATGGGACTAATATACCTATAAGCAACCCAAAGGGCACAGGTGCGAGTGTGTTGATGAAGGTGGCCATATGTTCCATCGTAATGCTCTCGTGCACAGGAAACACTGAGTAAAGGCAGCAGCTTACTGGGGTGACTGGCGTACCGGGGCGTGAGTCCCGCAGCGCAGAGCACGCTTCATATCACGCAGCGCTGTCTGACTCACACCAAGCCCAGGGAGGAGGAGGAAATTTCTATTCAAGCCGGCTAACTTCGCATGTTTTCCAAATGCAAAGTTCATTTCAAAAGCAGAAACACAGCGATCCTCCTCACAACGCCAAGCCTAAGACGAGGATGTCTCCGACACGTTCATTTATTCCAGGGAAAGACAACGTGCCCATAAAAGCTTTTTGCTCATCAGTACGTTACCCCGGAAAGTCGAATCAGTTCATTGGGAAAGCCAAGCTGAGTGCGTCAGTTCGTCAGTTCTCGGGTGACTGAAGACATCCCCAACCTACCAGCAGTCCCCTGAGAACTGACGAAGTCGCTGAGATGAGTGACTTCGTCAGTTCTCAGAGGACTGAAGACCTGGGAACTGACGAAGTCGCTGAGATGAGCGACTTCGTCAGTTCTCAGAGGACTGAAGACCTGGGAACTGACGAAGTCGCTGAGATGAGCGACTTCGTCAGTTCTCAGAGGACTGAAGACCTGGGAACTGACGAAGTCGCTGAGATGAGTGACTTCATCAGTTCTCAGGTGACTGAAGACCTGGGAACTGACAAAGTCGCTGAGATGAGTGACTTCATCAGTTCTCAGGTGACTGAAGACCTGGGAACTGATGAAGTCGCTGAGATGAGTGACTTCATCAGTTCTCAGGTGACTGAAGACCTGGGAACTGACGAAGTCGCTGAGATGAGCGACTTCATCAGTTCTCAGAGGACTGAAGACCTGGGAACTGATGAAGTCGCTGAGATGAGTGACTTCGTCAGTTCTCAGAGGATTGAAGACCTGAGAACTGACCAAGTCGCTGAGATGAGTGACTTCATCAGTTCTCAGGTGACTGAAGACCTGGGAACTGACGAAGTCGCTCATCTCAGTGACTTCATCAGTTCTCAGGTGACTGAAGACCTGGGAACTGACGAAGTCGCTCATCTCAGTGACTTCGTCAGTTTTCAGAGGACTGAAGACCTGCGAACTGACGAAATCGCTCAGATGAGTGAGGAAACGTCTCCCACCAAACTCCACGTCCGGACAAACCGATTCAACTCTTCCGGGATTTCTACAACTGGATTATTGAGCATGCATCAAGACAGGACATGTTAAAAACTGCAACCCTAGAGGCATCTGGGTTGCGTGGTAGTCTACACCATTGCCTACCAACACGGGATCTTCGGTTGGAATCCCCATGTTGCCGCCGGCTTGGTCGGGCATCTCTACAGACACACTTGGCCGTGTCTGCGGGTGGAAAACCGGATGTGGGTACGTGTCCTGGTCGCTGCACTAGCGCCTCCTCTGGCCAGCCGGGGCGCCTGTTCAGGGGGGAGGGGGAACTGGGGGGAATAGCGTGATCGTCCCACGTGCTACGTCCCCCTGGTGAAACTCCTCACTGTCAGGTGAAAAGAAGCGGCTGGCGACTCCACATGTATGGGAGGAGGCATGTGGTAGTCTGCAGCCCTCCCCGGATCAGCAGAGGGGGTGGAGCAGAGACCGGCACAACTTGTAAGAGTGGGGTAATTGGTCAAATACAATTGGGGAGAAAAAGGGGGGAAATGTAAAAAAAAAACTGCAACCCTGAAGGTTTGTGCCGCTGACTAACTGACAGACATCTATGAAATCCTCTGCGGGGCAATTAGTGATGTTCGAGCAATCTGGATCATAGATTCATCTGAAAAGAAATCGAGTCCACGATGCTATTATGTCAGCACCTTGTCTATCAGCCAACCGAAAATAAAATAAAATAAAATAAAACATGACTGAATCTGAATCTTAGCTGTGGATATCATGCTGTCTCTGAAAGGCTGGCTCTGCCGTGGCCGCCTCTTCGCCACAGCAGCATCCAAAAAGGACTCGTTTGCATGGAAATCTTCAGGACTGCAGCTTTAACCAACACCTTGTTCCACAGTAATGAAGTGTGTGAAGTGAAAGAAGGAAGACTGCCTCTTTTATTCATTCAGCTACCCTTGACCTTTGGGTCACAGGACACACTGGAGGCAAATTAAAGTGTGTAGAGCACAGAGCTCTTAAAAGATAAGTGCTTAATTTTCTTACAACCTGGATCATATCATGTCATGCACGGCGGTTATTATATTATCTTACTCAGATGGAGATTTTAGATACAGCACCGCCGCTGGATAAACCTTTATAGTGGCGTCTTATGATGCAACTGAACACGAGCATCAGACATGTTTCAGCGAGCTCATGTCAGCCCAATTATGTAAAGCACATATTTGGATGAAAATCAAAGTTCAAGTTAAGAGTTCTTAAACAGGAAGTCCATCATGATCAGTGGTGGATCCCATTGCTGAGCTACTTCCTGGTTCAACTTGCCAGAATGACCAGCCTATATTTACTGTAGGTAGTAATAATCATTGATAAACTACCCGGGCAGTGCAAGGCAGAAGTCATTATTTAAAACCTACCCATGGGAAAATAGAATGTAGTTTTGAACATTATTATTCAATACACGACAGATACACTATTGAAAGCTGGCATTATGGCTGGGCAATAATTTAATATTATTGTTTATCCTCTTCTAATAGTATTGAATAGGGATGTAATAAGGATATTGTCACATGATGAGAATTTATAACATGAAGTTTTACACAAATTGAGGTCAGAAATATATGACGGAGTGTTATTTGAGACTTACTGTGGGTTTGATAATATACTTTAAATCACCAAACAGTTCAATGCAATGAACTTCCATTGGATCCATCCATCCATTCTCCAAACTGCTTACCCTGCTCTCAGGGTCGCGGGGATGCTGGAGCCTATCCCTGCAGTCATTGGGCGGCAGGCGGGGAGCCCCCCTGGACAGGTCGCCAGGCCATCACAGGGCCCACACACACACATTCACACCTAGGGACAATTTAGTATGGCTGATTCACCTGACCTACATGTCTTTGGACTGTGGGAGGAAACCAGACACAAGCAGAACATGCAAACTCTACATAGAGGATGACCCGGCATGACCAAGGTTGGACTACCCTGGGGTTTGAACCCACGACATCTTGCTGTGAGGCGACCGTGCTAACCACTGCACGATCGCGCCGCCCAGTTCTTACATATCTAATAAAAAAATAACTTCCATTGGATTCAAACAGGCCGGCGTGGTGGCACAGTGGTTACCACAGTCGCCTCACAGCAAGAAGGTCCTGGGTTCGAGCCCCGGGGTAGTCCAACCTTGGGGGTCGTCCCGGGTCGTCCTCTGTGCGGGGTTTGCATGTTCTCCCCGTGTCTGCGTGGGTTTCCTCTGGGTGCTCCGGTTTCCTCCCACAGTCCGAAGACATGTAGGTCAGGTGAATTGGCTGTACTAAATTGTCCCTAGGTGTGAATGTGTGTGTGTGTGTGTGATGGCCTGGCGGCCTGTCCAGGGTGTCTCCCCGCCTGCCGCCCAATGACTGCTGGGATAGGCTCCAGCATCCCCACGACCCCGAGAGCAGGATAAGCGGTTCCGATAATGGATGGATTCATACAGCAAATATGGTATGTATATGTACGCATACATTGTGATATGACTCTAAATCGTGTGAAATCCCCTATGACTATCGTGACAAAGCGCCCAGCAGTTCCCGAACCCGAGGGCTTGAAACTGCTGTCTCACGCACGTACATTAACACTCAGTACTGTGTGCACTGTTTGCATCTTAAGCCATGACACTGAGAACAGACGCTCCCGAGAAGCTGCAAGCTATGCCGCCCGCTCTCTGGAGAAACATTAAGCTGCTATATCTGCTTCAACAACCGCATTACCGGAGGGAAGACTCACAAGCAGCTGCTTGAGAGGTTACAACAGCGACGGGTAATCAGGCAGTGTATCACCCAACAACAGTCTCCCTGATTCCTACCCGCCTCCACATGGACACGCACGTGCACGTAGGCAAGCGCGTATGCCGAGACAGAGTGAGTGACAACCTGATTGTTGTCACAATCACCCTCTTTTGGGAGTTCTTTGAGTTGGCCCAATTCAAAAGAGGGGCTTTTGTTATCTCCCCACAAAAGTGAGAAAAGGGGGCTTTGTGGTGGGGGGGAAATAAGAACACGTCTCTAAAATGTCTTTTTCAGACTGGTGCAGCAGGGGAGGGGTAGACATAGTCACAAGCACTGATAACAGTGCACACAGCTGTATGTGTGGAGAGAGACCTTTAACCAATTCTTTCATGGTCCAATGTTTCCTTTACATTAAAAAAAACAGTAGAATTAACATATACTTCTGTACATATTGAACAACAAGCCCCGTACACAGCAAAAACAAAGATACCGAACTTCCCTTTTTCAGAAATTAAGAAGCAGTAATTGGTTTTCTACAGTGCACAGGACATCTACATGTCCCCAAACAGAAACAAATTCTTCCAAGTTTGAAACCACTTTGAAATAGGTGAACTCAATTTTCAGCCAGCAACCACTAGACCCCTGAACATGAGTGCAGCATCTGTGAACCCTTGTTTCTTCTACTAGCCAAATGCTCATTTTTGCCTGACCTATCAGAAAATTAACCAAGGTGACACGTGTGCATTGTGCTACCGTGCACCCCGGACCAAAGACAAACCGGCTGTCTTCGAAAACCTTTCCTAAACCCCTGAGCCACCGCTGCAGCACAGAGAAAAGATGGCTCAACCTGGGACATCTGAGCCGTAAGTGCTTTAGAGTTTCTTTATCATTACAGAAAAAACAGTGAGTCCCTGCTCTAGGGATCTTTATGTGCCACATGTCTGTTCGTAGCCACAGCCCCATGTACCACCCTCCACTATAGATTCGCAGTGTGTTTCTCTATGGGGACTTTGTACAGGGACTTCCAGCTGCCCTTGGGAGATGAACCTAGTGTCAACACACTCAAACACCTCAACTCCTGCACGCCAGCTAGTGATGTTCTGTTGAGAACCTTTACAGCGACTGCATACAAGGCCTTCTTTGACGTTCTTGATAAGTCCTGTAGTTCTGGTATTTCAAAAGACAAGAGGGGCCCCGTTCACTTCCTCCTGCTCCTCCACTGCAGCACGGATGGACAAAGATGGAAAAACAGGCCACATAACTGGCTGATCCTCTCCACACTCTGCTCCTAGTGCCTCTCTGAAGAAACCAGAAAGTGCACTGATCAGTTCCACCAACAGCCTCTCCATTAGACGAAGAGATTTAAAACCAGTCTCTTGGCTCAAAATGGCAGCCATTTTCCACTGTCCTCCTGATCTGAGACATGCTATCTTACT
Source organism: Lampris incognitus (assembly GCF_029633865.1). Lineage (NCBI taxonomy): Eukaryota > Metazoa > Chordata > Actinopteri > Lampriformes > Lampridae > Lampris > Lampris incognitus. The sequence goes on from NC_079213.1 coordinate 5,583,534, forward strand.
AAGTCCAGCTCTTGTGAGGGATCTCCGTACACTGATGCAGCTGAGCATCCTGCAGTGTATCGGCGGTTTATAGAACAGGGATTCCTCCCCTACACTGCCATAGATCTGGGAGCAGCCTCTCTTGGTGTTTATGACTGTTCCCCAAGCTTGGAGGACAGCCCAGTAGAAAGGTGTCATAGTGAACTCCATGCCAGCTAGTTCCAGAAGGAACAAGTGCTTGTCATAATTCAGATTCATAATCCTACGAAGCAACACAGATGCTCTTTCACTCCAAAGCTGTTATTTATGATATAGTTGCTGCAAAGTTTGAAGGCAAAAAGCTGTGATACGACTGTGGAGGTCAATCAGGCCCTGGCCACCTTCTGACACTGGCAGGAACAATACAGTACATTTGGTCCAGTGACAGCCTCCCCAGAAGAAATTCACCAGCCTCTTCTGTACTTATCTTATAAGCATGTCCAGAGGTTCTACAACTGTAAACTTGTGCCAGAACCTCAAGGCAATCAAGTTATTAACAATTACGATTCTCCCCTATAGGACAACTGAGGCTGGATCCAAGTCCATCTACTAAACCCTGCCAGTTTTAAAGCGGTCACTGCCCAGAAAGACACCAAAGCATTTTATCCCATCTGTTTTCCACTGCAGCCCAGCTGGTAATGTTGGCTTCTCTTTATTGTTCCACTCCCCCAGTAATAAACCTGAGATTTTCACCAATTGACTTTTACGGAAGAAGTTTTTTTGTATAAGGCTAATTTCTACTTGAGAATTTTTCCCCCCTTTTTCTCCCCAATTGGATCTGGCCAACTACCCTACTCTTCCGAGCTGTCCCGGTCGCTGCTCCACCCCCCACCCTGCTCCATCCGGGGAGGACTGCCGACTACCACATGCTACCACATGCTTCCTCCGATACATGTGGAGTCACCAGCCGCTTCTTTTCACCTGACAGTGAGGAGTTTTACCAGGGGGATGTAGCACATGGGAGGAACACGCTATTCCCCCCAGTTCCCCCTCCCCCCTGAACAGGCTCCCCGACCGACCAGAGGAGGCACTAGTGCAGCAACCAGGACACATACCCACATCCAGCTTCCCACCCACAGACACGGCCAATTGTGTCTGTAAGGGACCCCTGACCAAACCGGAGGTAACACGGGGCTTCAATCTGGCAATCCCTGTGTTGGAAGGCAACGGAATAGACTGCCACGCCACCTGGATGCCCCTTGCTTGAGAATTTTAACATCATTTTGACTCATTATGAAAACTGTGACATCGTCAGCATATGCTGACAAACTAACTGAATTAGTGATATTCTCCGAAAAGGTTGGCCCTGACAGACCCTTCCTGAGTTGAATTAAAAGAGGCCCGATGGCCAGGGAATACAGCATTCCAGATAAGGGACAACTCTATCTTACACCTCTCTGAACAGAGACAGGTCATCTGAGTCCACCACCTACCTTTAACAGAACATGGGCTCCTGAATACAACAACTTGATCCATTAAATAAATGTTTCTCCAAAACCAAAAACTTCACGTGTTTTGAACAATTAACAATGATCAACCCAATCAAAAGCCTTCTCTTGATCTATAGAAAGAAGGCAAATATCCAGCTCCTGGAGCTTAGATATATCAATAATGTCCCGTATCAAAAACAGATTATCCTTGATTGTACGGTCAGGAATACAGTACGTCTGGCTATAATGTGCAACAGTATCCATACACTCTTTAAGTACATTTGAAAGATATTTTGCAATTATTTTATAGTCTGTACATAACAATGAAACTGGTCTCCAGTTTTTCAGTAAGCCAAGACCTCCCTTTCTGGGTAACAATGTTAGGACAGTCTACAACAGTCAGGACAGTCTACAACTCAAACAAAGTCCAAGAATCTAAACAGCCCTTAAATACTTCATGTAAGTCTTGTCCAATTAGAGTCCAGAACCTCTTTAAAACTCAGAAGGAAGTCCATCAACTCCAGAGGCTTTGCCACAGATGAGCTGCTGAACCACTGAAGACATCTCATCAAAGGAGATGGGGGACTCCAGCGAGGCTACCTGTGTTTCACCCAGCTGAGGCAGTCTCTCCAGTATCTCCTTCATAGAGTCAGAGTCATACTTCTCCGCACTGAACAGGTCACTGTAGAAGTCTATGGCCAGCTTCCACATCTCTGATGGATCAGTTGTTATTGCCCCATTTGGAAGCTTGAGATAACACCATCACACTCATTTTTCTCTCAAGCTTAAAGAAAAAAGAAGCTGAAGCATCTATATCTTTGATGGTAAAGATTCAAGTTTTGATTAAAGCACCCTTTTCTTTCTCATGTAAAAACCTAACTAAAGCCTTTCTCCTACTCTCCCAGGCCCTGCTTTGGCCATCAATCCCAATAATAATTTCATTTTCTAATCTTATATTCTTTCTCTAATTCTTCAAAGCAGATTTTCTCTATAGCTAATGGGTGTTTTTTGTATTGCTGACAGAAAATCCTAATTTGTGTTTTTCCTACTCCCACCACCGAGCTAAAAATCTTTCTTCCTCAGCCTCCATTGACTCCAGAAGTCAGAGAAGAACTGACAGAAAGCTTTATCATGTGTTAACTGTACACTGAAGTACCAGTAGGGACAGTGTCAAAATTGAACTAGTAAGGAAAAATCTGCCACTACTAAATGGCAATCTGAAAATCGAACAGGTGATATTGTGGACTTAACTAACCTGTTGTTATACATTTGATTTAGATAAATCTATCAAACCTAGCTGCCCTCACACTACCCTTGACAGCTTTCACCCATGTGTACTGCCCAACTGCTGGATTAAGTTTCCTCCAAACATCTATGCGGTCACTTTTTGCAACCACACTGGACAGAAATGAAGCTGACAGTGGATGAGACTCTCTTGAGTTTCTGTCAACTGTAAGATGTGTAGTGCAATTCCAGTCCCCTTCCAATACTATTATTGAGCTGCTACTGAACTTCTTAAATTTGTCGTTCAGTTTGCTAAACAATCTCAAGCGATCAGTGCCAGAATTATAAGCATGCACATTTATGAAAACAAAAGGTATATCTCGGATTGTTGCCTGAACTACTTGGATTCTGCCCTGCTCCACTTCGCATGTCAAAACTTCGTTAAAAGGAGGCGCTGTGAGAACAGCTACACCCGCACTAAGGTGGTGCCATGGCTCAAGAATAAAATGGCCTATCCAACTCATTCCCCACTCCACCTCATTGTCTACAGAGCTGTGTCTCCTGTAAGAAGAACACATCTATGTTTTTATCTCTACTCAGCTCAGCTACCATACCTCGCTTATCTCTGTTCCATCCTCCATTTATATTTAAACTTCCTACCTGCAAACTTTCCATAAAAGAAAGAAAGAAAAGGAAAGAAACGAAGACATTGAAACCTTTCCAAGAAGAAAACAACTTTTGTGCATCGCCCATTTTTAATTTTGTCCATTTAAAATGAACCTTTCCTCGCTTTTCTTTCCCAAGTTTAGTCAGAATCTTCTTTAGACGAAACCTCTTGTTTACCAAGCACTTCATATCCAACCATTTTTCTAACCTTCATAACAGAGTTAACAAAACTGTCCACATTAGAGAAGAAATCTGTTATTTCCACAGACTGTCTGCCATAGGTTTCATCAAGGAAATCATTAATCTCCCGTAATGAATATGACTGCTCATCATTCTGTGACACAATATCAGTAAACTGAGATAGGCTATCCTCCTCTAACATTTTCTCATCTTCATTTTTAGCGTTTTCATAGTGTGACTCACCTGTTGCAGAGACCTGACTCTCAGCCTCAGCCGTCTGACTGTCTCTCACTGGTTCTGTCTGTCCTCCGTCTCTGCATGCATCCATAGCCTGTGTTTCAGTATCACTTAGATTACCGTTATTTCATTATTGCTGTCCCGCTCAGTTGTTTCATTTCCCTTCATACCAGGTTGCAGACCACCGGTTGCGGTATCTCCCGCTGCCTGCTGCGCTTTTTGCGGGCTACCGCTCTCAGCGGCTCCTCCAGGCTACGGCTCACCTGAACTACTGCCCGCTGTGGGCTCCCTGTGCAGGCAGGATGAACGTTTGTGGCCGACATCAGCACACTCAAAACATTTCGTACTGCCAGAACTTGCATACATAGAAACCGTTTTCATATTTGACTTTAAATGACACTTCTAGTTGTTGTGAAGAATCATCTAAATACATGGATGCCTGTCTCCGCAGGGGGTGAACATGCTGTAGTCTAGCGTCTTTACAACCCAGTCGAACTGCTCTGAACCCACTAGCGAACTTTCCGAAACGACTCAGTTCTCTTTCAAGGAGCTCGTTCGGGATAAACGCAGGTACGCCTGACACGGTAATACCTGGCCATGGCACAAACAATGGCAAGATAACTATAAACAGATTGTCTACTAGCACTAGGCTTTTCTCAATCAACAGGTGGGTGACCCCTGAAGAACAGGGGAAAAAGCTGAAAGAGGAAGAAGGTGGCCCAAACGCTCCTCTCGAACAAAAGTCACCACGGCTTTATTCATCCGAGAGCCGTATGTAATATTCTCACCGCCAACCTGTTCTCCTACAGCCAGGAGAACCTGTTCAACAGTGTACCGCGAGTCAGCCACGACTCCAACCCCGTGTCTAAAAGACAGAGAAGGCGAACCCTCACCGGGGAGGGACGCCATACTGCACACCACCAAACAGTGACCCGCTACTCCAGTCACTTTCCAACAACCAGCAACTAAGTAAAAGCAAACTCCTCTTACCTCATGTAGAGAAGCGAAAGGCCGTAGAAAAACAGTGAACTACCCAAAAAAAAAACACTCGAGTTCATTCAACACCCTAAATCATGCTCACACCCCCAACCTCCCAGCATGCAGTGCAGAGAGACAGAGAAGTACATATATACAGGGTAGGAAGATATGGACAAAATCAAATACCACGATATTTTTGGACCAAATACCTCGATATCGGTATTGTGGGTATGACTACTGGTGCTTTCACAAAACACCTACACAATCAGATTTTTGATAAATAATCACTAGTAATGCCTATATGATAACTACGTGGGTAAAGGCAAACAACAGAACAGCTAGAACAATCTGGTAAGTTCAAAAATTGCATCTCTTTACTGTAATGCAGCTTTTAAATCCAGGAAAAGGCAACACTCATGTCATATCGCGATATTAAGACATCCAAAATCCCAGATGATATCTAGTCTCACATTATCGATATAATATCGACATATTGCTCAGCCCTAATATATATATAGAGAGAGAGAGAGAGGCAGCGAGAGAGAGACAGACAGACAGACAAACAGAATGTTCATCATAATGAAACAGCCCTCATCATCAACCAAGGTCTAAGTCATCAAATGATGACCATTAGGGTCAAAAGTCTAGAAGGCGTTATAGCCATCCCATCTACACAAGCTACAGATACTTCGTTTCGCCTACACACAAATCAATCACAGAGAGAGGGAGAGAGAGAGAGGGAGGGGGGGAGGGGGAGAGAGAGAGAGGGGGGGGGGGGAGACGCAAACTTGAATTGGCCTCTTAAGGAAAATAGGCACTATAAAAGCTGTTTTGTGATCACTAATCTGCCTCACTATGAAGGAGTCATGCTGCAACCATGTCTTTATGAGTTTACCACTGCCCAGGGTCTGCTTTTAATACAGTTTTACCATCCAAACTGGTGTTGAAGTTCAGAGGTCTTGGTCTGGGCAACTCTATCTGTAATTGGCTATTTGATTTCCTGACAGGCAGGCCCCAGACTGTGAGAATAGGTAAAACGTACTCATCCACATTAGTGCTTAGGACCGGCACACCTCAGGGCTGCTGTCTCAGTCCCCTACTGTACAGTCTGTTTACACGCCACTGTGTTGCCAAATATGACAACAACAGCATCGTTAAATTCACAGCTGACACCACAGTGATTGGACTAACGAGTGACAGTGGTGAGAGGGCCTATAGGTGGGAAGTAGAAGATGTAACCGTATGATGCCACGATAACCTCTCTCTAAATGTCAGTAAGACAAAAGAAATCATTGTTGACTTCCGAAAGATCAGAGGAAATCCTGTTCCTACTTCCATCAATGGCTCATCTGTTGAAATTGTGGACCGTTTTAGATTCCTTGGTTTACACACCACAGACACCCTCACATGGTCTCTCAACACCAACTGCATCCTGAAGAAGGCACAGCAGAGACTGTACTTTCTGAGGCATCTCAAGAGTTTTTGTACTCATACCAAAACTCTTCCCAACTTCTATCACAGTATCGTGGCGAGCGTCTTGACAGGCTGTACGACAATGTGGTTTGGCAACCTGACTGCTCGGGACTGCAGACTGCTGCAAAGGACTGTAAAGACAACAGCAAAAATCACACACCACCCGTCTCGGTGATAGTTTCTCTCAACGGGCAGTCAGGGTGCTGAACAGCTGACGTACCCATACGCACCTTACACTGATGTGTTATCGTGTACTTTTCTATATTGTGTATATAATGTAAGGATTCATGTGTGCATAGTCTATGTAGGTCTGTAGTGTTGTCTTTTTTCTGGATGGTGTGTCCTTTGTCCTGGTGTCCCTCGTGTTAAGGCGGCGCCAGAGCACAGGAATTGAATTGTATTCTACACACGTCCATGAACCTGAACAGAACTGTAAACGCGGGATTCCACTTTTTTCTAACATCTATTGTTCCCCTTTCTGTCCGTCCTTGATCTTTGCGCCCTATTAAACATCGGACGTAGACAGCGGCGGATCGACAGGGTGGCAACAGGGGTGGCAGCTGCCACCTCTGGGACACAGTCTTGCCACCCCATTTATAAATCAGATAATATGTTTTTAAAGTATATTTTATGTACATGCATGGTGAAGGTCAATGAGACCCGCACCAAACTCATCTCAAACAGAAGTCGCCGATTTAGAATCCCCCCTCCCCCTCACAGGCGCGGATCTACAGGGTGGCAAAGGGGTGGCAGCTGCCACCTCTGGGACACAGTCTTGCCACCCCTTTGCCACCCCAGGAAAAAATCTCTAGATCCACTACTGGACGTAGACTACCAGAGATGTCTCCGAGTGATTATGGCCACTTCACCTTAACCAGGTCAAACTACTGACTTGGTTTACTGTGTGGACCTGTCTAGAAAACGGAGGGGGGAGGGGGGGCACAGAAAAGTGTACTGGTGATAAAATATGGGTAAAACAGATCAAATTCAGGTACAGATCTGGATCTGGGATGCGGTCAAGCCGTCACCGGGTCAGCCAATTCTGCGCCGCGCCGTGCGGGGGGGGGGGGGACGCCCCCTCTTGGGGGACGCGCTAAATTTGGATCCGGTCCTCCGGAACAGAGAGGAGGAGTTGGAGGAGTACGAGTAGTGAATACCGCGTTGGCAAAGTCTTCCATTGTTACATCGGCCATCAACTTTCAACCCCCCCCTCCCCCAAAAAACAGTTTAGCCTACTCAAGTCCACTCATATTTGCACACCCCCCCTCCTCCTCCTTCACATAATCTGGCATTTTCGGCACCTATGCGGAGTTGCAAGAAGTGGTGCTCCTTGAGCCATCATAGTACGTGGACATAGGAGTGTGCTGGTCTGCCTTACTGCCGTCGTCTCTTGGGACGTTTTTAATCCTGACTGCGCCACAAATTCCCCCCCCCCCCTCGTTCGGGACAATCCTGTGATTTAGTGGCTGGGGGGGGGGGACGCAACAAGCTGCGAGACTTGATGTTCACCAGAGGTCCACATCTGTCCACTACTGGCCGCATTAATCCGGTGGGGGCTGTTTTCTCTCTTCTTCTGCGGTCTGCGCGGATCCCCATACCCCCGGGGGGGAAAGGTCGTTTAGTTTAGGGTTAACCGCGATGCCGTCCGCGTTACGGCCAATTACCTAAAAAAACGGGGTACAGTAGGTCCAGGGGGCGGGCGCGCCTGCACGGCCGATATTAACCCCCAAACGCGAGCCACGGCCAGGAGGACGCATGACGTCAGCCCTCGCTGGCTTTTCGTGGAGCTTGCAGCCGGCAGCGTACCGTGGGTCTACCGGGGAAGGTGGAGAACGGGGGGGGGGGGACGTTCGCACAAACTTCAGCCGCGGCTCCGCATGTCACCAAACCGAACCGAACCCCCCCACCCCCCCCACCCCACTCTGCACACTCTACACAGACGAGACGGCATTAACTTACTTGAAGGTGAGAATGCACAGCGGTCTGTAGGACTTGTGGCTGGTGTTGTCCGCCATCCTCTTGCCCCAGAAGTCGTCGGTGAAGATGTTCCGCAGGCCGGAACCGGGTCGCACATCGGGGTTGTTGACGATCGCCCACACGTCGTCGTGCACAAACTCGCCGCGCAGAGAGTTGCCGTAGCACAGCGCGCAGAGGGCGACCAGCGCGGCGTAGCGACCCGCTCTCCACATGGGCTCCAGCCGGACGGACAGTCGGAGCTGGCGCGCTTTCTTCTCCCGTCCGTGCGCCGTCATGTCGGCCCTCGCCCGGTCCGCGCCGCGGGGCTGGGGGCAAAAGCCGGGGTGCCGCCGGTGGACGCGTCCATCCCGCCAGGTGGTGGGCAGCGGCCGTCCGCTCCGTGTGCGAGCGGCGTGTGTGCATGCACTCGCCGAGAGGAGCCCAGCGGCGATGGGGGGGGGGGGGAACCGCCTCTCGACGCATGCGCAGACCGCGTTGCGTCTCTTGCCAGATTCGTCAGCACCACCCACTAGGCGGAGGGGGGGAAAAAATCAATAGAGCCCGGTGGAACGTTTCAGCCGATGATTGCGATGACACCGACGTGACCTTTCCCTTCGCGCGAGGCCGATAATAGACTAATGAGTCCGCGAGGGGCGCTAATAGAGAAGCAGGGACCGGTCCGGCTCCGCATCGCCACTGTCGGGGCAGCGGGCACAGTCGTGAGGACGGGTCCGGGTTCTCTTGTTGTGGTCCCACGGCACAGCTGAAAGGTCAGTTCAGACGTATGTATTAATCCCTGTGTTCTGCTCAAATCAAATTGCCCATTTCACTAACAACTGAGATGAACACAAGATACATATTGGATACATATTGTAGCGAATTCGGGGGGCAGTCTGAGAGACCGTCGCCATGGCCGGGACGCGAACCTGTGTCTCCCGCTCCGCAAGCGACAACGTTAACCAGTCGACTAAAGCAGTGTTTCTCAACCGGGGGTCCGCGGACCCCTAGTGGTCCGTGGTGTAATTGCAAGGGGTCCGTGAAAATAAAATATATTTTAAAAAAAGATCCTATGACATTTATAGAAATAGGATTATTTTACTCAAATGTGACAGACCTTTATCTACCTAAACTATAAAGGGTAACAGGACTTTTTTCTCTAATTACATCTGTTTCACAAGTGTCATTTATTGTATTTTAATAAGAGATCTCGCTCCCGTTTGCATTGTTAAAAGTTACTGCATAAAAATTCTGTTGTTACATATATCTGAAAGTTACTGAATACATATTCTGTTTCGTTACATATATCTGAAAGTTACTGAATACATATTCTGTTTTGTTACATATATCTGAAAGTTACTGCATAAGAATTCTGTTTTGTTAACTATATCTAAGTTACAGCTGAAAGCTCTTATTTTTGCCCCAAAGAATGAATAAATGCTATAATGCAATTTAAAATGCAGTTTCTACTGTTTCTATCAAATTGCAACCCCCCTCCCCCAAGATCAGATGGAGGGGTCCTCAGGGTAGATCAAAAATACGCAGGGGGTCCAGGACCCCAAAAAGGTTGAGAACCACTGGACTAAAGGGTCCGACCCGTTAGTCAAGGACCAACGTGCCTACTTATCCATGCACGTTACAATATAAAATTGTATTGAATCATCGCTTTAACGTCACAGGCAACGGACTGTTGGTAAATAAGGGTGTACCGCTTTAAGAGCAAGATCTGGAGTCGGATTCTGATTGGTTGGTAGGGAGGGGGGAATGAGGAAGTTGTTGTTGTTGTGTGGCGCGAAGGGTAGTGGGAGCTCCGCGCAAGTGAAAGGAAATATTATTACTAAGAACTGTGATATACTGGACCTGTGTCAACGTTTTGCGCAGCTGCGAAGAAGGATTAAATGCGTTTCCAAAGAGAGAAGACGGTGTCCTCGCCATTTTCAGACGAAGTGAACTATTGAGCCGTGTTGGGTTGTGCTCCGGAGTTTAGCTAGCTAGTGTAAACTACTAATAAGACACGTTAGCCCCTAGCTAACGGAACTGACCCTTTAGCCGAGCGGTTAGTGACGTCGCCTTGTGGTGCATTCCCCCCCCCCCGATCGAATCCCGCACCGGGCAAGAAAATAACCGGTTACATTGGTGGCAGCGGCGGGATCCGGAAGTGCGCAGATCCTCAGAAGTCTCTTCGGAGCGCGGGAATAACAAAGCGCGAGAGCGGGCTTCCGGGGAGGGTGACGACTGTAAACTACTAATAAGACACGTTAGCCCCTAGCTAACGGGTCTGACCCTTTAGCCGAGCGGTTAGCGACGTCGCCTTGTGGTGCAGTACACCCCGTATCGAATCCCGCACCGGGCAAGAAAATAACTGGTTACACTAGCACCGGACAGCGCCAGCGAACTTCGGCCCTGGATCCCAAACAAATTCGGTTCCCCTGTAACTTCCGGCGAAGGTAGTCGGAAGACGGAGACGGGAAAAGTAACAGGACTCAACAAAATAGCTAAAAATGCTACCGTACGAGGCCACTTCTTCACGTCATCTTCCCAGCCATCTGTTACGGACGGCAAAGGTGTTCTTATCTCACCCTTTTAGGGCTCCGTGAGGTTGTCCCCACATCATTAGCTAGGTCGGCTGGCTAGGTCCTCGTGAATGAATGAGACGCCGTACAAACCGCTCTAAAAAAAAAGAAGAAGGTTAGCGTACCATGGAAAACGCCAGTTCCGGTTCAGCGAGAGGACGCGCCGGAAGTCGCGTCCATAATTCACGCAAGGTATGACGGGGGCTAGGAAGGTGGACAGATTGGTAATGAGTGAATAAATAACGCTGAAGGATATTATTTTAAAAATGCTGTGCGTTTTTTTTTCTTCCATTATGTATCGCAATGTTAAAGGATACGAAGGAGTTGCGTAATCTCACCAGATATAACTTCCGAGCTCCGTTTGCAAAGAGCTGATCCCTCCAGCGAGGATTCGGGTGCTTTCAGAGGGGAAATAAGGCGGTTGTTCCAGAAGTCATTAAACCAGACTAAGTTATATTACATATTTGCAATATCTTTCTTCTAGGGTAGTCGTGGAAATGCAGACCTCGAAAGACGTCATTTTCTATCAAAGCAATAAGCGTTTTAGCCTAACTTGAGAGATGGAGCCAGTCTTCCTCACGTTGCAGCAATGTGACTATTGCAATTGTGTATGTTGGGATGTCGATTGGTGGCTGTAGCCTTGCTGGACTCACTGAAGCCGGTCTCTCTCTCTCTCTCTCTCTCTCTCTCTCGCTCCCTCCCTCTCTCTCTCTCAGCACTGGGTGTGATGCATGGCTCGTGGCCCAGTGTTAATTGTGTGGATATAAATAAGGCCATATCACGAACGACCATAGTCAGCGAGGATCCGTTTCCTCCTCCCGCTCCAGTCTTCCAAGTCCAAAGTTAATTTCCCGGATGTACGGTAACGGTACACACTGTAACAGTTACAGTGCTTTGACTCGGACTCTCCTCTCAGCAACACAGGAATAAAATAAACAATGTATGGAAACACTGAAGGAGCGAGAGGCTGAACTGGAAAAAGGGCGTCATGAAAGTGCATAGCCCCGATAAAGCGTCGCTGCAGAACGAAAACGTCGAGGCTGAAATAAAGTGTTGAGAGTGTCAATGTAGGGCTTAACGTATGCACATTAGCACCGTATGTGCAATAGGAAAAAGGCATGCATCACAAGGAATGTATGCACTAACATGCACTTTAACTTGCAATAAAAAAAACACCTCTCTAAAAATACCTCAGTCCTCTTGCCTTACGTCTTCTTTCCCCTCAATTCTCTGTTGCACGTGCATGACAAGGTCACCGCAATAAAGCCACGTGTGTCCGTTTGGGTATCGCCCTTTCCCTCCAATCTGATAGCTGCTTGTATGGATTGTGACCTAAGAACTGAAGCTTATTGGACATCTGCATACATTGGAAGTCGCTCCAGATGAGATATCAGTTAAATACCTAAATGCGAATACACTACGTCGGGGCATGCGTGCAATAAATACAGTCCTAGATTCTGCGTTCTCATCCTGTCCACTGACTGTGAAGGCATACAGTACGTCAAGTCCGGGTCGGTATTTGGCCTGTACCGTCCTGAGCACCTTTATCAAACACCAGCGCTCACGTCACATCAAAGAGACGGTTTAATAATTCATAGCAGTGTTTCCTCCCCGCATTCATTCAGCTGCTGTGGCCGTCCCCACACTAAATGTAAATATGATGAAAACTCACCATCTGGCCTAATTGTTCAGCCTGCCCTAACCCGAACAGAAATCGTGATCTGAATAGACAAAGAAATGCTGTTTCTAGAATGCAACACACACACTGGGATGGATCCCTTGACCAGCCTCGGGAGGAAAAACTGGGCCTTGGGACAAAAATTTCAAAAATAAATCTGCAGGAAAAACCGTTCATAATTTGCTTGGCTCCGCTGATTTAGTGAGACAATAGCTGGCGGCCCAGATAGCAAAATTGCTGTGACCCGGACCCGTCCCACACTTGACACTTTCATCCGGCCCACATACCGTGTGGAATGATGGCGCTTGGGTGGTCCGCTCCTGTTTGCCGGATCTGGGCCAGAACCAAGCCATAGCAATGCCACATATTTGCCAAAGGTGGCCCATATTTGTTGTGTGATATTTGGGCCATATTCACCATTTACCACACGGGCCACTTCAGGGTCACATCCAGATCACATGTTGCCCAGAGCACCGCATCTTTGCCAAAAAAGGCCCACATTTGATTTGGCATATTTGGGCCATATTTGCTATTATATATGTGGGCCACTTCAGGCTCACATCCTTTTTGTCAGGGCCAGAAGAACCGGATGCTATCTGGGTGCTGTCCTGAGCACCGTTATCAAACACCAGCGCTCACATCAGCTCAAAGAGACAGTTTAATAATTCATAGCAGTGTTTCCTTTCGCCTTCATTCAGCTGCTGTGGCCGTCCCCACACTTAGAAAGAAATGTAAATATGAGGGAAACTCACCATTTGGCCTAATTGCTCAGCCTGCCCTAACCGAACAGAAATCGTGATCTGTATAGGCAAAGAAATGCTGTTTCTAAAATACAACACACACACTGGGATGGATCCCTTGACCAGCCTCACGAGGAAAATCCCCAGACAGCATCCGGACGTGGGCCACTTCAGGCAATGATGCAGCACTGCTGGCCTTCTTCTGGCCCTGACAAAATGGATTCGAGCCTGAAGTGGCCCACATGTACAATAGCAAATATGGCCCAAATATGCCAAATCAAATGTGGGCCTTTTTTGGCAAAGATGCGGTGCTCTCAGCATCATGTGATCTGGATGTGACCCTGAAGTGGCCTGTGTGGTAAATGGTGAATATGGCCCAAATATCACACAACAAATATGGCCACCTTTGGCAAATATGTGGCACATGCGGCATTGCTATGGCTTGGTTCTGGCCCAGATCTGGCAAACAAGAGCGGACCACCCAAGTGCCGTCATTCCACGCGGTATGTGGGCCGGATGAAGTGTTGGTGTGGGACGGGTCCGGGCCACAGCAGTTTTGGGATCTGGGACCGGGTCTTGGGACAAAATTTTCAAAGAAATCTGCAGGAAAACCGATTCATAATTTGGTTGGCTCCACTCATTTAGTGAGACAGTAGCTGGTGGATGAGTGAGAAACATGTTTTGTGTGTGTGTGTGTGTGTGTGTGTGTGTGTGTGTGTGTGTGTGTGTGTGTACATGCGGGTGTGTGTATATGTTCACTTGTGACTCTCAATAGTCTATCAAACTTGTATAGTTATACCATCATAAAGGCAGGAGGAAAGCTTAGTTTTAGATAGACCCACCTTGAAAAACTCCAACCCCACCCCCCAATCATGTACCCTGCTACAATGTCCTCAACATAACCTCTGACCTCTCCCCAGAGGCCGAGGGCAAAAGAGGAATCCATTAAATATCACATTACGACATTAAACACGGCAGCATGGCGGCTCCCATGTTTGTGTTCCCCAATACTGATTGTTCCCCACTGTGGTAAGTATTGCTTGCGTGGGATCCACGAGTGGAAGCTTTTCCTCCTTTGATCTGAGCTTAATCTAATTTTGCACTTCTCCAGCCCAGATGGGATCCTCCAGCTCCTCCTGGAGGATCCCAAGGCCTTCCCAGGCCAGATTGGCCATGTAGTCCAACGCTTAGCTCTGTCTCTCTCGTCTCGTCCCATCTTCAGCCGCTTCTCCGGGGTCGGGTCGCGGTGGCAGCAAGCTAAGCGGGGCCCTCCAGACGTCCCTCTCCCCGGCAACGCCCTCCAGCTCCTCCTGGGGGATCCCAAGGCCTTCCCAGGCCAGATTGGACATGTAGTCCAACGCTTAGCTCTGTGCCGCTATTTGAAGATTGATTGACGGGTTTATGCCGCGATATTACTGGTTGAAACTGGTTGGTTCAAGCTTACGTAAGCACGCGTCTTACTTTGTTTTACAGGAAGGAAACATGACTGGATTTTGATATCCATAAATTTAAGGTGTTAAAAATGAAACCCTCTTTTTGTACCTTTAAAAAGGAAGCAGAGTCCTACATTAGAGCATTATCTACTTCATGCAATAGAAACGCTGTGAAAACCTTAAATTTATGCTCCAAAACTAACATATTAATATAATTTTAATGCATTATTTTTTGATATATTTTTACTGCACCCCTTCTTTTTTGTAATTGTGTCAAGCTTTGTTTGTAACCCCTGGCGCTGTATATTTGTTTGTTTGGTATTTCTTTTGGGAGGGGTCACTGGGAATGTGATATAAAAGGCTTAAAATCAATTTTGTATTATCTTTCAACTTTAAGGACAGCAAGTACACAGTTATTAACATGCACATACCCTAACCAGGATTTGCATTTGAGTACTTACCCTCTAAAAACAAATATATAATTCTGGCCAATATTATTACATTTTATGTATCTAACGTACGCTATATGGACAAAAGTATTGGGACACCTGGCCATTACACCTACACGAGCTTTTATAACATCCCATTCTAAATCCATAGGCATTAATATGGAGTTGGTCCCCCCCTTTGCGGCTATAACAGCTTCTGCTCTTCTGGGAAGGCTTTCCACAAGATTTTGGAGTGTGTCTGTGGGAATTTTTGCCTATTCATCCAGAAGAGCATTTGGGAGGTCAGGCACTGATGTTGGACGAGAAGACCTGGCTCGTAATCTCTGCTCTAGTTCATCCCAAAGGTATTCGATGGGGTAGAGGTCAGGGGAGGCGACCGCACTGACCACTGCGCCACTGTGCCACCCTGACCTATACCATGTTTAACTTTGTTTTACATTTCTTAGATAGATGCTTAAAGTCCGTGTGTAACAGAACAAAGGTAGTCTTATAAGGCGTCTTCTCCAGATGCACGAATAAAGGCCTATTGTCAACTGTTGGCTGATAGCAGAGGAATGTGTGGGTGACGCACTGAGAGTAGCAAGTGTGTACTGAGAAATGGCCTTGGTGGGATGAGAGCTGGAAGACATGCGATAAGGAGGGGAAGAACAGACAACTACCCCATAAGAGAGACTGGACTGTATTGATCGGGGTGCATTCAAGCATCTGGGCTTGAGTGCGTCTGTTCATTGAACATATATTAAAATCTTGTGACAGTACTGTAAGAGATTTTTGTCTCACTCCTCATTTAATGTCAGAGTGGAACTAAATAACTGCCACGACATGAGCCATTATGATCCGTCTTTGTCATGCATAATTCCCGGTCTGACCGCACTGAAGATGATACTAAAAGATGAAATTGTCTTCCCCTGGTTACCTATCTCTATCACATAGTTCCTCTTAAAGGTACAGTACACCATTCAGTACATGACACCTTGTCACATCAATCGATCTTTAGGGTGACCTGAAGAAATCTAGAGTAATGGTTTTCAACCCGTACACTCAACCAGGAATGGCTTTGTGGACAAAGGAGCAGGATGACCCCATTGCTGATATAGAAGCAGAAGAAGGTCCAACTGATCTTTGCCAACGCCAACCAAGACAAACCAAAACTCATTCATTCATTCATCTTCAGCCGCTTCTCCGGGGTTGGGTCGCTGTGGCATCAAGCTAAGTAGGGCACTCCAGACGTCCCTCTCCCCAGCAACGCCCTCCAGCTCCTCCTGGGGGATCCCAAGGCGTTCCCAGGCCAGATTGGACATGTAGTCCCTCCAGTGAGTTCTGGGTCTACCCCAGGGTCTCCTCCCAGTTGGCTGTGCCCGGAAAACCTCCAAAGGAAGTCAAAAGGAATTGAATCGAGTGCAACTGGACTTGGTATATATCCATGAAGAAGTTTCGCCTCTCATCCAAGAGGCTTCATCAGTTCGTGCCTTTCTGACTAGACCAAGCTAGTCTGACTGACTGGTGATGAGACTCAGATATTTATCCTCTTTGGAGTCGTTATCAGAGCTATTGATGTCAATGGCTCTTTGTGTTCCGATGTTTAGCAATGCCCATCGTTATCAAAGAGCCATGCATATCAATACCTCTGATAACGACTCCAAAGAGGATAAATATCTGAGTTTCATCACCAGCCAGCCAGACTAGCTTGGTCTAGTCAGAGAGGCACGAACTGATGAAGCCTCTTGGATGAGAGGCGAAACGTCTTCACGGAAAGATACCAAGTCCAGTTGCACTCGATTCAATTCCTTTGGATAAGCATGACCTGGATGAATGAGAACCTTCACAGACCTCCAAAGGAAGGCGCCCAGGAGGCGTCCTAATCAGATGCCCGAACCACCTCAACTGGCTCCTTTCGATGCGAAGGAGCAGCAGCTCTACTCCGAGCTCCCTCCGGATGTCCGAGCTCCTCACCCTATCTCTAAGGCTGAGCCCAGACACCCTACAGAGGAAACTCATTTCAGCCGCTTCTATCTGCAATCTCACCCTTTTGGTCACTACCCAAAGCTCATGACCATAGGTGAGGGTTGGAACGAAGATTGACAGGTAAATTGAGAGCTGGTCAGATGGTCAAACCAAAACTGTCCAGGGAAAATGTTCTGTGGACCAGATTAGAGCTATTTAATGCAGTGCAGATCAGCACTTTCACAAGTGACAAAGTGAAGCTTAATAAGGAAAGGAGCCCCCGAGCTACAGTTAAATATGGTGGGGCTGCTTTGCACTGGGAGGCCTTGAGCGTATTAAGAGCGCTGTGAAGGGATTATCAGGGTATTTTACAGCAAAACGTTCTTCCCAGTGTCAGAAAACGAAATATGAAGTGGAGATCATGGGTCTCGCAGCGGGGCAATCATCCGAAACATATATCTGAAGGCTGACAGGGATGGTTCGCAAGAAAATCCTGGACTGTTTTGGAGTCCTGGTCTGGATCCTACTGAGAACCTATCACGGAGAGACTGGCGTTGTGCGGTTGGGAAGAGCAACCCTGGCACCGAGATTGAAGAATGGGAGAAAATGACAGCAGAAGGGTACGAGTACCTTTCGTGTGATTACCGAATATGTTTGGAGGCAGTCATATTGCTATAGGTTGTTAACAAGTATTAGGAGAGGGGGCACGTAATGTCAACCTGGTCATTTTTTTTTCTTTTATCAGTAGTGGATAAAGCTGAACCTAAGCTTAAACAGATCATTTTATATTTTTTTTCCACAACTGAAAACACAATGCAATGTTCTGTTCACTTTCCAGTTATTTCAGAAGATAGTGTACATGACACACATAAAAGGAAAGAGTGCCCAAGAAGCTTGGTCGGAGCTGCACGTGTTGTCATGGGTAAGAGCTGGCCTTACCTACACCTCTGCTTTGTTTACTCATGAAGAGCATTGTAGTGCATGTTTAACATATTCAGAATGGGCTACAATATATAGATAGTATGTTTGATTTGCTATTCTCAGTCGATCGATCGATCAATCAATCCACCGATCAACCAATCAAGCGACCAATTAATCAATCAATCAAAGTTATAATTTCATGTTTAGGTTTGATTACATGAAATTTAACACTTTGCCTGCACACACACACACACACACACACACACACACACACACCTAACTATGTGATGTCTTTGCCTGCTGTCTGCTGTTCTGCAAAGCCATAGAGAGGTATTTTTGTGGAGTATCAAACATGGGGGTAGAATTAATTCAAATTAATCTCTTTGTCCCGCCAAAAGGATTGTGAACTGTATCATGTGGACTGGTGTTGCCAACAGGGAGATGAACAGCAAACCATGGGGTGGTATTTATTTGCAAACGTTTGACAGAAAATTCGAAACCCAAGTAATGACCTGAGAATGAAGACACCGCAGGTCACTGCTGTCTGGCTTGGTAGGCAGTAGCCCTTGAGCAATGGTCAGTCGGTCACTTAGTAGCACCGGATTCACTGGCACCGGTTCCTCGCCCTGAGCTCCAGAGACGCCTCCCTGTGGTACCAAATCATTGTAGCATCGTGTCTGGGACCTAAAGTAAACAGTCAAGCATGGTGCTGTACATGTGCAAAAAAAATGGTTTTTTTTTAAATTAGAAAAAAAAAACAACGGGCAAAATATTGTCCCGCCTGTCTCCTGCTGTGCTCCTAGCTTACTGCCGCTAGCTTAAACAAACAACAGCCTCAGCATCCATTTCCACCGATGACCCATTAAAACCCCTGTAGAACCTGCTTGATTTGTATGTGCACCTTAGTGAGAGACAGAGAGAGAGAGACAGACAGACAGACAGACAGACAGACAGACAGACAGACAAAGACAGACAGAGACAGAGAGACACACAGACAGAGACACACACACACACACACACACAGAGAGACAGACAGAGACAGAGAGACAGACAGAGACAGAGAGACAGACAGAGACAGAGACAGAGAGAGACAGACAGACAGAGACAGAGAGAGACAGAGACAGAGAGAGACACACAGAGACAGAGAGAGACAGACAGAGACAGAGAGAGACAGACAGACAGACAGAGACAGACAGACAGACAGAGACAGAGACAGAGAGACAGAGAGAGACAGACAGACAGAGACAGAGAGAGACAGACAGACAGACAGAGACGGAGAGAGACAGACAGAGAGAGACAGACAGACAGACAGACAAAGACAGACAGAGACAGAGAGAGACAGAGACAGAGAGAGATAGACAGAGACAGAGAGAGACAGACAGAGACAGAGAGAGACAGACAGAGAGAGACAGACAGACAGACAGACAGACAGACAGACAGACAGAGAGAGACAGACAGACAGAGACAGAGAGAGACAGACAGACAGACAGACAGACAGACAGACAGACAGACAGAGAGAGACAGACAGAGACAGAGAGAGACAGACAGACAGACAGACAGAGACAGAGAGAGACAGAGAGAGACAGAGAGACAGACAGACAGACAGACAAAGACAGACAGAGAGACAAAGAGAGAGGCACACAGACAGAGACACACAGAGACACACACACACACACACAGAGACAAAGACAGACAGACAGACAGGCAGACAGCGAGCACTTGACCTTTAACCAAGTCTTTAATGGTCCAATTTGTCCTTCACATTAAGATAACAACATTAACACAGATACTCATATACACAGTGAAAACACAACAATCCCCATACACAGTAAAAACAAAAGACACACACCTTCCCTTTTCTTTTCTTTTTTAGTAATGAAGTAGTAATTGGTTTTTCTACAGTGCACAGCACATCCCCATGTCCCCAAACAGAGACAAATTCTTCCAAGTTGGAAATAATTTTGAGAAACGTGAACTCAGTTTTCAGCCGAGCAGCCAGCAGACCCTGAACACGAGAGCAGCGCCTGTGGACCCAGTGCCTTTCATTCGGGTTCTTCTGCTCCGCCAGACGCTCACTTCTGCCTGACCCATCAGAACACTTACCGTCGTATTCATTGATACGGTATAATGAATGAGGCAGTTTACTCAAATTGTTTGTCTTTAATGAACTCCATCGGGGCATCCCCATGACATCTCCGACCTCCAATACTTCCGTACGTCCTATGTCATATCCTGTCGTATCAACTGTACGGCATATGTCATATTCTGTCGTAGCAACTGTAACGTGATAGGTTACAGGAATACTACGTCTCCCTTCTTAAAATAAAATGCCTTCATAACATACAACACATTTGGCATCAATCACATTTCTACTGCCCCAGTAAGTAAGCCATCTTATGACATAAGTGCATTATTCTAAACGTGCACATTTTTTAAAACACTAAATATTTCAAGGCAACAGTGAAAACATAACAATGCTATTTTTACATTTTTTTTAGCATATGATAAACAGAACACTCGAACGAGGTGTACCCTTGAGGTAAGTAGGTAGGATAAAGAGGTTAGTATCGTATTCAAATCTTGCATTCAGTATGGTCAGTGCAATTCAAAATACAACATAAGCAAGATAAGCAGGTAATAGTAAACTTTAACTCTTGAATTTGGCATGTCCAGTGCAATTCAGAAAATGTAACGTTCAACATATGATTTTTTTTTTTTTGGACAAATGTCCATAGGGCAGCGATCCGCCTACACCCTTTACATTTACAGGTCAAGGACCTTTCTTGGGTTAACTGCACGTCCAAAACTGGTGTGTACGTGTATGAAGATGTATTGTCCGGCGTTGACGTTCCTTGTTCTGTACCTTCATTTGGTTCTGGCAGTACGTCACAGCTTGTGTGTGTAGTGTTGTCCTTTGGCTGTAGCAGGTGACGACGATTGCGACGATAGGTTTGACCCTCATCAGTGTGGACGCGTTGTAGGATCTCTCTGTGTCTGCAGGCTCTGTCACAGTGGCAGGTTTCCAACGTCGGTTTGGCTGTTGGATGTGGACTGTGTCACCACACTTTAGTGTTGACAGTGGTCTTGCACTGAGGTCATAGTATTGCTTCTGTCTGTGCTGACACTGTACTCTCCTGGCATGCACAGCCTTTTGACAGACAACTTGTGGCTGGAGTTGTTTACCTGTGGTGGAAAGTACTGACCTCAGTTGTCGACTCATAGCAGCTGGGCTGGTGACTTCAGGCCGTCGACTGGAGCATTGCGGTACTCCAGCAAGCTGAGGTATGGATCCTTTCTTTCTGCTCTGGCTTTGTCCAGTATCATCTTGGCTGACTGGACGGTTCTCTCTGCAAGGCCGTTACTCTGTGCATAGTGGGGGCTAGAAGTGATGTGGTTAAACTCCCATGCTTCTGCAAAGCTCTTGAAATCCCTGGCGCTATAACAAGGACCATTATCACTGATAACTCTCTCAGGTATACCTTGTCTAGCAAATATGGCCTTCATTTTGTGGATGACTACAGACGAAGTACTGTGATGTAGTCTTTCAATCTCAAAGTATCTACTGTAGTAATCTACAACTACTACGTAGCCTTGCCCTTCAGAAGTGAACAAGTCCGTACCTACAACCTGCCATGGCCTCTCAGGAATGGGATGTGAGATCATTGGTTTTTTCGTGTTTGAGCTGTGGCGCTCTATGCATATGGGACATCTCTCCACTACATATTCTATCTGTGCATTCATGCCAGGCCAAAACAGAATGTCTCTAGCTCTTTGTTTACTCTTTTCTACTCCCATGTGTCCTGTGTGTATGTGTCTTAGCATTTCTTCTTGTAGTGTGTGCGGAACGATGATTTTCTCACCTTTAAACAACACACCGTTGATTTCTGTGATCTTGTCCCTGTGATTCCAATATTCAGCAACACTGGGTGGACACTTCTTTCTTGATTCAGACCAGCCAGCCCGAATTACCTGTTTCAACACGGTGAGCTGTGCATCTCTGGATGTAGCTGCCTGGATTTCCATAAGCTTCCTGTCACTCACAGGTAGGTTACTCATGAGCATGTGTACTTGGGCATCCATGCCTTCACTCAGATTGGTCTCGTCGGTGACGATTGACTTCCTGGACAATGTGTCTGCGACTGGAATGTCTTTTCCGGGGCGGTGCATGATAGTGATGTCATATCTTTGCAGTTGCAGTATCATGCGTTGAAGTCTGACTGGTGCCGCTGCGAGGGGTTTCCTCAGTATCGAGTCGAGAGGCTTGTGGTCAGACTCGATGACTACGTGGCGACCATACACGTATTGGTGAAAGCGCTTACACCCCAAGAGGACCGCGTAGAGCTCCTTCTCAATTTGAGCATAGTTTTCTTCAGACTGATTTAGTGACTTTGAGGCATACGCAACTGGCCTACCTTACTGTAGGAGCACTGCTCCGAGGCCACTCTTGGATGCATCAGCCTGTAGTGTCAGTTCCTTTTCTGGATCAAAGTACGTGAGGACTGGACCTGGTTCCTGTACAATGAGATCTTTCATGTTCTGGAATGCCTTGTCGTGTGTTGCATCCCATACAAACTCACTGCTTTCCTTCAGTAGTTTATGTAGTGGTGCATTCACCTCTGACAATCTGGGTGCGAATCTGGCCAGATAGTTGGTCATCCCCAGTATTGTCTCAAGCTCTGCCTTGTTCTGAGGTCGCTCCATATCTCTGATGGCTTCCACCTTGCCTGGGTCTCGTTTGATGCCTTCACGAGTCAGCCTGTGCCCGAAGTATTTGACCTCTGGAACACAGATGACACATTTATCTGGGTTTAACTTTACCCCTCTTTCCTTCGTCCTCTGCAGCATGGCCCGTAGGTTTGCGTTGTGCTCCTCTTTTGTGCTGCCATACACCAGAATGTCGTCAACGATGGCTGCAACGCCACTGAGGCCCTCGTAGGTCTCATCGATCCTCCTCTGGAACTCATCCTGTGCTGAAATGACACCAAAAGGAAGGCGGAGAAACCTGTACCGGCCAACCACAGTGTTAAAGGTTGTCAACATTGAAGACTCTTCTGTTAGTTTGATCGCCCAGTAGCCTGACCGTGCATCAATCACACTGAAATATTGTGCTCCAGCCAGCTTTGGTGTGATGTCATCTAATGTAGGCATTGGGTAATGTGGTCTTTGTTTTGCCTGATTCAGGTCTTTGAGGTCAAGGCATATTCTCAGTCTGCCAGTGCTGGGTTTTTCAACAACCACCACTGCATTTACCCATTCTGTAGGTTCTGTTACCTTCTGGGTGACTCCAGCTCTTTCCATCTCATCCAGCTCTTCTTTCAAACGGTTGCAGAGCTTGAGTGGAATCCGTCGTGAAGGGTACACCACTAGTACTGCATCCGGTTTCAGGTGTATTGTGCATTCTCCTGGGAACTGTCCAATGCCCTTAAACACATCAGAGTACTCAGCCATAATGTTAGTAGGTTCATTTTGTGCAGCATCTACAGATAGCACCAGTTTGACTAAACCTGTCTCTAGGCAGGCTTGCAGGCCTAGGACAGGTGGGCCCTGTGTACTGACTATGTAAAACTCTCGCATGACAGTAGTGTCTTTGTACTTGCATTCTAGGTCACACATCCCTGTCACATGCAGTGCTTGGCCACCATATTCACTGAGTTTTAGTTCTGCTGGTCTTAGATCTACCTCTCTAAAGTCCCTGTCATAAATGTCTCTCGGTATTGTGTTTACATCAGCACCTGTTTCCAGTTTAAACTTCAGTTTGTGCCTTTTTGGTCTCAGCTCCAGTTCAACAAATGCTTGCCTTTTGGGATTCTTAGTAACTGTGTCTATGCAGGATTCATCCTCGGTCACATTGTCATCTTCTACTATGCCATGCACTTTTCCTGTGTATCTTTGTCGTTGTGGTCCTGTCTTGCATGCTTTAGCAAAGCGATTAAATTTCTTACACTTACTACACTGTTTCCCTTTTGCTGGACAGACCTCATCGTCATTGTGTTCCCGTGTACAATATCCACACTTCTCATTTCTGTATTGTTTGTGGTCATCATTTCCTTTGGCATATCGCCCCTGTCTGTGGCTAACTGTTTCATTCCTGTTGGGCTTCTTATTTACAGCATGTACAGCCGCATCGCTACTGGCACGGCTACCAACCATCGTTCTGATCTGTTCCTGTGCTAGCTCATGCCATCTAGCGATTTCGATGGCTTTCTCTAAGGCAAATCTGGTCCGTGGGTAAGCAGTTTCTCACGCACTCATGGTGAGCCGGTTACAAAAACAGTCCTATCCCGGACCA
Source organism: Lampris incognitus (assembly GCF_029633865.1). Taxonomy (NCBI): domain Eukaryota; kingdom Metazoa; phylum Chordata; class Actinopteri; order Lampriformes; family Lampridae; genus Lampris; species Lampris incognitus. Next base: position 5,607,720 of record NC_079213.1, read on the forward strand.
TTTCATCGTTGTTAGCATAGTTACAGTCTTTAACGAGTAACTTTAGCTCTGTTACAAAATTCTCAAAGGACTCTCCCGCGTTCTGCATCTTTTCATGAAACTTGTACCTAGCAAAAATCGGGTTAGCTTTAGGAATCACGTACTTCTCCTATCTATCTTAATACGTTTTCAGAAACGTAGCTTCAGCAGCTGTCAGTGTCCATGTGATGGAGACGTCGCGTCCTTTTTCTCCCACCCGTTGTAGAAGATAACTGCACTTTGCTTCTTCGTCTTACAAACGTCGTGGGCCTGAGCACATTAGCTCACATGCTGTCGAATCCCAGTCCATCCTAGGGCTCGGAACGCCCTGGGAATCCATCTTCTCTCTCTTTGACGTGAGTTCGATCAACTGCTCTGGCACCATGTCGTATTCATTGATACGGTATGATGAACGAGGTAGTTTACTCAATTTGTATGTCTTTAATGAACTCCATCGGGGCATCCCCATGACGTCTCTGACGTCCAGTACTTCCGTACACCCTATGTCATATCCTGTCGTATCAAGTGTACGTCATATGTCATATCCTGTCGTATCAACTGATAGGTTACACGAATACTACAGTAACCAAGGTCAGACGTCTGCACTGTGCTGCCGTGGACCTCGGACCGAAGACAAACAGGCTGTCTTTGAAAACTTCTCCCAAAAACCTGAACCTCTGCTCCTAAACCCCTGAGCCACCGCTGCTAAACCCCTGAGCCACCGCTCCCAAAACCCTGAGCCACCGTTCCCAGACCCCTGAGCCACCGCTCCCAGACCCCTGAACCTCCGCTCCTAAACCCCTGAGCCACCGCTCCTAAACCCCTGAGTCACCGCTCCCAAAACCCTGAGCCACCGCTGCTAAACCCCTGAGCCACCGCTGCTAAACCCCTGAGCCACCGCTCCCAAAACCCTGAGCCACAGTTCTCAAACCCCTGAACCTCCGCTCCTAAACCCCTGAGCCACCGCTCCTAAACCCCTGAGCCACCGCTCCCAAAACCCTGAGCCACCGCTCCCAAAACCCTGAGCCACCGCTCCCAAACCCCTGAGCCACCGCTCCCAGACCCCTGAGCCACCGCTCCCAAACCCCTGAGCCACCGCTCCCAAAACCCTGAGCCACCGCTCCCAAACCCCTGAACCTCCGCTCCTAAACCCCTGAGCCACCGCTCCTAAACCCCTGAGCCACCGCTCCCAAAACCCTGAGCCACCGCTCCCAAAACCCTGAGCCACCGCTCCCAAACCCCTGAGCCACCGCTCCCAGACCCCTGAGCCACCGCTCCCAAACCCCTGAGCCACCGCTCCCAAAACCCTGAGCCACCGCTCCCAAACCCCTGAACCTTCGCTCCTAAACCCCTGAGCCACCGCTCCTAAACCCCTGAGCCACCGCTCCCAAAACCCTGAGCCACCGCTCCCAAAACCCTGAGCCACCGCTGCTAAACCCCTGAGCCACCGCTGCTAAACCCCTGAGCCACCGCTCCCAAAACCCTGAGCCACCGCTCCCAAACCCCTGAACCTCCGCTCCTAAACCCCTGAGCCACCGCTCCTAAACCCCTGAGCCACCGCTCCCAAAACCCTGAGCCACCGCTCCCAAACCCCTGAGCCACCGCTCCCAAACCCCTGAGCCACCGCTCCTAAACCCCTGAGCCACCGCTCCCAAACCCCTGAGCCACCGCTCCCAGACCCCTGAGCCACCGCTCCCAAACCCCTGAGCCACCGCTCCCAAACCCCTGAACCTCCGCTCCCAAACCCCTGAGCCACCGCTCCTAAACCCCTGAGCCACTGCTCCCAAAACCCTGAGCCACCGCTCCCAAACCCCTGAGCCACCGCTCCTAAACCCCTGAACCACCGCTGCAGCAGAGAAAAGATCGAGGGCTCAACCTGGGAGCCAAAGAGAGCGCGTGCCAGACAGAGCGAGAGAGAGCCAAAGAGAGAGAGAGAGCGAGAGAGAGCGAGAGACAAAGACAGAGAGCGAGCCAAAGAGAGCGCGAGAGCCAGAGCCAAAGAGAGAGAGAGAGAGAGAGAGAGAGAGAGAGAGAGAGAGAGAGAGAGAGAGAGAGAGAGAGAGAGAGAGAGAGAGAGAGGAGTCAAGTATGTGTATGTATGTGTGTGTGTGTGGGGGGGGGGGGTCCATCATGCGGTGCCGATGGCAGGCAGCAGACAAGACATGCAGAACATCTGCTCTCCCCCTTGTGGCCACAGCGGCTCATTGCCATTCATGTCTCGCGCCAGCCAGCTGGAGACCATGCGCGGTGGTTAATTGGTGCCCTCACTAATCAGCGACTCTGCCGGGTCTCCGACACGAGCAGCTGGTGGTCCGCATCCTCCAGGGAACCGACTTGCCTCTCTTAATAACAGCAGCAGCGAAACGAGGCCCGCGGGATGACGGTCCTTCTAAACCCGTCCGGTACCGTCACCTGACCTTCTAATGGTTTAAATGTCCTCTAATGGTTTAATGGTTTAAATGTCGTCTCATGGTTTTAATGTCGTCTAATGGTTTTAATGGTTTAAATGTCGTCTAATGGTTTTAATGTCGGCTAATGGTTTAATAGTTTAAATGTAGTCTAATGGTTTTAATGTCGTCCAATGGTTTAATGGTTTAAATGTCGTCTAATGGTTTTAATGGTTTAAATGTCGTCTAATGGTTTAAATGTCGTCTAATGGTTTAATGGTTTAAATGTCGTCTAATGGTTTTGATGGTTTAAATGTCGTCTAATGGTTTTGATGGTTTAAATGTCGTGTACTGGTTTTAATGGTTTAAATGTCGTGTAATGGTTTAAAGTTGACCGAACTTTGGTTTGAAAAAACAAAACAACATGACGAGACGCTCCCTCCTGCAAAGAAAGGTGAAATGGAAACACAGAAATAGAGGAAGAGTGAGATATTGTTGCAGTAAGAGGTGTGTGTGTGTGTGTGTGTGTGTGTGTGTGTGTGTGTGTGTGTGTGTGTGTGTGTGTGTGTGTGTGTGTGTGTGTGTGTGTGTCTGTTAGGGACAGGCAGAGGCTGACAGTGACTCTACAAAGCAATCGGATCAGCAGTCAGCAGGTACATGAGTGACAAACCCCCACTAACCACACACACACACACACACACACACACACACACACACACTCTCTCTCTTAATGCAAAAGCATGTCATTGTCATCCCTGTTGTGTTGTGTTGTGCTGTGCTGTGCTGTGCTGTGCTGTGTTGTGTTGTGTTGTGTTGTGCTGTGTTGTGTTGTGTTGTGCTGTGTTGTGTTGTGCTGTGTTGTGTTATGCTGTGTTGTGTTGTGTTGTGCTGTGTTGTGCTGTGTTATGCTGTGTTGTGTTGCGTTGTGCTGTGTTATGCTGGGTTGTGTTGTGCTGTGTTGTGTTGTGTTGTGCTGTGTTGTGTTGTGCTGTGTTGTGTTATGCTGTGTTGTGTTGTGCTGTGTTATGCTGTGTTGTGTTGTGTTGTGCTGTGTTGTGTTGTGCTGTGTTATGCTGTGTTGTGTTGTGTTGTGTTGTGCTGTGCTGTGTTATGCTGTGTTATGCTGTGTTATGCTGTGTTGTGTTGTGTTGTTATGCTGTGTTGTGTTATGCTGTGTTGTGCTGTGTTATGCTGTGTTGTGTTGTGCTGTGTTGTGTTGTGTTATGCTGTGTTGTGTTATGCTGTGCTGTGTTGTGTTATGCTGTGTTGTGTTGTGCTGTGTTATGCTGTGTTGTGTTGTGTTGTGCTGTGCTGTGTTGTGCTGTGTTATGCTGTGTTGTGTTGTGTTGTGTTGTGCTGTGTTGTGTTGTGTTATGTTGTGTTGTGTTGTGTTATGCTGTGTTGTGTTGTGTTGTGCTGTGTTGTGTTATGCTGTGTTGTGTTATGCTGTGTTGTGTTGTGTTGTGCTGTGTTGTGTTGTGTTATGTTGTGTTGTGCTGTGCTGTGTTGTGTTGTGTTATGTTGTGTTATGCTGTGTTGTGTTATGCTGTGCTGTGTTGTGTTATGCTGTGTTATGCTGTGTTGTGTTGTGCTGTGTTGTGTTGTGCTGTGCTGTGTTGTGCTGTGTTATGCTGTGTTGTGTTGTGTTGTGTTGTGCTGTGTTGTGTTGTGTTGTGTTATGTTGTGTTGTGTTGTGTTGTGTTATGCTGTGTTGTGTTGTGTTGTGCTGTGTTGGTTATGCTGTGTTGTGTTATGCTGTGTTGTGTTGTGTTGTGCTGTGTTGTGTTGTGTTATGTTGTGTTGTGCTGTGCTGTGCTGTGTTGTGTTGTGCTGTGTTATGTTGTGTTGTGTTATGCTGTGTTGTGTTGTGTTGTGCTGTGTTGTGTTGTGTTATGTTGTGTTATGCTGTGTTGTGTTATGCTGTGCTGTGTTGTGTTATGCTGTGTTATGCTGTGTTGTGTTGTGCTGTGTTGTGTTGTGCTGTGCTGTGTTGTGCTGTGTTATGCTGTGTTGTGTTGTGTTGTGTTGTGCTGTGTTGTGTTGTGTTATGTTGTGTTGTGTTGTGTTATGCTGTGTTGTGTTGTGTTGTGCTGTGTTGTGTTATGCTGTGTTGTGTTATGCTGTGTTGTGTTGTGTTGTGCTGTGTTGTGTTGTGTTGTGTTGTGCTGTGCTGTGCTGTGTTGTGTTGTGCTGTGTTATGCTGTGTTGTGTTATGCTGTGTTGTGTTGTGTTCCCACCAAACGCGAATTTCGCCTCGCTTTACGTGCGCGAGCTTGATCGCGGGATCATTTGTTTTTATTCGCGTTACTCGCGGGAATTTGGCCGCAGGATCGAGTCCGCGGAACCCGCGACGATCAGGCTGTCCTCCATTTTCTGACTCAGCAGGACGTCAGTGACGTCAGGAGAATCTCAACCGCTGATAGGCTCACGCGACACAGCGTCACGCGAATTTCTTGCTCAAGTTGATTTTTTTTTTCAGCTCGCGCGAACACGCGAACGACGCGAAATCGGCGTGCTCGCGCCACTCGCGTCGGCCGGTGCGGATCTTTGCTTCGCGTTTGGTGTGAACACAAAATTACTCTGCATTTCCCGCCTTTTTTCCTCTTTATTCTCTCTCTCACACACACACACACACACGCCTCATTAGTGGAGTTACTAATTGCCGGGGCAGCGGCTGGGACAGAGGGCTGATGTGGGGGCTCAGAGGGCGAGCCCAGGCCAAGGCCTCATGTGCACTTCGCCAGGGAACCAGTTCTCTGGCCTCGCCCTCGGACAGGCGCCCCCTGTTGATCAGAGACATTACAGCAGGGGCAGGGGACTGAAGGGTGGAGCGGGAGATTAAAGTGGAAAACGGGAAGAAAGGGAACCAGGAAAAGACGGGAAGCCGCTGCCTCCAGGGGAAGTCAGGCAAAACAACCAGATGAAAGAGGGAGCGGGAGAGGGGGAGAGAGGGAGAAGGAGAGGGACCAAAAGGGAGAGATGAAAGGGCTAAGCGGCAGCCTTGAAAACTCGCTTTTCCCGCTCCTCCCTTCTTCTCTGCTCCTCTCACCTTCTTTTTTCCCCCTCGCTTTGACCAGCCAGCCTCATTATTGCGGTCACGTCTGCTTCGGGGATGCTTCACCTCCCGGTGGGGCGGTTCGGATCCGCCGCCTCTGCTCGAAACTCTGGATCAAGGCCGCCGCTCAGAGGATCGGTCGGCTTTGACTTGTGTCTCCTACCGGCAGGAGGAACAGCACCTTTTCAACCAGGCGCCCCCGGGAGGCCGCACGTCCTCAAATCAAGGCCTCCTCCTCCTCCTCCGCCACTGTAATCCCCCGCATCCGCGACTCAGCGCTCGTTACGAAACCAGCCGAGCCCCGAGCTGGGCCAGAATGTTCTCTCGTTCTTTCCCTTGCCTTGCTCAGGGGCACAGGCAGGAGTATTAACCCTAACATGCGTGTCTTTTCGATGGTGGGAGGAAACTGGAGCACCCGGAGGAAACCCATCTATCCAGCCATTATCCAAACTGCTTATCCTGCTCGCAGGGTCGCAGGGATGCTGGAGCCTATCCCAGCAGTCATTGGGCGGCAGGCGGGGAGACACCCTGGACAGGCCATCACAGGGCCCCCACACACACACACGAGGAAACCCACGCAACAGAAAGGACCTGGCACAGCCTGGGGTTCGAACCCAGGACCTTCTCGCTGTGAGGCAACAGTGCTGACCACTGGGCCCCCGTGAAGTCCCAGTTAAGTCACGAGTCATTGGTGCTAAAGGTCAAAGTCGAGTTACAAGTCTTTCTCAGTTTTGTCAAGTCCAGACTAAAGTCATCAAATGTGCGACTTGAGTCCAAGTCATGTGACTTGGGACGCCTCTGGTTGTACCATATTTTTTTGAGCTATGAGGTCTGTGTCGGTGTACTGTTTGAGTCTCCCATCTGCTGCACAGTTCACTTTCCTACCCACGATGAAAAAGGCTGATCTGTTTTTGCATCCGATAGGGGGGAAAATAAAATGTCATTATTCAAGTTCTTAAACCCACGGCGCATCTACCGCAATGGCGCTCGAGTTCACCACTACAGCTGGCTGCTTGACGGCCAGCAAACGAGGCGCTGAGTCACACTGCGGCCCGACGATGTGGTCGCCTGTTTAATTATCACCAGTGGTGCTTCAGACAGCACAATTTGAGTGTTACTCATCTGTGAAGAGCATTAGGGACAATGGTGTTGGACTACATATGCCCTCAGGGGTGCAGCGAGGGGGACTAGTGGACTCCGAGGCAGGGGCAGCGGCAGGTGGGACGTTTAATCCACAATCAATTAGTGATTAACTAGGCTAATAGTTAATAGCTAGGCAACTAACTGCTACACGAGACACGCAGCCCAGCAGGTAAGTGTATCATAAAAAACAATAAATTCTGCCTTTATTAACTGAAAAATGGGTCGTGAAAGTTAGGGCCAGAGCGGGGCTGTCTAATGGCCACTCCAAGGGGCCCCAGGCCTCGCATTGAGGACAGCGCAACGCCCTCCATTAGTCAGATTGTGTCAGGTCAAAGCAACACTCGTCGTTCCCGTTAACGTTGAGACTCCGTCTGTGGTCGGAGCGACGGTCAGCAGCTTTGTTCCAGTTCGCAGTTTCATGCACACACGGGCGCACACGCATTTATTTACACACAACAGTGGAGGTGCCCTTGTGTGTGTCCTAGCCAAGAACAATGCATTGATGCACAGCATGGAGTGTGTGTGTGTGTGCGGATGTGACGCATTTGCAGAAAACCCAAGGACTCTGCAGCATTGTCAAAAGCCGTCAACGTAACGCCGCATGTTGACTTTTCATTACCCCTCTAAGTTAAAGCGACTTTGATTTAATTTTAAACCGCACATATATTTTGCACGACACGTCATTAATCGCCAGCTGTGTGACTATCTGGGTTTTCCCGCTTCACAGCAGAAAGACTGCATTTAATCAGTGGACACCACTCGTTTTTATAGGGTCACACATGACCCAAACATGTCGTAGGGTCAGACATGATCCCGAGACAATCTTAGCACTCTAGCGGTGTACAGCTTTCACCGAAATATGAACAAAAACAACGTTTCCCTTTTTCTAACGTTGGGGTCCATGTAGGAAAAGTCAAATTTCAGGTTGAAAAAAGATCATTTAGTCTTTTCTCTGCTGTTAAACACTGTTGGGCCTTTCTGACCCCTAAGACAACAGAAGGGTTATTATGGCACATTATTAGTGAATTATAGTGGTATTATATCATCCATTTCCAAGCCACTTCTCCTAATCAGGGTTGCGGGTCTTGGAGCCTATCCCAGCAGTCATTGGGTGGGAGGCAGGGAAAACACCCCGGACAGGTCGCCAGTCCATCACTGGGCAGACATTATATTGTAACGACCACGGATGACTAGACTCGCTAGCCCTTTGCTAACGGGTCGGACCCTTAAGTTGACTGGTTAGCGCAGTCGCCCGTAGTCTGGGCTATCCGGATTTGATTCCCAGCTGCAGTGGTAGTTGCTGGCTGCCCCCTCCCAGATAGCAGACACATCTGGGCCTAATCTGGGGCACTTTTGGTACTTACAGCTCATTTACGGCACTGGCAACTGTTGTGTGGGCCAGATGTGGCCCAAATGTCATAAGCCGGGCCTGACTTGGGTTACGGCAAGTGTTGTGTGGGCCAAACATGGCCCAAGTGTAATGAACCGGGCTTGACTTGGATTACAGCACATACTATGTGAGCCAGATGTGGGCCATATGAGGTGGACCTGTGGCTGAGTTGAGGCAGCCACACTCACCCTGAGTCGACGCCGTCATTCAAGGCCAAATGTGGGCCGTTAAGATAACTGCAGATGTGGGCCACATCTGGGCCAAAGATTATTTGCTAGCTGGGATGAATTCGCTACATTGGGGTCATAAGCGGGATGGTGAGACCGTGAGGAAGCGCGTCCGCCCAGAGGCGCGAGGGAGCTGGTATGCTGAAGCGCGCTTCCCGAAGGGGTGGGGGGTGGGGGGTAGTGTAACGTAACGACCACGGATGACTAGACTCGCTAGCCATTGGCTAATGGGTCGGACCCTTTAGTTAACTGGTTAGCGCGGTCGCTCACGGTCTGCGCTACCCGGGTTCGATTCCCGGCTGCGGCGGATTCTCAGCTGCCCCCTGAATTCGCTACGAGTAGTAGAGTATTCATACATCATATCATTATCAGTATATTGGTATAGTATTTCCATGCAAAAAGTATGATTTATCAATATAGTAAGGGACAAACGATCCTTTATTCATATACTTATTAGCATATTTTGTTCATGTGTCTCAAGCTGTCTCCTGCGACATTCAAAGTTCCAGTCGGAAAAAAATGAAGCGATTCTACTCCCTTCCATTTCCTGCCTATGCACTCGTCTATTTATCAGGCAATCCATCCAGGTATGTAGGTCACTGCCTGAGATTGCTCACACCAAACAGGGAACTGGCATAGGGGAGTACACAGTCGTCTCAACAGTACAACACGCACGCACGCACAGCGCCAGCTGCCTTGGTAAACACCATTCGTGTGTCGGTCCAACTCTCCCCGGCTCACGCCGTCCTTATCTGCCTCGCTCACCCGCACACTTCAATCGCTCGAGAGAAAACAAAACCTCCTCATCCCACTCAGCTAAGTTCTGATGCCCGCATATGAATTTTCTCCCTTTCTATCCACTCTCTCGGTCTAATCTTTCTATCCACTCTGTCTCTCGTCTAATCTTTCTACCCGCTCTCTCTCGGTCCAATCTTTACAGTTTCCCGTCCGTCACATCAGATACGCTTACATGCGATCCCCTGACACAACCCTGGGGGTTTCCGCCGATTGCTAATACTGAATTATTAAAACCTTGTGTGAGCCTTGGCTGCCATGTATAAGCAAAAGCAAAAGTCATGGGAAACGACCTTAAAAACAAAGGCCTGGAAAATGAATCCATCCATCATCCCAACCGCCGATCCTGCTCTCAGGGTCGCGGGGATGCTGGAGCCTAGCCCAGCAGTCATTGGGCGGCAGGCGGGGAGACACCCTGGACAGGCCGCCAGGCCATCACACATACACACCTAGGGACAGTTTAGTACGGCTGATTCACCTGACCTACATGTCTTTGGACTGTGGGAGGAAACTGGAGCCCCCGGAGGAAACCCACGCAGACACGGGGAGAACATGCAAACTCCCCCCAGAGGACGACCTGGGATGACCCACCAAGGTTGGACTACCCCGGGCTCGAACCCAAGACCTGCTTGCTGTGAGGCGACCACGCTAACCACTGCGCCACCGTGCCGCCCGGCCTGGAAAACAATTTCTTAAAAAGAGCAGGAACCCTGAATGTACCTTTCCTGGCATCAAAGGTAAATCGAGTTTGTATCCCTTCACGTATCACCCCAACAAACGTGTTCAAGCGAGCTTGAAAAAGCAAGGCCGCAAATCCCAGAGACGGCAGTGAAGGGCGAACGCGCTCCTCTTTGACAAATTATCGTAATAGAAATACTGACAGGCGAGCGGGCACGTCGGCCTTCAAACGTGGAGAAATAATGATTTCCAGCAATTAAAGTAACCCGAGCACCACTTCACAGTTAAGGCACACAGTGGTAAGATTTCAGAAGAGGTTACTTGTTACTGTATCGATCATCAGCATGTCACTTATTAATTGTTATAAAAGACCTCGTAGGGTCGCCAGGTTGGGAGCCCACGTTTTATCAATACAAGAGTCCCCAGAGACATTCTCTCGGAAACCCCGTGACCGCTAAGGACTCCCGCTTCACACTCTCAGCGACCGCCGTACAAATAACTCGAATTGAAAATGCTGTGTAATCAATACCCAAAAGTCGTCTTTCATGCAGTAGAGCAAGAACCTACAGTGAGCTTAAGTAGTGCTCGGCTGGCTTTGTCCAATCAACGTTGTTTCCTAACGAGACTTCAAAACTCATTAATAAGTTATTAGCCATTAATAATGTAATTAATAAACCCTTTAAAAAGTATGTCTCATCGTAAAATGCTGCAACTTATATAAATCCTGCGACTCATATTCCAAAATGACTTATACAACGAAATTTTGTCGGACTGCATTTCAAATAAGGCCACTAGATGGCGGTGTTTAATCTTGTGACTCAATTGAAAATACTGCACCACCAGATAACTGCGGCTTATGTGTCTTTTTCCTTGCAACAAGGCGTTTTTGCTGGGTGCGACTTGTACTCTGGTGCAACATGCATTGGGGGAAACACGGAGAGTGATTAGTATTATCGGGAAGGACAGCCGTCTTGTCGTTTCTGAGGGTTTCCAACACATTAGGGAACTTGCTTACAGACTTGGCACATCCATCAAGAGCAGCTTAGAGAACCAGCGGGGACGCCAGATGGATTGTCACCGCTTTGCAGAAACTTTTCTTTTACAGTCTTGGTCTGCAAGTATTGACAGGGAACTAAAGGGAGGAGGGAAGACGGAGAGGAAAAGGAAAGAGAGAGAGAGCTCTATGTTCACAGAGAGGACAACCTGGGATGACCCCCAAGGTTAGACAACCCCTGGGTTCGGAACCAGGACCTTCTTGCTGTGAGGCAACTGCGCTAACCACTGCACTACAAGTCCAGAGACATGTAGGTCAGGTGAATCGGCCATACTAAAAATTGTCCCTAGGTGTCAATGTGTCGGCCCTGTGATGGACTGGCGGCCTGTCCAGGGTGTCTCCCCGCCTGGGGCCCAATGGCTGCTGGGATAGGCTCCTGCATCCCGTGACCCTAAGCAGGACGAGTGGTTTGGATAATGGATGGATGGATGGAAAGCAAGAAAGAGGAAAGGGTGGGGCGTTCGGGTAGCGTAGCGGTCTATTCCGTTGCCTACCAACACGGGGATTGCTGGTTCGAATCCCCATGTTACCTCCGGCTCGGTCGGGCGTCCCTACAGACTCACTTGGCCGTGTCTGCGGGTGGGAAGCCGGATGTGGGTGTGTGTCCTGGTCGCTGCACTAGTGCCTCCTCTGGTCAGTCGGGGTGCCTACGTCCCCCTGGCGAAACTCCTCACTGTCGGGTGTAAAGAAGCGGCTGGTGACTCCACGTGTATTGGAGGAGGCACGTGGTAGTCTGCAGCCCTCCCCCGGATCTTTCCCCGGGAAAAAAAGGGATGAAAGGAAGAAGCTCCTGAGAAGGAATGACAAAACAGAGCCACCCGGAGGGACGTTACATGAACCTTTATGATTTTTCTTAAGTTAGTTCTGAAAACCGTTACAAAAACCAAAACCCAGAGAACAAACAGAAGAAGAAATTAAACCTCCTCTCCCATGAGCACCCCGCCCCCGCCCCCTCTCCACGTTTCCCATGCGTGATACCGCCGCATCCGTAGGTCCCGGCGCTTTGACCTTCGACCCTTGGCTTCAGTCCGCCCACAGTCTGTGTACAAGGCACCCTGACAGACATAAGGCTCTCAGTGATCACCGTATGTCCTCTCTTCGTGAGATGATAAGACGTATACAGCTATGGAGAAGAAGAAGAAGAAGAAGATACTGTGGACTGTACATACATCGCACACTCGCGTTTCACTCGCTTCTCACGCGCACACGGGTACGGCAACACAGACCAAAGGACTGCACTGTGCACGTGAACATAAAGGACTCATATTTCATATATAGATATATATATATAGATATATAGATATCTATATAGATATAGCTATCTATCTATCTATCTATCTATCTATCTATATATACATACATATATATCTATCTATCTATATATATATCTATATAGATATATATATATATATCTATATATATAGCTATATATATATCTATATATATACATATACACACACACACATATATATATATATATATAGATATATATATAGATATAGATATATAGATATAGATAGATATATAGATATATATGAAATGCAGATCCTTCCCTCACCATAAGCGCACACATACATCTAAAACAGAGAGAAAGACAAATATAAACCCACACACACACACACACACACACACACACACACACACACACAGTCCGGTCCCGGTGGTAGGAAAAGTCCGGCGGGGGCTGTGGTTATGTACAGTGTTAGTCCCTGCTGCTCAGTCCACATCTGATGGTACGCCGAAAAACCCGGTCGTGTCTTGAGCCGTCGAGTCTGCGCCGATCTGCTCCGGACTGAAGCGGTCCTCATTGGTTCAGATCAGCTCAGACCATCCCTCCTCTCTTCCTCATCCTCCTCCCTCTGTCGCACTGCCCCCTGCCGCCAGCTCCTGGCCACTCTAAGAGACACAAAAGAATAATTACAGCAATAATAAGAAGAAGAAGAAGAACGACGACGGTTTTCGTTGCGTACACATTTCGTAAGGGGGTTTAGAAAGTGTTCTGCAGAAGAAGCTTCCTCGGTACCCCAGCAGATTCAGGGGCCCTCACTTTTGGACTGAACTACCGGCTCAGATCAGAAACTGCACCAGCAGAAGCACAGTATCCGTGCCTCCGTTATCCAAGCCGCTTATCCCAAGTGGGGTCGCGGGGATGCTGGAGCCTATCCCAGCAGTCATTGGGCGGCAGGCGGGGAGACACCCTGGACAGGCCGCCAGACCATCACAGGGCCAACACTCACACCTAGGGACAATGTAGTACGGCCGAGTCACCTGACCTACGTGTCTTTGGACTGTGGGAGGAAACCGGAGCCCCCGGAGGAAACCCACTCAGACACGGGGAGAACGCGCAAACTCCACACAGAGGACGACCCCCAAGGTTGGACAACCCCGGGGGTTCGAACCCAGGACCTTCCTGCTGTGAGGCGACCGCGCTGACCACCGTGCCGCCCAGAGGCACATTATGGCGGGTTTATTTGATCGGTAGCCATATCGCCGTCCGTAGTCTTGTCCCTCCTCTGTTCAGCCCTGTACGTCCTATTTAACTGTTGCTTCACCGCCATCTGTGTATCGTGATGTTTTGTGTTACTTGGCATAAATGTGATTGTGTTGGATTTGTAACGCTCTCTGGAGAGTCACCCGACAAACCCCGTGGCTTTTTCTTGTCTTTTTACTCGACCTTCACCTTAGTCACTGTACTCTGTACGTGCAGTACGTAAAGTACGCAACTGTGTAATGGGGTGAGGCACACAGCAGGACTTCCAGAGGGCGAGTACAAGTACTGAAGTACTAAGCAGACGGACTCTGTCCAGAGATGAGGGACTACTGCGCCTTTCGTGAGCAACCTCTGGTCCCTCCCCGTTGTTCCAGCAGACACATCACACGCTTCCATCTGCAGGGAACGTCGACCGAGTCTTCGTCCGTCCCGATCTGCTCTCTCTCGGATGTCCAACCGGTTTCCCTCCTCTCGGTGCCCGTTCACCGAGACCCTGTTTAGACCCGGTCTCTGTTCACACCTGATGTCAACGTGTGTTATGCAGAAACCTCTTATGATCCGACGCAACTTTCCCACCAAATATGCAAATAACCCTGTACATCACTACCTGCAATATATTTCTTTAGAAATGTCCTTGTATGGGGGCGTCCGGGTAGCGTAGCGGTCTATCCTGTTGCCTACCAACACGGGGCTCGCCGGTTCGAATCCCCGTGTTACCTCCGGCTTGGTCGGGCGTCCCTACAGACACAGTTGGCCGTGTCTGCGGGTGGGAGGCCGGATGTGGGTGTGTGTCCTGGGTGCTGCACTAGCACCTCTTCTGGTTGGTCGGGGGGGGGGGACTGGGGGAAACAGCGTGATCCTCCCACGCGCCTCATCCCCCCCGGTGAAACCCGTCACTGTCAGGTGAAAGGAAACGGCTGGCGACTCCACATGTGGTAGTCTGCAGGCCTCCCCGGATCAGCAGAGGGGGTGGAGCAGCGACCGGGACGGCTTGGAAAAGTGGGGTAATTGGCCGGATACAATTGGGGAGAAAAGGGGGGGGGGGTTCCAAAAAAAAAAAAAAAGGAAAGAAATATACTCGTATTTACGACGGTTTCGATAGAAATCCTCGAGTTTACTTTGAACTGACTCGTCACACCAGACAGGAAGTAGACACGTGGTCTGGCTGTGTCCCGGTCCACCAGGTCTTGATGCATGCTCAATAGTCCAGGTAAGGAAATCACGGGATGTTGAATCAGGTCATCTGGACACAGCGTTTAGTGGGAGAAGCGTTTCGTCACTCATCTAAGTGACTCCTGCAGACTGAAGAGGTCACTTGGATGACCTGAGCCAACTTCCTGCGATCCCCGTCCATGCGTTTCCTGTGTTGCAAATGTTTAGTTCGGGAGCCGACTCGAGGTTGTAATGCGGACAACGCCGCACGAAGGGATGTCCGCTTATGCAAATGATGACCGCGGTCCTAAGCGGGAAAGGAAAGCATTTGCTTTCACACAAGCTAGCAGCGTGGTCACATGCGTGTCTGAGCAGTCTTAAAGCGGTCTGGGGGAAAGGCTTCTCAGTCTATCCTGTATGTGTTCATACCTGTAACTTTAGCTGTGCAGGAGTGAACCGATCACCAAAGATGGATCTCCCCCCCCACCCCCCATTTCTCCCCAATTTACTTTGGCCGGCTACCCCACTCCTCCAAGCCGTGCCGGCTGCTGCCCTCCCCACCACATGCGTAGTCACCAGCCGCCGCCTCCCCCCACCTGACAATGAGGAGTTTCGCAAGGGGGATGTAGCGCCCCGACTGACCAGAGGAGGCGCTAGTGCAGCGAACAGGACACACACCCACATCCAGCTTCTCACCTGCAGACATGGCCAACTGTGTCTGTAGAGACGCCCAACCAGGCCGGAGGCAACACGGGGTTTCGAACCGGCGATCCCTGTGTTGGTAGGCAACAAAATAGACTGCCGCGCCACCCGGACGCCCCCGAACATGTATTTTAATACCAGGTATGCACATGGCCCTGTCTGCCCATCAGATCACAGCCGTCACTCTCACTTCCCCTCCTCTCTCGTGTTTGTCCCAAGGCTCTCCCCTTGTCTCCCCCCCTGTGGGTCCATGTTGGACCGTCTCCAATCTTACCACTGGCCCTTGGCAGCAGTGCTCCTCCTCTGCTGGGAGAGGCTGTAGATCTCCTGAAGCTGCTTTTTCTGGTCATCGCTGAGGGGAGCCGTCAATGACTGGTACCAGCCTGCATCTGTGTTCTGGACCCCTGCACACGCACACACACACACACACACACACACACACACACACACACACAAAAACACACACACACACACACAGTTTAAGTTGGTGGTGCCTGTGTTGTTTTACCACTATTCTGATAAGTCAACCTAATAAAGAGAAATTATCCCACATTGAAGTTAATGATTTACAAATCTACATGTTTTATATAATTACATCTTATATAATTAATTCCAACATGTTTGTTCAACTGACATCAAGAACATGAACGGTTTGGTGTGTGTGTGTGTGTGTGTGTTCTTGTACTGTGAAGACCAAAGCCGTTATGTGCCCACTATGAATAAGTGATCATTAAACTGGGCCAGTAAAAAAGGGGACTTTACCAGAGGGCCGTTTTTAATTTGTGGGTCAGTGTTAAAATGTCGCACTACGGCGCACGTTTACCTGGCTTTATTGGAGGTCTAGGTTTGGGTCAGGCATAAGTGTATTAACGCAGAAAGGTGATGAAATATGTGTGTAATAGACACTGAATACACAAGTGTGTTTCTGCCATTTCCACATAATTGTGTTGTGGTTTCACATGTGTGTGCGTGCTCTTCGCCACCAGTAAAGACCAAAAGTCCATGAAGAAGAAAAGAAGAGTAAACCAGATGAACTGACCAGTAAAGAAGAGTAAACCAGATGAACTGGCCAGTAAAGAAGAGTAAACCAGATGAACTGACCACTAAAGAAGAATAAACCTGATGAACTGGCCAGTAAAGAAGAATGAACGACATGAAGTGATCAGTAAAGAAGAGTAAACCAGATGAACTGGCCAGTAAAGAAGAGTAAACCGGATGAACTGACCACTAAAGAAGAATAAACCAGATGAACTGGCCAGTAAAGAAGAATGAACCACATGAAGTGATCAGTAAAGAAGAGTAAACCAGATGAACTGGCCAGTAAAGAAGAGTAAACCAGATGAACTGACCACTAAAGAAGAATAAACCAGATGAACTGGCCAGTAAAGAAGAGTAAACCGGATGAACTGGCCAGTAAAGAAGAATAACCAGTTGAACTGGCCAGTAAAGAAGAGTAAACCAGTTGAACTGACCAGTAAAGAAGAGTAAACCAGATGAACTGGCCAGTAAAGAAGAGTAAACCGGATGAACTGGCCAGTAAAGAAGAGTAAACCGGATGAACTGGCCAGTAAAGAAGAGTAAACCAGATGAACTGACCAGTAAAGAAGAGTAAACCAGATGACCAGTAAAGAAGAGTAAACCAGATGAACTGACCAGTAAAGAAGAGTAAACCAGATGAACTGGCCAGTAAAGAAGAGTAAACCAGATGAACTGGCCAGTAAAGAAGAGTAAACCGGATGAACTGACCAGTAAAGAAGAGTAAACCGGATGAACTGGCCAGTAAAGAAGAATAAACCGGATGAACTGGCCAGTAAAGAAGAGTAAACCGGATCAACTGGCCAGTAAAGAAGAATAAACCGGATGAAATGACCAGTAAAGAAGAGTAAACCGGATGAACTGGCCAGTAAAAAAGAGTAAACCGGATGAAATGACCAGTAAAGAAGAGTAAACCGGATGAACTGGCCAGTAAAGAAGAGTAAACCGGATGAACTGGCCAGTGAAGAAGAATAAACCCGATGAACTGGCCAGTGAAGAAGAGTAAACCGGACGAACTGGCCAGTGAAGAAGAGTAAACCGGACGAACTGGCCAGTGAAGAAGAGTAAACCGGACGAACTGGCCAGTGAAGAAGAGTAAACCGGACGAACTGGCCAGTGAAGAAGAGTAAACCGGACGAACTGGCCAGTGAAGAAGAGTAAACCGGACGAAATGACCAGTGAAGAAGAGTAAACCGGACGAACTGGCCAGTGAAGAAGAGTAAACCGGACAAACTGGCCAGTGAAGAAGAGTAAACCGGACGAACTGGCCAGTGAAGAAGAGTAAACCGGACGAACTGGCCAGTGAAGAAGAGTAAACCGGACGAACTGGCCAGTAAAGAAGAGTAAACCGGATGAACTGGCCAGTGAAGAAGAGTAAACCGGATGAAATGACCAGTCAGTAGTTTATGACAGGTAAGTTAATGCTGCAGGTTAGCAGAGTCTTTGTGAGAGTAGTGTCAGGGTAAATAAAAGATAACTTGAGGTAAGTCAGGGTAAATAAAAGTTAACTTGAGGTAAGTCAGGGTAAATGATAGTTAACTTGAGGTAAGTCAGGGTAAATGATAGTTAACTTGAGGTAAGTCAGGGTAAATAAGTGTTAACTTGAGGTAAGTCAGGGTAAATGATAGTTAACGAGGTTAGTATAAGGGGAGTGACTTGGGAATTAATTAAGTTAAGGAAGTGCCCTCATAAACACAGCACAACACACACATGTGCTTTCTCACATGCAACAGAACATGTCACATCTGGTGTGTGTCCGACTGTATGTGTGTGTGTGTGTGTGTCTGTGTCCTTACTGAGCAGGGCAGCAGTGAAGAACTGATACTCGTCCTCGCCGTTGTCGTAGTCCAGAGGCGTGCTGTACTCCTCAAGGGGCGTCCCCTCGAAGCCCTCCTCGTCCCAGTAATCGTCTTCATCTTCATCATCCTCATCCTCATTCCCCTGGCCCGCCAGTGCGCTGGACTGCTGCTGCATGACGCCGCGGTTCTCGTTCACCTCATCTTCATCGCTGGGGATCTCCTCTGTTCGGGGACACCAGACCCGGGCACGGCAAAAGAACAAAAACAAAACACAACAACACCCCCAAGCGGGGGGGATAAGTTTCCTGCCATGTCAAAGTTATCCGTTGCTACTGTCGTTATGAGCTGCCCCGCTCTTTGGGGCACTTACTGAGTTAAACTGCCCTCTCGCTGCCGACGTTATACACGAGCCTCAACTGTTGTGTTGCTCTCTGCTGTCAGTGGGACAACAACACAACCTAGATATGAAGGAGCCCAGAGGACAACCCTGCCACAACCCCCACAGAAAGTAAACCTGCCAAACCAGCGACAGCATAACACCACTGTATTACCTCCATATTAAATCCCACACCCTGTCTTTACTCCACTGTATTACCTCCATATTAAATCATACACCCTGTCTTTACGCCACTGTTTTACCTCCATATTAAATCATACACCCTGTCTTTACTCCAATGTATTACCTCCATATTAAATCCCACACCCTGTCTTTCTTTACTCCACTGTTTTACCTCCATATTAAATCCCACATCCTGTCTTTACTCCACTGTATTACCTCCATATTAAATCCCACACCCTGTCTTTACTCCACTGTTTTACCTCCATACTAAATCTAACACCCTGTCTTTACTCCACTGTATTACCTCCATATTAAATTCCACACCCTGTCTTTACTCCACTGTTTTACCTCCATATTAAATCTCACACCCTGTCTTTACTCCACTGTATTACCTCCATATTAAATTCCACACCCTGTCTTTACTCCACTGTTTTACCTCCATATTAAATCTAACACCCTGTCTTTACTCCACTGTTTTACCTCCATACTAAATCTAACACCCTGTCTTTACTCCACTGTATTACCTCCATATTAAATTCCACACCCTGTCTTTACTCCACTGTATTACCTCCATATTAAATCTCACACCCTGTCTTTACTCCACTGTATTACCTCCATATTAAATCAGACACCCTGTCTTCACTCCACTGTTTTACCTCCATATTAAATCATACACCCTGTCTTTACTCCACTGTTTTACCTCCATATTAAATCATACACCCTGTCTTTACTCCACTGTATTACCTCCATATTAAATCCCACACCCTGTCTTTACTCCACTGTATTACCTCCATATTAAATCCCACACCCTGTCTTTACTCCACTGTATTACCTCCATATTAAATCATACACCCTGTCTTTACTCCACTGTATTACCTCCATATTAAATCCCACACCCTGTCTTTACTCCACTGTTTTACCTCCATATTAAATCATACACCCTGTCTTTACTCCACTGTATTACCTCCATATTAAATCCCACACCCTGTCTTTACTCCACTGTTTTACCTCCATATTAAATCCCACACCCTGTCTTTACTCCACTGTATTACCTCCATATTAAATCATACACCCTGTCTTTACTCCACTGTATTACCTCCATATTAAATCATACACCCTGTCTTTACTCCACTGTATTACCTCCATATTAAATCCCACACCCTGTCTTTACTCCACTGTTTTACCTCCATATTAAATCATACACCCCGTCTTTACTCCACTGTATTACCTCCATATTAAATCCCACACCCTGTCTTTACTCCACTGTATTACCTCCATATTAAATCATACACCCTGTCTTTACTCCACTGTATTACCTCCATATTAAATCCCACACCCTGTCTTTACTCCACTGTATTACCTCCATATTAAATCATACACCCTGTCTTTACTCCACTGTATTACCTCCATATTAAATCCTACACCCTGTCTTTACTCCACTGTTTTACCTCCATATTAAATCATACACCCTGTCTTTACTCCACTGTATTACCTCCATATTAAATCATACACCCTGTCTTTACTCCACTGTATTACCTCCATATTAAATCATACACCCTGTCTTTACGCCACTGTTTTACCTCCATATTAAATCATACACCCTGTCTTTACTCCAATGTATTACCTCCATATTAAATCATACACCCTGTCTTTACTCCACTGTATTACCTCCATATTAAATCCCACACCGTCTTTACTCCACTGTATTACCTCCATATTAAATCATACACCCTGTCTTTACTCCACTGTATTACCTTCATATTAAATCATACACCCTGTCTTTACTCCACTGTTTTACCTCCATATTAAATCCCACACCCTGCCTTTACTCCACTGTTTTACCTCCATATTAAATCCCACACCCTGTCTTTACTCCACTGTATTACCTTCATATTAAATCATACACCCTGTCTTTACTCCACTGTATTACCTCCATATTAAATCATACACCCTGTCTTTACTCCACTGTATTACCTCCATATTAAATCATACACCCTCTTTACTCCACTGTATTACCTCCATATTAAATCATACACCCTCTTTACTCCACTGTATTACCTCCATATTAAATCATACACCCTGTCTTTACTCCACTGTATTACCTCCATACCAAATTACACACTCTGTGTTTACTCCACTGTATTACCTCCATATTAAATCACACACCACCTTTACTGTTGGTGTTGCCACTTGATGAAGCACTCGTCAGACATGTATGAGGTGTGAGACATCACAACATAAAACCCCTTACCATCATCCATATAATGCCCGCTGTTAGTGCTAAATGTGTTTTGCTTTTTATGGGCGTCCGGGTAGCGTGGCGGTCTATTCCGTTGCCTACCAACACGAGGATCGCCAGTTCAAATCCCTGTGTTGCCTCCAGCTTGGTCGGGCGTCCCTACAGACACAATTGACCTTTCGCAAAGTCCCGCCCCACTTAGTTACTGTTGCTATGCCCGTCAAGCATTTCAGAACTATCCATGAAGTAGCCGGAAAACACTAAAACATGAAGGAAGAAATCAGCGCATTGTGTGGGTAAAAGTAACAGTAATAATACGTTAGCTGTGTTAGCTATCAATACTAGCTAGTAGCTAGCTTAGCTTGGAGCAGGCAGGTATTTGTGTTGATTCTGGATGGATGAAGCTGGCCATGGGGTCTGCTATACTGCCCAATCTATTGCCCACATTGCGCTTCTTGCATTCTGGGTTTCGGGAAGGGAAAGAAAATGACACCCCCTCCAAACTTTCACATATCTAGGATCCGGTCTGCAGATCCCATAGGAACACCGTTCCAGCATTTTGCTGTGTGTTTGAAAGCTTGACGGACCGTTGCTAAGGGAGGATTGGACCAGCACCGTTCTGGGGCGGTACTTTGCGAAAGGTCAGTTGGCCGTGTCTGCGGGTTGGAAGCCGGATGCGAGTATGTGTCCTGGTCGCTGCACTAGCGCCTCCTCTGGTCGGTAAGGGCGCCTGTTTACGGCGGAGGAGGAACTGGGGAGAATGGCGTGATCCTCCCGTGCGCTACGTGCCCCTGGTGAAACTCCTCACTGTCAGGCGAAAAGAAGCAGCTGGCGACTCCACATCTGTCGGAGGAGGCGTGTGGTAGTCTGCAGCCCTCCTCCGATTGGCAGAGGGGGTGGAGCAGCGACCGGGACGGCTTGGAAGAGTGGGGTAATTGGCTGGATACAATTGGGGAGAAAAGGGGGCTGGGGGGATTTAAAAAAAGTGGTTTTGCTTTTTCTTGGGGAGGGGGTTCCCCCTTTTTCTCCCCAGTTGCACTTAGCCAATTACCCCACTCTTCCGAGCCGTCCCGGTCTCTGCTCCACCCGCTCTGCCGACCGGAGGAGGGCTGCAGACTACCACATGCCTCCTCCGATACACGTGGAGTCGCCAGCCGCTTCTTTTCACCTGACAGTGAGGAGTTTCACCAGGGGGACGCAGCACATGGGAGGATCACGCCATTCCCCCCAGTTCCTCCTCCACCCCCAAACAGGTGCCCCGACCGACCAGAGAAGGCGCTAGTGGACACATACCCACCCACATCCAGCTTCTCACCCGCAGACACGGCCAATTCAAGGTTGTATCTGCTGGGACGCCCGACCAAGCCGGAGGTAACACGGGGATTAAAACCGCCAACCCCCGTGTCGGTAGGCAACGGAATAGACCGCCACGCCACCCAGATGCACATTTTCCTACTTCCCAGTATGTTAATGGTGTAATTCCTTAACAACGAGCCCCGGGAGAAACGAACAGCAGTCACCTCATTCGGCTGACTGCTTCAGGGCACCACCAACCCCACAAAAACCACACAAGGTTCTGGACTTCAAGTCCTCGCCACTTGAAGAGCGCCACTTGCAGAGCGCCGGCGTACTCAAAATGTAATTTGTGCTCGCGGCCGAATCAGAACTGCAGCGCCGGAGGACGCGCGGGCGACTACGCGGAGAACATGTCATTTTGCCATCACGATCCGACTTGTCTCTTCCTCTCCTCCTGCCCAACGGTTTCTATTTTATCCCTTTAGCTTTACTTTCCCACTCTGACATTCTCTCCCTCTCTCTCCCTCTCTCTCTCTCTCACACACACACACACATACACAAAATCTCTCTCACCGTTCTGATCCTCGTCCTGAGCCCCGGCACGGGCCAGCAGGTCCGGCTTGTTGAGGAGGCGGGAGGCGTACAGGTGTTTGAGCCCCAGGAAGAGGAGCAGGATGGAGGGAACAATCTGAGCGGCGACCCCCTCCACCACCGCCGGCCGGCTGGGCAGCTCCATCAGCACGCTCAGGCCAATAATGCACATCTTGCGGTCATGGAGTCTTTGGGGGGGGGGGGGGGGGCAAACAGAAAATGAGATAAAAACAGACACGGAGACATCAAATCCCAACACAGGACGGTAACCATAAAGGGGGCGAGGGACATCCTGAGAATCAGGAGCCGATATGTTTTGTTTGTCCTGGGAAGGTCGAACGAGTTCAAGTGTTGGTTTTAATCGACGCCTTGCCTCTCGGCCATGAACGTCCAAGCTAGCCAGCTGCCCAATACAACCTCAGCTTGAACTGCCGGGGGGTAAAAACGTGTTACCCTGTTTGAATGCTATAGCCTTCTCTGACTCAGACGTGTGACTAATGTGTTGTTTTGTTGTGTCTACATGGTGATGGCGGCCGCGTGCCGCGGGTCCTGGGCAGTTCCGGGGCATCCGGACACTGCCCGGCATCCTCCTCATCATATTCTTCATATATTTTATAGTTCCATTACAATTCTGTTATCCTCTTTCGGTGTTGTATTGTGTAAATTGTGTACACACAAAATCCATTGCACGTTGTCTGTCTTGGGGGGGAGATCCCTCCTCTGTTGCTCTCCCTCAGCTTTCTTCCTATTTTTTCTCCCCCCTTTTTTTTTTTAGGGAGTTGTTCCTTATCCGATGCGAGGGTCTAATGCAGTGTTTCTCAACCCAGTCCTCAAGGACCCCCTATCCTGCAGGTTTCCATTGTAACCCTGCATAGGTAGCCCTGCTTGGACTTACTCGACCAATCATCTCGCAGCACTTAATTATGCAAGGTGTGCAACGTCTGACAAAAGTCATTGCTGATTGGTTGAATAACTACAAACAGGTACCTATTCAGGGTTGCAGAGAAAATATGCAGGATAGGGGTTCCTTGAGGACTGGGTCGAGAAACACTGCTCTAATGACTCATTCATCAGCTTGTAGCAGCTGACGAGTGCGAGACAAACGAAGCAGGCCTGTACTGCGATGCATTCAAATCGTTTTTCCTGTATCCGTGTTGAGATATATACATATGAAACTAAAAGCAACGTACCAAGTCAAACTCCTCACATACAAAGACAGGTGGCCCTAAAAACTGCCTCTGATAAGAACAAGTCTGTGCTGAATCACCAGTTTATTTTATTACACAACAGCGGCTGATTAGCACGTGACAACGGCAGAGGCAACAACCCCCGCGGGAGCGTGCCACTCACCCGAGGAAGAACTCCGTGTCGTTCATCCATTGGTTGATGAAGTGAGCCGTGATTGGCTGAGGGTTGTGCGGAAAGTGCATGTTGTCTAGCGTGTGCATGAGCAAGGCCGGGTTGTAGTAGAGGGCAGCGATGGCCACCTGCAGGCACATGGTCCTCAGCTCGCTGGACTTCACCCCCCGGGTCAGTCGCTCCAACACCGCCTCCACAAACAGAGGGATGCACTAGGGGGCGCAGGGGGAAAGAGAACAGAGGAGATTCAAGAGACACCGGCCAAGTTTAAAAGGGAAAAAAGGGCTAAAAATGTCCCTCTTGGACCACTGACGCCATCACCGAGCCTTACCCAAGTCCTTGTGTTTAAATTCATGTTTTTGTGCGTTTATGTCGAACATCCCGCCGAGGCAAACTCCTGCCGTTTGCAGAATTAGTTGGATGCCAGTAAACTTGCCGCACTTGGGAGTTTTTCCACTTTAATCAAGAATGCTCTATGAATAAACTCAAAATTCATCAAGCCTGAACTGGCGTCAGGTCTGCACAGTGGAGATAAAGTCACATGGGACAAATCAGCACCACTAGCATATCTAGCTAATTAGACATGTACGAGCTCAGCCATTTCTCACTGTGGTAAAACACAACGCTGCTTCAACAGACGACAAACCCAAACTCCACACCGATGGCATCTGCTGTCACCACCAAGCGGTCTGGCATTATTCAGATTTGTGTAAATGACAGTGGTTATTGATATTTTTGCCATGTATTATTATAGATAACTTGTATTATTATGGATAACTTGTATTATTATAGATAACGTGTATTATTATAGATAACTTGTGTTATTATGGATAACTTGTATTATTATGGATAACGCGTATTATTATGGATAACGTGTATTATTATGGATAACTTGTATTATTATAGATAACTCGTATTATTATGGATAACTTGTATTACGGATAACTCGTATTATTATGGATAACTTGTATTATTATGGATAACGTGTATTATTATAGATAACTCGTATTATTATAGATAACTTATATTATTATGGATAACTTGTATTATTATGGATAACTTGTATTATTATAGATAACTTGTATTATTATGGATAACTTATATTATTATGGATAACTTGTATTATTATGGATAACTTGTATTATTATAGATAACTTGTATTATTATGGATAACTTGTATTATTATAGATAACTCGTATTATTATAGATAACTTGTATTATTATGGATAACTCGTATTATTATGGATAACTTGTATTATTATAGATAACTTGTATTATTATAGATAACTTGTATTATTATGGATAACTTGTATTATTATAGATAACTTGTATTATTATGGTTATTTTGTATTATTATATATAACTTGTGTTATTATAGATAAGTCGTATTATTATGGATAACTCGTATTATTATGGATAACTTGTGTTATTATAGATAACTCGTATTATTATGGATAACTCGTATTATTATGGATAATTTGTATTATTATGGATAACTCATATTATTATAGATAACTTGTATTATTATGGATAACTTGTATTAAAGATAACTTGTGTTATTATGGATAACTTGTATTACTATAGATAACTTGTATTATTATGGATAACTTGTATTATTATAGATAACTTGTATTACTATGGATAACTTGTATTATTATAGATAACTTGTATTATTATGGATAACTTGTATTATTATGGATAACTCGTATTATTATGGATAACTTGTATTAAAGATAACTTGTGTTATCATGGATAACTTGTATTAAAGATAACTTGTATTATTATGGATAACTTGTATTATAGATAACTTGTGTTATTATGGATAATATTGTGTTATTACCGCTGTGGCGCCCCCCTCTAGTCCGGCGCCCTTAGAGTCTTCATAACATTATACCCACTTACGGCCCCGCTGTCGACGACCATGTGGGAGTTCGTAGCAGTTCCTCCCAGATTGTTTGAGGCTGTGAAGGGATTTCTTTACCTTCGCTAACTTCTCCCCTGCGTCTCTGATGTCTTTTCGAACCCTCTGCTCGCTCTAAGAGATGTTCTGTATCTACTGGAGCATGTAAGCCCCGTTTACATGTGGAGTCGCCAGCCGCTTCTTTTCACCTGGCAGTGAGGAGTTTCACCAGGGGGACGTAGCGCGTGGGAGGATCACGCTATTCCCTCCAGTTCCCCCTCCCCCCTGAACAGGCACCCCAACCGGCCAGAGGAGGCGCTAGTGCAGCGACCAGGACACGGCCAATTGTGTCTGTAGGGATGCCCGACCAAGCCGGAGGTAACACGGGGATTCGAACCAGCGATCTCCGTGTTGGTAGGCAACGGAATAGACCGCCACGCCACCCGGACGCCCTCAGAGCGCCATTACGATGGCGCTCGAGGGAGCCAACATGGAGGATTTGTACACGTGTATTTGTGCGTCTTACCTGGTCGATGCCTCTCCCCCGGCACTGCAGGACGATGACCTCCAGCAGCTTGGCAGCGTGGCACTCCGCGTCCTCGCCGGCATCGCTGGTCAAGACCTGCGCCGGGTCAAAGGTCAAGTTGTCAGGACTCGCAAGTTGTTCATAAATGACGTTTCGCAATTCACCCCCCCCATGTTTACCGTATTTCAGAGCGACGGCTCTCGTCCCGTTTCCCAACGGGATGAGACGGCGAGGCTTAAACCCCAGAAAAGGTGAACAGCAAAGTGAAGCACCTCAGCAAGAAACAAAAACCAGCCCGCACCGAACCATCTCTGACTAGAGGACGTTAATTTGCCCAAGGGCGCCTTCCCCGTAGGGCCATCCCGACATCCTCCTCCGCCATCGTTCATCTAACACACTGACCTTCTTGCACATGGTGTAGATGACCTCCAAGTGTTTGGGGTTCGACAAGAGCATGTCCGTATCCACCGTAACGTAGTTGTGCAAAAGAGGCATCATATCTGTGGGAAGACACAGACGCAGGTTTATACAGGTCCCCATCATCCCCGTCGTCATCGTCGTCATCGTCGTCTGGCGGACTCATTATGGACGCTGGAAAAAAGATTTTCCTACCGCCCCGAGAAAAAGCCTCATCACGTAGGAAGGGCTGGGAATTGATCTGTATGATCGTATAAAAGTGTGTCTACAATCGTATATTCGTTCTACTTTCCACGGTTGATAACCGGCGACAAGAACACATCTTACTTCCCTTCTAGCGTCAGCTGTAGGTGTAGGTAGTCCATCCATCCATCCATCCATCCATCCATCCCTCCATCCATCCATCCATCCATCCATCCATCCATCCATCCCTCCCTCCCTC
Organism: Lampris incognitus; assembly: GCF_029633865.1. NCBI lineage: Eukaryota > Metazoa > Chordata > Actinopteri > Lampriformes > Lampridae > Lampris > Lampris incognitus. The sequence continues at coordinate 5,634,975 of NC_079213.1, forward strand.
CCTCCATCCATCCATCCATCCCTCCATCCATCCATCCATCCATCCCTCCATCCATCCATCCATCCCTCCCTCCCTCCATCCATCCCTCCATCCATCCCTCCCTCCCTCCCTCCATCCATCCATCCATCCCTCCATCCACCCATCCCTCCCTCCATCCATCCATCCCTCCATCCCTCCCTCCATCCATCCATCCATCCCTTCATCCCTCCATCCGTCCATCCATCCATCCCTCCATCCCTCCCTCCATCCATCCATCCCTCCATCCATCCCTCCATCCCTCCATCCCTCCCTCCATCCCTCCATCCCTCCCTCCCTCCATCCATCCATCCATCCATTCATCCATCCATCCATCCCTCCATCCCTCCATCCATCCATCCCTCCCTCCATCCCTCCATCCCTCCCTCCATCCATCCCTCCATCCATCCATCCATCCATCCCTCCATCCCTCCATCCCTCCATCCATCCCTCCCTCCATCCATCCCTCCATCCATCCATCCATCCATCCATCCATCCCTCCATCCATCCATCCATCCATCCATTATCCAATCCGCTTACCCCTACTGGGGTCATGGGACGCTGAAGCCTATCCCAGCAGTCATTGGGTGGCAGGTGGGGAGACGCCCTGGACAGACCAGCAGGCCATCATAGGGCAAACATATATACACACACACACACACACACACACACACACACACCTAGGGACAATTTAGTACGGCCGAGTCACCTGACCTACATGTCTTTGGACTGTGGGAGGAAACCGGAGCTCCCGGAGGAAACCCACACAGACACGGGGAGAACATGCAAACTCCACACAGGGGACGACCCGGGACGACCCCCCCAAGGTTGGACTACCCCGGGGCTCAAATCCAGGACCTTCTTGCTGTGAGGCAACCACACTAACCACCGTGCCGCCCCAGTATGTAAATATAAGACGCAAAAAGTGCAACGAAACACTGTAGTTACTCTAATCTTCAACCCGGGCGGCACGGTGGTGCAGTGGTCAACGCGGTCGCCTCATAGCAAGCAGGTCCTGGGTTCGAGCCCCGGGGTGGTCCAACCTCGAGGGTCGTCCTCTGTGTGGAGTTTGTAGTATGTTGTCCCCGTGTCTGCGTGGGTTTCCTCCCACAGTCCAAAGACACGTAGGTCAGGTGACTCGGCCGTACTAGCGTAGGTGTGTGTGTGTGTGTGTGTGTGTGTGTGTGTGTGTGTGTGTGATGGCCTGGTGGTCTGTCCAGGGCGTCTCCCGATGGCCTGGCGGCCTGTCCAGGGCGTCTCCCCACCTGCTGCCCAATGACTGCCGGGATAGGCTCCAGCACCTCCGCGAACTTGAGAGCAGGATAGTGGATGGATGGATGATCTTCAGACCTACTAATGTGGACCGTGTTCCCGGTGTCGGTCAGAATAACGGGGATCGTCACTTTAGCGACGCACATCTGAGTCTCCTCACTGCAGACAACACATGTTTGCAAAGGGTGACTTCGTCGGGGATACCGTCAACGTGAACGTCGGTGGGATTAGCGTGTAAATCCAGGGCAGCCAGCATTAGGTGGTGGTTGACTAGTCGTGAATTTGTCTGGGGGTGGGGATGTGTGCTATTTTGACGGGGGGGAAAAACAACAACAGATCATCGCCACACAATATCAGGTATCCCCAGTGAGTCAGGCCTTAATTACATCGCACAACTCAGAAATAAAAACGCCATGCGAGGATGCAATGAAATGAGCTTTATATGACAGTGTGTGTGTGTGTGTGTGTGGGGTACAGTACCTGTGAAGTAGTCAAAACAGTCATGCTGGAACACCTCGTAGAGGACCCCCAGCAGCTGCCACATCTGGGGGGAGATGGTCTGGCAGGTCAGGCCAAACGCCAGGGACAGGATCTCCTCGTAGAACTCTGCATGGGGGAGGCCAGCCGACACGTTTACGTCGCACACATACACCCGCTTTCTTCGGTTTCATCTGGAATTTTCCCCTTTTGTCTCTCCCCAACTGTACCCGGCAATCACCCCGCTCCTCCGAGCCGTCCCGGTCGCTGCTCCGCCCCCTCCGCCGATCCGGGGAGGGCTGCAGACTACCATGCCTCCTCCCATACATGTGGAGTCACCAGCTGCTTCTTTTCACCTGACAGTGAGGAGTTTCACCAGGGGGACGTAGCGCGTGGGAGGGTCACGCTATTCCCCCCAGTTCCCTCTCCCCCCCTGAACAGGCGTGTCGCCCGACCAGAGGAGGCGCTAGTGCAGTGACCAGGACACAAGCCCACATCCGGCTTCCCACCCACAGACACGGCCAATTGTGTCTGTAGGGATGCCCGACCAAGCTGAAGGTAACATGGGGATTTGAACCGGCGATCCCCGTGTTGGTAGACAACGGAATAGACCGCCACGCCACCCGGATGCCACACGCGCTTACTTCTTGGAAATACTTTGTCTGGAATGGGCAGATTTGCTCACGGCGGTGTGGAGTGTGAGGCTTGTTTAGCGGAGGGGACTCCGAAGAGCTGCTGTGCCACACAGCAGGAGAAGCTACTCATCACAGCGAGGCTAGGATGAGTAGCTCGCCTCAGCCCAGCATCTGACTAGCTGATCCATTCAACCAATCAACTAGTCAGAAAGTGGATCATCAAAAAAGGGAGACGATAAAAAACAGACAGAAAAGAGAAAAGACTGACGTTGCAAATAAAAATATGACACGACAGAAAATGAATTAACCTCAGTAAGTCAAAGTGAAGTATAAACACTGCATATATCCATCCATCCGTTATCCAAGCCGCTTATCCTGCTCAGGGTCACGGGGATGCTGGAGCCGATCCCAGCAGTCATTGGGCGGCAGGCGGGGAGACACCCTGGACAGGCCGCCAGGCCATCACACACACACACACACACACACACACACACACACATACCTAGGGACAATGTAGTACGGCCGAGTCACCTGACCTACATGTCTTTGGACTGTGGGAGGAAACCCACCCAGACACGGGGCGAACATGCAAACTCCATACAGAGGACGACCCGGGACGACCCCCAAGGTTGGACTACCCCGGGGCTCGAACCCAGGACCCTCTTGCTGTGAGACGACTGCGCTAACCCCACTGCATAAATGAAATATAAAATAATAATGAAATAGGATGAAATGAATCAAAATAAAACTGATAAGAAACCTACGAAGAATTCAAACGGTGATCATGTGGTTCATTAGCTGCCAGCTAACAACCTCTTGCACCCGAGGAGCTAGCTAACAATGTGTTAGAGCCTTTTACCAACTCTGAATATTTTTTTTCCACATTGGTGACAACTAAATGAATAGCTCATAGATATTTAGGAGATGTTTTTAACTGTTGTCATTGTTACTGTACTGTAATGCTCATTATCCCACAGGAAATATTGCTGCAGAGCATAATAAAGAACATTAAGCTGGAGTAGTAGTAGTAGTGTTAGTGTGTGTGTGTGTGTGTGTGTTATAGATTTCCCAGGGGAAAATTAGCTTGACCTCTCTATCCTTCGTTTTGTTCATTACACCCCCCCCCCCCCCCCCCCGCTGCACACACTCGCTTTTGAATGAGGCGCTCCATTCTGCCAGCAGGGGGTTATCAGTAA
>NC_079213.1:5641069-5738569 GCF_029633865.1 Lampris incognitus
GTTCTTGAAAAGAGGCAATGACAGTAACATGGTGGAATGCAACAAATAAATGAAACTAAGAATAATAACTCCCTCCTCTTATTCATGTGTGCATGTATGTATTATGTTAACGTGTTACTCTTATTCATGTACGTATGTATTGATGTGTTAACGTGTTACTCTTATTCATGTACGTATGTATTGATCTGTTAACGTGTTACTCTTATTCATGTACGTATGTATTGATCTGTTAACGTGTTACTCTTATTCATGTACGTATGTATTGATGTGTTAACGTGTTACTCTTATTCATGTACGTATGTATTGATGAGTGAATGTGTTACTCTTATTCATGTACGTATGTATTGATATGTTAACGTGTTACTCTTATTCATGTACGTATGTATTGATATGTTAACGTGTTACTCTTATTCATGTACGTATGTATTGATGAGTTAACGTGTTACTCTTATTCATGTACGTATGTATTGATATGTTAACGTGTTACTCTTATTCATGTATGTATGTATTGATGAGTTAACGTGTTACTCTTATTCATGTATGTATGTATTGATGAGTTAACGTGTTACTCTTATTCATGTATGTATGTATTGATGAGTTAACGTGTTACTCTTATTCATGTATGTATGTATTGATGAGTTAACGTGTTACTCTTATTCATCTACGTATGTATTGATCTGTTAACGTGTTACTCTTATTCATGTGCGTATGTATTGCTGTGTTAACGTGTTACTCTTATTCATGTACGTATGTATTGATGTGTTAACGTGTTACTCTTATTCATGTACGTATGTATTGATGTGTTAACGTGTTACTCTTATTCATGTACGTATGTATTGATATGTTAACGTGTTACTCTTATTCATGTACGTATGTATTGATCTGTTAACGTGTTACTCTTATTCATGTGCGTATGTATTGATGTGTTAATGTGTTACTCTTATTCATGTACGTATGTATTGGTATGTTAACGTGTTACTCTTATTCATGTACGTATGTATTGATCTGTTAACGTGTTACTCTTATTCATGTACGTATGTATTGATGTGTTAACGTGTTACTCTTATTCATGTACGTATGTATTGATCTGTTAACGTGTTACTCTTATTCATGTACGTATGTATTGATATGTTAACGTGTTACTCTTATTCATGTACGTATGTATTGATCTGTTAACGTGTTACTCTTATTCATGTACGTATGTATTGATATGTTAACGTGTTACTCTTATTCATGTACGTATGTATTGGTATGTTAACGTGTTACTCTTATTCATGTACGTATGTATTGATATGTTAACGTGGTACTCTTATTCATGTACGTATGTATTGATATGTTAACGTGTTACTCTTATTCATGTACGTATGTATTGATATGTTAACGTGTTACTCTTATTCATGTACGTATGTATTGATATGTTAACGTGTTACTACATGCTGACACACTGACTGCAGCATCACAGCTTACCTGTTGATCCTTTTGATGTGTTTCTATTGTTGCTATGAACGTCCCTGCTGGTGAGCATCTAATTTAACACCAAATCCTGACTGTCCTGCTTGTTGTTGATTGATTCCTGTGTGTGTGTGTGTGTGTGTGTGTGTGTGTGTGTGTGTGTGTGTGTGTGTGTGTGTGTGTGTGTGTGTGTGTGTGTGCGTGTACAGATTGGTAAAAGGGACTGGGGTTACGTGTATACAGCACCTCCTTGTGGTCCTCCATGACAGTGAGGATGGTGTCGATGGTGCTGAGGATCCCCAAGGCCATGACGGTCTTGTCCTCACTCTCCTCATACTCCTCACTCTGCAGGACCTTGGTGAAGATCTCAGCCTGGGGAGGAGGCGCATAACATGTACAATGTTGGAACCGAACCTTTCAGGGATTCAAACACGGAGGCGAGGTCAACACGGGTCACACTGCACACGTGCTTTCATCACGGTAGATGAAGGGAAACGCCAACCACGGGTCCATATAACACAAACGGGGGGCGTCCGGGTAATGTGGCGGTCAACCAACACGGGGATCGCTGGTTCGAATCCCCGTGTTACCGCCGGCTTGGTCGGGCGTCCCTACAGACACAATGGGCCGTGTCTGTGAGTGGGAAGCCGGATGTGGGTATGTGTCCTAGTTGCTGCACTAGCGCCTCCTCTGGTCAGTCAGGGCACCTGTTCAGGGGGGAGAGGGAACTGGGGGGGAATAGCGTGACCCTCCCACACGCTACGCCCCCCTGGCGAAACTCCTCACTGTCAGGTGAAAAGAAGCGGCTGGCGACTCCACATGTATGGGAGGAGGCATGTGGTAGTCTGCAGCCCTCCCCGGATCAGCAGAGGGGGTGAAACAGCGATTGGGACGGCTCGGAAGAGTGGGGTGATTGGACGGGTACAATTGGGGGGAAATGGGGGGAGGGGCAAAACATTATGCACGTCAACGAGAAGTCGATCATATCTTGTACGACAGCAAATCACTCGCTGCTGAGCTCAACACAGGAGAACTGGAGGAACCAAAAATAATTAACCTTATTCACCTCGCCACCATGTCGAAGGGCCATGGTCTCCACTGTTAAATTGTTTCCATTGTTAAATAGTCTCTATTGTTAAATAGTCTCTATTGCTAAATAGTCTCTGTTGTTAAATAGTCTCTATTGTTATTGTTACATAGTCTCTATTGTTACATAGTCTCTATTGTTAAATAGTCTCTGTTGTTAAATAGTCTCTGTTGTTAAATAGTCTCTATTGTTAAATAGTCTCTGTTGTTAAATAGTCTCTATTGTTAAATAGTCTCTGTTGTTAAATAGTCTCTATTGTTACATAGTCTCCATTGTTAAATTGTTTCCATTGTTAAATTGTTTCCATTGTTAAATAGTCTCTATTGTTAAATAGTCTCTATTGTTAAATATCTCCATTGTTAAATTGTTTCCATTGTTAAATAGTCTCTATTGTTAAATAATCTCCACTGTTAAATTGTTTCCATTGTTAAATTGTTTCCATTGTCAAATAGTCTCCACTGTTAAATAGTCTCTATTGTTAAATAGTCTCCACTGTTAAATTGTTTCCATTGTTAAATAGTCTCTATTGTTAAATAGTCTCTATTGTTAGACCATTGGCTCAATTGACCATAAATAGTTTCCACTGTTAAAATAGTCCGTAGTCTCCAATGTTAAAACTCCGCTGTAAAAATACAACCTCAAGAGCAGGATTAGTCAGTCACAGCTGGAAACCACCTCAGTAGCTACAGTAAAACACCTCCCATGGCCGAGCTTTGGTTCCTTACCGTTGTTTTATGAATGAAAGTCAATCAGCAGAGCAGCCGTTCACCTTCATTTATTTTACATCATGAAAACTGCAGCGGTTCAACACATATGGAGCCTTTTAATAAGGGCTTTGATATTATGACAGCCTGATCTCTGTCATTTCATGTCAGACTTGGTCGCATCCGTGTGAGGGGCCACCTAGCAGGCTGCACATCCACACACTGACAGGCGAAACTTTCTTTTAGGTAGATGTTTTTTAGCTTGAGGGCTGCATATTACATCCCCCCCCCACCCCCACCCCATAATTCCTGTTCAATCAACTTGGGCGCTACGCAAAATCTCATAAAAAATACTGGTTTTTCGGTCCGTGTGTGTATGTATTTCCCTTCTCCTGGTAAGCAAAAAAAGGGCTGGTTTGTTGCCACGTCCGAGTGCCTACTGAGTGCCCTCTAGTATGCCGCTGTATATGTTAAGTACTGTGTATGACACTGGGAAGAGACAGAGACAGAGACAGAGACAGACAGAGACAGACAGCCATTTTCACAGTTAAATAGATTAAAAAAGACAAAGGTGACGTGTCCTCGGTCCCTTACCAGGTTTTGGGTCATGTCCACAGCAATGGCAGCCACTTCCTGGTTGTACTCGCAGATCATTTTCTGAATGACGTTGGTCAGGTCGTCGTTTTCGGTCTCCTTGACGACGTGGAGCAGCTCCTGCATCACCGGCCGAATGTAGGGCCTGATGTACACCTTGGCTACAGACACAAAGACACGATGAGAAAGGACAGTAACTGTGTGTGTGTGTGTGTAAAAAGGTAGAAAGATGAGGAACATCTTCCAAACTGAGGACAGTTTTCCATCCATATTCTCTACAGGAACGTTTTTAAGGCGGGAACTGTGGTTGGTTGGGGTTGAATCTTGACTACGGCAACCACTAACTGGGTCTAGTGGGTATACTGGCGAAGGACACGGACTTCCACATCAGCTTGTCGGCCGAACGGGTCTTCTGTGTGACTGCTCACTCTGGAGTATAGCACAAGGATCGCTGATGTTGTGTTGCCTTGAGTTTAATAAGACCTATGCAGGCAACCCGCCAAACATCTTTGTATATGTCCAAATGTACCACACCAATAGAGGTAAATCAAAATCTGTGGTTGTATAAGATGAAGAAGAAGTGGAGGGGGAAATCAATTTAGTGCAATACTAAGATGAAAGGATTTGGAAATCGTAACATCCATTCCAGCCATCCATCATCCAAACTGCTTATCCTGCTCTCAGGGATGCTGGAGCCTCTCCCAGCAGTCACTGGGCAGCAGGCGGGGAGACACCCTGGACAGGCCGCCAGGCCAGCACAGGGCCCACACACACACACACACATTCATAACTAGGGACAATGTAGTACGGCTGATCCACCTGACCTACATGCCTCTGGACTGTGGGAGGAAACTGGAGCCCCCGGAGGAAACCCACACAGAGACGGGGAGAACATGCAAACTCCACACAGAGGACGACCCGGGACGACCCCCGAGGTTGGACTACCCCGGGGCTCGAACCCAGGACCTTCTGGCTGTGAGGCGCCCGCGCTAACCACTGCGCCACCCTATATATCTTGAATCCGCACTAAAATACCATTATATCCAGTTGGGAGGCCATAGCTTATAAGTTTATCACTGCAAAATAACATGCATGCGTCACATATAAGTGATTATTTAATTATGGAGGTAACGAAGATTAAATTCTCCCCCTACCTTGGTCCTGGTTGCTGATCAGCGTCTGCAGAGCGATGGCGGCCTCCACTTTGACGGGCATCTCCTTGTCAGCTATCAGGTCCTGTTTGACCAGCTCCACGGCGTTCCTCAGCACCAGCTCATCGTGAAACCTCAGGGGACTAAAGCAGTGCAGCACCCAGCAGGACTGGAGAAGGGGCAGCAGGTTGTTAGCAGAACCCCCAGGACCACTTTAAAGGCAGACTTGGCAATGGTGTGAAATGGCAGCAAATACCCCACCTGGTTACTGCACTTCATTTACATTTTTAGTCTTGGTCCGATGTGTGTGTGTGTGTGTGGGGGGGGGGGCATAAGGGAGAGGTGGTGACATAGTTGGGGGAGAAGTGTACATATGAATGGTTTTTGTTTGTTTTTGGTCTTTTTTTCCAATGTATTTTGAGGTGATTTGTTACAACAAGATGAACGATGGGAGGATTACACTACACTATGTGGCTGTGAGCTTGGTGCACGGTTACATGTGAGGAGAGTAAGGGTAACTTTTTTTTTTAAACATGATGTGGTTATCAGATGTAGTATGAAAACATGTCTGAAGTCACATTATGACACTGAAAAGACAGTATTACGTCAATATCATATCAGTGAAATGTCCATTTGCCATATAGTGCCCCGTCTATCCTGCATGTGTGTGTGTGTGTGTGTGTGTGTACACACACACACACATATAGAGAAAGTATATATATATATATATATTCTCTATTTTGACATGAGATAACTTCCATCAAAACATATTCGATGGCTTCTGCAGGACTGAAGGATTATAAATCTAAGACAAAAGCTTAAAAAAATATAAACCATTTCACTTTTATGGAAAATATAAATCACTCCAAGTTATTTGGGGCTTGAGTTGATCAGTTTGTAAAACGACTAACTGAAGAACGTTCCCCTTCATCATCCAGTCTCTCCACAACATAAAGTATTCAAGACTGCCAAAATAAAAGGTTTCTTATCCTGCGATTTAAGTTACACGCTATTATGAAAAGAATAGTAGTGCTGCTGCTTTTCAGACAACGCTTATTCATGGAATATGGCGCCCCCAGGTGGCCAGATACTGGTAGTTTCAGTCATACTGACCTTGTATTAACCCAGCATGCCTGAGCCACCTCAGTCATCCATACAGTCTGCTCTTCTGCCCATGTACATGTGTTCAGTGCCTGAGTGTCCCCCCTTCTCTACCTCTAACAAACCTCATGCAGGTGATATGGAAAATATCACGACCCGATAATCGCACATCATCCACATGTAGTACAATATCTGCTTGAACGCGCAGAAATACCACGTCTAACGTTCATTACACTGGACTTCATTTAAAACAGTTTAAAAATCTAACAGCAAACCATGGCTATTTTCAAATAACAATCCCTAAAATATTTCATACTTCATTATCATGAATTTAGATATCACAGTTGTATGTCCCGATACGACACCACTGAGAGACACTAAACAATAATATTGAATTAAGGGCCTTTCACTGTCTATTCCATCACACTGGTCTCAAAGCAAATTCCACCGACCTTGGTTACGCGGTAATGCTATCATCACCTGTCCAATTAGTTACTACACTTTATTATACTTCTGTATTACTTTAATAGGTTCATTTGAAATTCAATTTCACCTACTAAAATTTAATTCTATGGCTTGAGACTGAATTTGGGACTTCTTCTTTTTTTTCTTCAATATTCATCTAATATTTCAGATTGAAAATTCAGACTGAACGAGCTTTCAAAGGCACTTCAAATCGCGTTGAAGTTCTTCAGTGACATGCGTAACCGCCTCCCAAATCTCTTCAAGTTTATCACAGTTTTCAAAGTACAGACGAAAACGTGATTTCTGAAAAAATGGGATGTTTATGGTTTGTGGGTGACGCTGGATACTATCCTCTGTGGCCTACATCTTTTTCAAAATCCAAATTAAGTCTGACATCCACGATGGAAGAGCAAGGTTGTTGTCCGATTTCCTACAGAACAGGGGCGTAACCACGGGTGGGCCTGGCCTGTCACAGGCCCACCCATTTCAAGCCCAGGCCCACCCAATCACGCTGGCTTACAAGCACGTAGGCCGGCCCCTTTTACGTACGTAGAACTGCAAAATCTGAGCACGCATACCATCACGCTCTGTATTTTTCACTGCTGCTAGCTAGCCAATAGCCAACAGTTAGCCATAACTTATGGACTGGCGAAACAAAGTTCAATCTTCCGCTTTTTTAAAAAGCCACGGATGGAGGAGGAGGAAAGCACACCTGCTCCAGCACCGACTGAGCCGCCCAATGAGAGTGAGATACCGCCGGAGAGAAGGACAGAGGAGGCTACAGCTTCTCCGTTGCAGGCAGCTTCTCCTCCCCCCTCTGACGACGGTGAGGCGAGTCCCTTGACCATGCCGCCGTCAGATGTGTCTGCTGCGGATGAGCCACCCTCGCAGCCTAAATTAGTGTTCCCCGCAACCAACATTACTGCTGTAATGTGTTCGAATTTGCATCTTGTTTGAAGGATTATTGCTGGAAAATTTTGGTCCACCCATTTTCACTCAGGCCCACCTGAAAAAATATTCCTGGTTACGCCACTGCTGCAGAATAACTACGATTTGGATTTCTGCCTGTACTCGTTCCCGGCGACACGGACGGCAAGGTGGAAACAACGGCCATGGTATGTATGTCAAGGGATGGATGGATGGATGGATGGATGGATGGATGGATGGATGGATGGATGGATGGATGGATGGACGGGTGGATGGATGGATGGGTGGATGGACGGGTGGATGGACGGGTGGATGGATGGATGGATGGGTGGATGGACGGGTGGATGGACGGGTGGATGGACGGGTGGATGGATAGGGGGCTCACCCTGGCTCGAAGGTATCCCAGAGGGGAGTTGAGCAAAGGAAACACGTAGTTCTGCAGAATCAGCTCCATCTGTTCCCTGTACATCCGCTTCTGCATGATGACAGACAGACGCAACAACAGGTCCAAAGAGAGTCAAAACAAAGCCAGAAAGGAACTCCCCGTCCAAAACACTTTAAACTCAAGGTTGGGGAACAAAATACTGCTTTCGCATTGTACTCATGATCTGAAAATACGGTGTCCATAACTCATGAACAAATCAAAATGGGGTCCATTTTGATTTGTTTTTGAGTTTTTTTTTTTGTATTTGTTTTTCATTAAATCTTTCTGCCTAAAGCATAAAGGCGGAACTCAATTACTCAACTCAATTTAGAGCGAGAACACAAAACAATAAAGAACCCCAAAACTAGTGATTGTGTCCTGTGTGGTACCTGTTTCCACGGGTTGCACAATTTTGGTAACTCGTGGAAATAGGTACCACGTAATACTGTTTGGCCTCGTTGAATCAGGTCCAGATGACCTGATTCAACAAGGCCAAAAAAAAAAGAAAAAGATTTAGCGTTAAGCCATTTCTGATGTCATTCTTCATGAATTTTGCAGCATGTGCAGAATGCAGTTTTTACGGTTATCTGTGTGCATACACGCCCACTGCATAAAGTCAGGGTCCTTTGTCCAAGCCGACTGAAAGGAGCAATTACCAACTGAAATCAAAGGATTTTCATTCAACTTGTAAGAGTCCATTTTTCGGTAACGTTAGTTGCAGTATCATTAACTCAATTTTAAGTGCGCAGTCGATTAACTTGATCGACCGATCAAAGCTCTTCATCAAACTTGAGTTGGGAAAAAAAATGTCACGGGGAGGAAAGCTTGATAGCAGTCAGATATTTAGCCAGGAAAGTAGTAAAACATTTTTGCAAACAGTCAAAATGGTTTAATGACTTACAAACAAGATGACATTGAACATTTTTAACGGCCCGTGTAGACGACTAACGACCCTCGGGTCAGTACCTTTAGTAAGAGCTCAGCCAAAGCGCCGATGCAGTGCAGTGCCCCGTCCTTCCTGCGCGGGTCAGCAGAGGGATCCATCAGGATCTGGTGGCAGAATTCCATCATCTGAGGAAGAACCTGGACGACACAGGGAAGACAAAGTTTACAAGGCAAGGGTACCGCTTTACATTTACAATCCCTAAAATCCGGGTGAGTGCAAGTTCAACAGCTTGAACTGCAAAGGATTAATGAAAGTCTGGCTTCACCTCCTTCCTCTTGCGGGCGGCTTTACACAGGAGGCTCTGAGCGGCGGTGGCAGGTAGGGCGTGGTCGTCATAGATGTCTGGGAAACAGAACGACAGACAGACTCGGCCGGTGAATTTAGACGACTGCACAGGCGGTCTGCTGTATACACGAGCTGCAGCTCGTAATGATTAAACCTGAACATTGTTCACAGGAAGTGGAACCAGCTCATCTGCACACGGCGTTGACTGAGAGACACGTTTCGACTCAGGACGCAGCACATTTGACCGACCGCATTAACTCTGCGGACACCGCGTCAGTTCCACCAGGGAGGATGTGGACAATGACCGGTCAGCCTTCGTACACTGTGGAATTGTAATTGGTGATGGGGGACATTTGATTGTTGATGTTCACCATAAACCAGCACATACTGATCAGTACCGAAGGTTTGACTCTCATCATCCACTGGAGCACAAACTAGGAGTCAATCGGGACGCTGGACCACCGAGCTGACAACGTCCCCACCGAGTCCAAGAGGCCATCTATCTATGTGAGGAGGGAACGACCATCCCTGAACCGGGGGGGGGGGGGGGGGGCTAGAGTACATCTGTCACCATTTTACAATGCTGTGATTGTAACCATTCCCCAATCCTCTGGGAATAGCACACATGGCCTTTGTTAGTCATGGTAATTTGCATATGAAACTGATTGTTAGTTTCAGTCATTATGCGACTGTATTGTTTAGAAGGGTGGGGATACCTGCAGTACGGCGAGACTGAAGAAGTCATTTAGGTGAGTGATGAAAAGTTTATCTCAATAAACGTCCAGATGACCTGATTCAACTTTCTGTGATTTCCTTACCTGGATTATTGAGCATTCATAAAGACTACCTGGATTATTGAGTATGCATAAAGACTACCTGGATTATTGAGCATGCATAAAGACTACCTGGATTATTGAGCATGCATAAAGACTACCTGGATTATTGAGCATGCATAAAGACTACCTGAATTATTGAGCATTCATAAAGACTACCTGGATTATTGAGCATGCATAGAGACTACCTGGATTATTGAGCATGCATAAAGACTACCTGGATTATTGAGCATGCATAAAGACTACCTGGATTATTGAGCATTCATAAAGACTACCTGGATTATTGAGCATGCATAGACTACCTGGATTATTGAGCATGCATAAAGACTACCTGGATTATTGAGCATGCATAAAGACTACCTGGATTATTGAGCATGCATAAAGACTACCTGGATTATTGAGCATGCCTAAAGACTACCTGGATTATTGAGCATTCATAAAGACTACCTGGATTATTGAGCATGCATAAAGACTACCTGGATTATTGAGCATGCATAAAGACTACCTGGATTATTGAGCATGCATAAAGACTACCTGGATTATTGAGCATGCATAAAGACTACCTGGATTATTGAGCATGCATAAAGACTACCTGGATTATTAAGCATTCATACAGACTACCTGGATTATTGAGCATGCATAAAGACTCCCTGGATTATTGAGCATGCATAAAGACTACCTGGATTATTGAGCATGCATAAAGACTACCTGGATTATTGAGCATGCATAAAGACTACCTGGATTATTGAGCATGCATAAAGACTACCTGGATTATTGAGCATGCATAAAGACTACCTGGATTATTGAGCATGCATAAAGACTACCTGGATTATTGAGCATTCATAAAGACTTAACATTGTTCCTTACATTTAATCTCAAGATACATGTACAAATACACTCATGCGGATATTGATACGGTTTTGATATTTCAAACATTTTGTGCATAGGCGTGCGTGTGTGTGTGTGTGTGTGCGTGCGTGTCTGTGTGTGTGTGTGTGTGTGTGTGTGTGTGCGTGTGTGTGTGTACTCACTGAACTTCATGCGGATGTACTCGTAGGGGTCCTCCTGCCAGAGCTTCTCATCCTCGTCCTTGTAACACATGAGAGGAAAGATCACCTCCTGGCATATGGTCTGTAAGAGAGAGCAGCAGTCAAGAAGTGAAGCATTTTATTTTAAAAATGGATGAATCAAAAAGGGGGCAGCGGAGCAGCTTAGTGTTTAACCCCGTCCCCTCACAGCAAGCGGGCCCTGGGTTCCATCACAGCCCATTTTGGGGAGTTTGTACATTGTCCCCGTGCCCGACTGAGCTTCCTCCCACAGCCTTTATAGCTCAGTTGGTACAATATGGCACTAATGCCACCAAGGTCCCGACTTCCACTGACCGTGTAGCCTAATTGGGAGAACTTGGCTCAGATGCCGCCGGGGCTCGGCCCCAAATCCAGCGGGGCCATCTATGCCAAAACAGAGGTACTCCAAACACTTCAGCCAAACAAAACACCGGCTGATTTCACTGAGTAGTCATAATTGGATTCTGATCAGTGGACCGTTTATGGGGCTTGATAGCACACGGTTGCCCACTACTGGGTTTGACACACACTCCTGAAAACACACACACGAAGAGGATAACATGGTGGCTTCTGTACATACGTCCAAGCTGTGTGCGTGTCCCACCTGCATGTGCGGTTTCATCTGTTTCCAGGTGAGCGAGTGGGACAGGCCCTGGTTGAGGTAGTTGAGGGACTGCTGCAGGACGTGTGGCGTGACGTAATACTTCTGTCTGTGCTGGTCCACCACCTTAAGCAGCACCTGAGGGGGACAACACACCGTTGGCGGAGGTGATTTTCATGCTGCGTTCCGCTTAAACCGGGAAGTCCGGATACACCCGACTAGGAATGGCGGGACGGAATACCCTGTGGGAGCAGGAATTCAAACCAAGCAAACCCAAATTTGCACAACTGACCGTTTGCTGAAACGATGACGGGCACAGCGATACACCAATCAGTGATTAGCAATCGTCTCTATGACCCCCCCCCCCCCGACTAAGCACAATCCAAGCACATTTGATATAGCACAGGATGATTAATGAGAAATAATTAAAGGGAAGGAACGGGGTGAAAAGGTGTGGCCGGGGCGTCTAGGTAGCGTAGCCGTCTATTCCGTCGCGGAACGCCAGTTCGAATCCCCGTGTTACCTCCAGCTTAGTCGGGCGTCCCTACAGACACAACTGGCCGTGTCTGCTGGTGGGAAGCCGGTTGTGGGTATGTGTCCTGGCCGCTGCACTAGCGCCTCCTCTGGTCGGTTGAGGCACCTGTCCAGAGGGGAGGGGGAACTGGGGGGGGAAATAGTGTGATCCTCCCACGCGCTACGTCCCCCTGGGGAAACTCCCCACTGTCAGGTGAAAAGAAGCGGCTGGCGACTCCACATGTATGGGAGGAGGCATGTGGGAGTCTGCAGCCCTCCCCGGATCAGCAGAGGGGGTGGAGCAGAGACCAGGACGGCTCGGAGAGAGGGGTAATTGCCCAGGTACAATTGGGGAGAAAGGAGGGGGGGGGATATATTCTCCCAATACATGCATACCTCAAATTCTTCCATTAATTTTCCTGAAGTTTTTCTGTGGAGCTTTTTCTCATTCAAATCGAGGGCCAAAAGGAGGCGTTGCCTCGTCGTTTATTCCATTTACTTGTTTCCAGAGAATATAATGTGAATGTCAAGACTATAAGTTTGATTTAAAGCTACACAAACAACCTTCACTGACAGACTGACCGACTGGGTCTTTTTTTTTTGCCATCCTCAAAATTAGGTATTGCACCAAGACAAAGCGGTACAAAATAAACCGTCACTTCAAATCCGCCTTGTCCAGTCTTAACACTGTATATGAAGGATTGTGAAGTCATCGAATCAAACACAACGAAGAGAGCAGAAATGTGAGTCGTTCGCTTCATAAATCACAGGTCCGTTCTGACATCCAGAAGAGCCGGTCGGCGCCGGCCACACATGCGTACCTGCTCGATGCCCACCGCGTATGTCCTCAGGAAAAAGTCGGCAAACTCAAAGTACTCCTTGGTCACGTTGCCCGGGCTGCCATACCTGAGAGCCACAGCAGAGACACGAGCAGAGCAGAGAGAGGAGACAGTGACTCAACCTTCGTCCACAACTCTTGTCTCCGTCCTCTCGCGATGAAAGCCCGACCCCCCCGGCTCACCTCTCAAACAGCCTGGTGATGATGTGCAACGCCCACTTCTTACACTTCCACCAAACCAACTCAGGACGGTCATCCTCATCAACCTCCAGTGTCTCCTGAAAACACACACACACACGTGCAAGGGCACACAAACAAAGATGCATTAACGCACACACAAAGCTGGACTGGCATAGGGTGTCCGGGTCTGATCCATTGCCTAGCAACACGGGGCTCACCGGTTCGAATTCGTGTGTTATGTACCTCCGGCTTGGTCGGGCGTCCCTACAGACACAATTGGCCGTGTCTGCAGGGGGGAAGCGGGATGTGGGTATGTGTCCTGGTCGCTGCACTAGTGCCTCCTCTGGTCAGTCGGGGTACCTGTTTGGGGGGGGGGACTGAGGAGAATAGCGTGATCCTCCCACGTGCTACGTCCCCCTGGTGAAACTCCTCACTGGCAGGTGAAAAGAAGCAGCTGGTGACTCCACATGTATCAGAGGAGGCTTGTGGGAGTCCGCAGCCCTCCCCTGGATCAGCAGAGGGGGTGGAGCAGCGACCGGGACAGCTTGGAAGAGTGGGGTAATTGGCCGGATACATTTGGGGAGTAAGGGGGGGGTATGGGGGACGTTGTTAAAATTATTTGCAATGCTTATAAAGGGGTAGTAAGCCCTTTTTCCCCACATTGTTTCAGCTGAAAACATGTTGGAGCGGGTCCAGGACGGTTAAAAACATGTTGGAGCGGGTCTAG
This sequence comes from Lampris incognitus, assembly GCF_029633865.1. Classification (NCBI taxonomy): domain Eukaryota; kingdom Metazoa; phylum Chordata; class Actinopteri; order Lampriformes; family Lampridae; genus Lampris; species Lampris incognitus. The sequence goes on from NC_079213.1 coordinate 5,654,965, forward strand.
GACGGTTGAAAACATGTTGGAGCGGGTCTAGGACGGTTGAAAGCATGTTGGAGCGGGTCTAGGACGGTTAAAAACATGTTGGAGCGGGTCTAGGACGGTTGAAAACATGTTGGAGCGGGTCTAGGACGGTTGAAAGCATGTTGGAGCGGGTCTAGGACGGTTGAAAACATGTTGGAACGGGTCTAGGACGGTTGAAAGCATGTTGGAGCGGGTCTAGGACGGTTGAAAGCATGTTGGAACGGGTCTAGGACGGTTGAAAGCATGTTGGAACGGGTCTAGGACGGTTGAAAGCATGTTGGAGCGGGTCTAGGACGGTTGAAAGCATGTTGGAACGGGTCTAGGACGGTTGAAAACATGTTGGAGCGGGTCTAGGACGGTTGAAAGCATGTTGGACCGGGTCTAGGACGGTTGAAACCATGTTGGAGCGGGTCTAGAATGGTTGAAAACATGTTAGAGCGGGTCTAGGAGGGTTGAAAGCATGTTGGAGCGGGTCTAGGACGGTTGAAAGCATGTTGGAACGGGTCTAGGAGGGTTGAAAGCATGTTGGAGCGGGTCTAGGACGGTTGAAAGCATGTTGGAACGGGTCTAGGAGGGTTGAAAGCATGTTGGAGCGGGTCTAGGAGGGTTGAAAGCATGTTGGAACGGGTCTAGGAGGGTTGAAAGCATGTTGGAGCGGGTCTAGGAGGGTTGAAAGCATGTTGGAACGGGTCTAGGAGGGTTGAAAGCATGTTGGAACGGGTCTAGGATGGTTGAAAGCATGTTGGAGCGGGTCTAGGATGGTTGAAAGCATGTTGGAGCGGGTCTAGGAGGGTTGAAAGCATGTTGGAACGGGTCTAGGAGGGTTGAAAGCATGTTGGAGCGGGTCTAGGAGGGTTGAAAGCATGTTGGAACGGGTCTAGGAGGGTTGAAAGCATGTTGGAACGGGTCTAGGACGGTTGAAAGCATGTTGGAGCGGGTCTAGGAGGGTTGAAAGCATGTTGGAGCGGGTCTAGGACGGTTGAAAACATGTTGGAGCGGGTCTAGGAGGGTTGAAAGCATGTTGGAGCGGGTCTAGGAGGGTTGAAAGCATGTTGGAGCGGGTCTAGGACGGTTGAAAACATGTTGGAGCGGGTCTAGGAGGGTTGAAAGCATGTTGGAGCGGGTCTAGGAGGGTTGAAAGCATGTTGGAGCGGGTCTAGGACGGTTGAAAACATGTTGGAGCGGGTCTAGAACGGTTGAAAACATGTTGGAGCGGGTCTAGGACGGTTGAAAACATGTTGGAGCGGGTCTAGAACGGTTGAAAACATGTTGGAGCGGGTCTAGAACGGTTGAAAGCATGTTGGACCAGGTCTAGGACAGTTGAAAGCATGTTGGACCAGGTCTAGGACGGTTGAAGTTTTTGCCCTCATGACAAATTTAGCTTTACATGGACACCTCCATCACAGTCCTCTACACCTACACCCCTTTATATCCTTTATACATGGACACCTCCATCACTGTCCTCTATATCTACACCCCTTTATTCATGGACACCTCCATCACTGTCCTCTACATCTACACCCCTTTATACATGGACACCTCCATCACTGTCCTACATCTACACCCCTTTATATCCTTTATACATGGACACCTCCATCACTGTCCTCTACATCTACACCCCTTTATATCCTTTATACATGGACACCTCCATCACTGTCCTCTACATCTATACCCCTTTATATCCTTTATACATGGACACCTCCATCACTGTCCTCTACATCTAGACCCCTTTATTCATGGACACCTCCATCACTGTCCTCTACATCTACACCCCTTTATACATGGACACCTCCATCACTGTCCTACATCTACACCCCTTTACATCCTTTATACATGGACACCTCCATCACTGTCCTCTACATCTACACCCCTTTATATCCTTTATACATGGACACCTCCATCACTGTCCTCTACATCTACACCCCTTTATACATGGACACCTCCATCACTGTCCTACATCTACACCCCTTTATATCCTTTATACATGGCCACCTCCATTACTGTCCTCTACATCTACACCCCTTTATACATGGACACCTCCATCACTGTCCTACATCTACACCCCTTTATATCCTTTATACATGGCCACCTCCATTACTGTCCTCTACATCTACACCCCTTTATACATGGACACCTCCATCACTGTCCTACATCTACACCCCTTTATATCCTTTATACATGGACACCTCCATCACTGTCCTCTACATCTACACCCCTTTATATCCTTTATACATGAACACCTCCATCACTGTCCTCTACATCTACACCCCTTTATATCCTTTATACATGGACACCTCCATCACTGTCCTCTACATCTAGACCCCTTTATTCATGGACACCTCCATCACTGTCCTCTACATCTACACCCCTTTATACATGGACACCTCCATCACTGTCCTACATCTACACCCCTTTATATCCTTTATACATGGACACCTCCATCACTGTCCTCTACATCTAGACCCCTTTATACATGGACACCTCCATCACTGTCCTACATCTACACCCCTTTACATCCTTTATACATGGACACCTCCATCACTGTCCTCTACATCTACACCCCTTTATATCCTTTATACATGGACACCTCCATCACTGTCCTCTACATCTACACCCCTTTATACATGGACACCTCCATCACTGTCCTACATCTACACCCCTTTATATCCTTTATACATGGCCACCTCCATTACTGTCCTCTACATCTACACCCCTTTATACATGGACACCTCCATCACTGTCCTACATCTACACCCCTTTATATCCTTTATACATGGCCACCTCCATTACTGTCCTCTACATCTACACCCCTTTATACATGGACACCTCCATCACTGTCCTACATCTACACCCCTTTATATCCTTTATACATGGACACCTCCATCACTGTCCTCTACATCTACACCCCTTTATATCCTTTATACATGAACACCTCCATCACTGTCCTCTACATCTACACCCCTTTATATCCTTTATACATGGACACCTCCATCACTGTCCTCTACATCTAGACCCCTTTATTCATGGACACCTCCATCACTGTCCTCTACATCTACACCCCTTTATACATGGACACCTCCATCACTGTCCTACATCTACACCCCTTTATATCCTTTATACATGGACACCTCCATCACTGTCCTCTACATCTACACCCCTTTATATCCTTTATACATGGACACCTCCATCACTGTCCTCTACATCTACACCCCTTTATACATGGACACCTCCATCACTGTCCTCTACATCTACACCCCTTTTTTAGCCTTTTTTATAAATGTCAGTAGGCAGACACAGGCTAAACTCAAGGGCTTACTTACTACCACATGCCTCCTCCCATACATGTGGAGTCGCCAGCCGCTTCTTTTCACCTGACAGTGAGGAGTTTCACCAGGGGGGACGTAGCGCGTGGGAGGATCACGCTATCCCCCCCCCCGAACAGCCGCCCCAAGTGACCAAAGGAGGCGCTAGTGCAGCGACCAGGACACAAACCCACATTCGGCTTCCCGCCCGCCGACACGGCCGATTGTGTCTGCAAGGACGCCCGACCAAGCCGGCGGTAACACGGGGATTCGAACCACCGATCCCCGTGTTGGTAGGCAACGGAATAGACCGCTATGCTACCTGGAGGCCCCCAGAGGTCTTACTTACTGGAAGGAAAAAACAAAACAAATGGATGACAAGAAGAGTTGAGGCAGACTTGATTCCCACCTTACTGAAATACTCAGTTGTGGAGGGTCTGGGTGCTGACGCCGCCGCAGCAGCACCGTTGAAACTTCAAATCTACCCACACGGCTTCCTGTCACTGCATTTCATCAACATTTACAACCGACCGGCCGAAATTAACTTTACTGACCTACTACATGTCAGACCGTGCATATCCGCGTGAATGTGTCGTTAAACTAAACTGAATTTGGTGTGTGTGTGTGTGTGTGTCTTACGGGAGGAACATCGCGGTCCATCACGGCTCTGAGGATCTCCATCCACTGGGTCATCACGGTGTTATTGATCAGCTGGAGGGGCAAAGAGTACTGCAAGACAGAGGGCGCACACACGGCTTTTACGGATTAGGGCAATAAATGTGGTGTCCTGATGAACTGATTCAACTTCCTGTGGCGTTATCATCATCATTTTTCACCACACACACACACACACACACACAGGGAGAGGCTACCGAGGTTTGGTGTGCTTAAGTTTAAGCTAGTTTCTTTGTGGGTTTTAGTTAAAGCAGCGCGTGCCGTGGGGAGTTGTGTGCGTTGTGTGTTCAGTCCGACCCGACACGACACCGACTGTTTACCGGTTGTGCGCTGCTGAGCTAAATGTAGCTAAAGGCTAGTTTGTCTCGCCGACTCGTCTAATGATCCCCGAGGGGCAATTCCTCCTCTGCATTTAACCCACCCCAGCTGTGCAGCTCGGAGGAGTGAGCAGCCGCTGTGCAGCGCCCGGGGACCGACGCCGTGTCGTCTCGCCGTGCCTTGCTCGAGGGCACAGACAGGAGTGCTACCCTAGCGTGCACGTCCTGTTGATTGTGGGGGAAACCGGAGCGCCCGGAGAAAGCATGCAAACTCCACACGGAGCACGACCTGGGATGACCCCCGAGGTTGGACAACCCCGGGGTTCGAACCCAGGACCGTCTCACTGTGAGGCGACAGTGCCGACCGCTGGGCCGCCGTGCCGTATCTTGATGTGTACGATGAGTTACACACACACACACACACACACACACACACACACACACACACACACACACACCTGTACAAGGGCGTGGAAGATCTTGAGGATCTGTTTCTGGATGAGCACAGAGAAAATAGTGCCGTCAGCTAGCAGTTGTGTGATGAGCGTCTGGATGCGAGGCAGAAAGATCTGCATGGCGGCCAGCAGTGGTTCCCTCTCATCTGCCTTCTTATACCTAACTCATACGGACACACACATGAACACACACACACAGAGTCAGAACAGCACAGCTGATTAACATGAGTGACAATCTGACACTTCAGACTTACTTCTCTTTCTTCCACGCCTCAGCTGAGTGTCCAAGTCAGAGATTGATAACTTGCACCAATATCCATCCATCCATTATCCAAGCCGTTATCCGAATTTGGGTGGCGGGAATGCTGGAGCCTATCCCAGCAGTCATTGGGCGGCAGGCGGGGAGACACCCTGGACAGGCCAACAGTCCATCACAGGGCCGACATACACGCCTTCACACCTAGGGACGATGTAGTATGGCCGAGTCACCTGACCTACATGTCTTTGGACCGTGGGAGGAAACCGGAGCCCCCGGAGGAAACCCACACAGACACGGGGAGGACATGCAAACTCCACACAGAGGACGACCCGGGACGACCCCTAAGGTTGGACTACCCCGGGGCTCGAACCCAGGACCTTCTCGCTGTGAGGCGACCGCGCTAACCACTGCGCCGCTGTTTTAAAAAGGGTTGTCCTAGTCATTACCAGCAGCGACAGGTGCGCCGTATCCTCTCAGGTACCACATGTGGACCTGAGCTGCATGAGAACCCTCAGGCTGTCAGCAACTGGTCAAAATGTGTTTGGTTTGGTTTGTTCAGTCTTCATTTTACTGGGGGGCAGCACGGTGGCGCGGTGGTTAGCATGGTCGCCTCACAGCAAGAAGGTCCTGGGTTCGAGCCCCGGGGTAGTCCAACCTTGGGGGTGGTCCCGGGTCGTCCTCTGTGTGGAGTTTGCATGTTCTCCCCGTGTCTGTGTGGGTTTACTCCAGGAGCTCCGGTTTCTTCCCACAGTCCAAAGACATGTAGGTCAGGTGAATTAGCCATGCTAATTCGTCCCTAGGTATGAATGTGCATGTGTGTGTGTGGGCCCTGTGTGATGGCCTATGACTGTTGGGATGGGCTCCAGCATCCCCGCGACCCCGGGAGCAGGATAAGCGGTTCGGATAATGGATGGATGGATTTTTACTGGGGTTAGCAGGGGGAAACACCCTGCCATCTTTGTTCCAGACAGAATAACATTCCCGTCGTCCTTGGATAACCGTCATCTATTCCTTAACCTCCCCTGGAAACACATCTGCTGTCTCTAGAAAGGGCTTCAGAGGGTCAACAAAAACAAAACTAATTACTATAAAAATGTTTACAAGCTGAGTAACTCTTCCTTTAACCTTGGTGGGAGGGAGAAGGGTTCCTGGGAGGGGAAGAAGGAGAGCGATGAGGCTGGAATAGAGAAAGGGTAACGGCGACTCACTCGTATGTCTTGACCAGTTGGTAGAGCGCCAGCAGGCTGCCGTACCAGCTCCCACTGCTCTGGGACTGCAGATATATACCGATCTTGTCCACGATGGCAGTCCAGCGTCCAGGGAAGTCGTGCTTGATGATTGCTCGCAGGCACATCGTCAGCTGGGCCCTGGTTAGAGGACGGACCAGATGCAAGTGCATGTCGTTATTCCCATCAGCCGGTCCTCCAGCGAGGCGAAACGCGCCAACGTTACATCATTATTCAGCATCTGCATTCATTCTTAAGAAGCGTGTGAAGTGCACCTCGCGTTGCATTTTGGGTATTGATCCGACCCTTTCCTTCGGCGGGGAAGATGTTAAGCAGAGCAACACAATGAGCTTAAAGCTGAAACTGGGGATTCTTCTGCACACAACCGGACAACTGGACCATCGAGTCCAGTTGTGAAATACTAAGTAGTATCTTTACCATGGTTGGAGATACTCTCCATCTTCTGCTGTTGTCATTTTTTTGGGGGGGGGGGGATTTTTTTTCCTCCACTTTTCTCCCCCAGTTGTATCCGGCCAATTACCCCACCCTTCCGAGCCGTCCCGGTCGCTGCTCCACCCCCTCTGCCGATCCGGGGAGGGCTGCAGACTACCACATGCCTCCTCCCATACATGTGGAGTCGCCAGCCGCTTCTTTTCACCCGACAGTGAGGAGTTTCACCGGGGGGATGCAGCGTGTGGGAGGATCACGCTACCCCCCCTCCCCAAGTTCTTCCTCCCCCCCTGAACAGGCGCCCTGACCGACCAGAGGAGGCGCTAGTGCAACAACCAGGACACATACCCACATCCAGGTTCCCGCTCACAGACATGGCCAATTGAGTCTGTAGGGATGCCTGACCAAGACTCAATCCAGCGATCTCAATGTTGGTAGGCAACGGACCTGACTTCTACGCTACCCGGACACCCCTGTTGTCATTTTTTGACGGGGTAGGACAAACACTGGTGCAACAGCAAACAAGTTCCTACTCAAACAGGAAACAGGATGTGATGTTGATGTGGCCATGCTTCTGTTGGACAGCTCATCTATCAATCCAGCAATCAATACTACAGTACAGTGTTCCCATATAGCTTGATGTAGTTTGTAATATATTACACTGTCTGTGTTAGCTTTGGTCCTTGTATCCATGTTTACAAGGGTGGGGACTTGTTTCCTGCTGAACGGACGGCACACCAGCCACAGAGGCTGCTGCACCTGGTTTGTAGTTCTTGCTGCCAGAGGTTGGGACGGAGCAGGGAAATCCCAGATTCCAGCTTTAAATTCAACCAAGAGGTGGCGAGTGTAACATTCCCAAATGCTAACTAGCCAATGACGAACCGCCACATGCTAATAATAAGTTTGAAAATGAAAGTAAGTTGAGAGCTAGGCTAAGTGCCGAGTGATGCTGAATAAACAGCTGCTGTATGTGTGTGTGTGTGTGTGTGTGTGGGGGGGGACATGGTCTTGTTACCGTATGGACTCGGGACATTGGATGATCCCCTCCACGATGTGGTCTCTGATTTGCTGCCGGTCGTTCTCGTGAATGTTGAAGGGAAACACCACCTCCCCCAGGGAAGGCTCCCTGTCCTGCCAGTACTGGCTCACCATGTTCTTTAAGTAAATGGCAGCTGGGAACACACACACACACACACACACACACACACACACACACACACACACATTGTACATATTACAGTGATTGCAACAGTGGACTAAGCCTTAACGAGTTAAGATGAGATAAGCGATGAGATGAGATGAAATGAAATGAGAGGAGATATGAGATAAGCGATGAGATGAGATAAGCGATGAGATGAAATGAGAGGAGATTTAAGTGATGATATGAGATGAGATAAGCGATGAGATGAGATGAAATGAGAGGAGATATGAGATAAGATGGGATAAGCGATGAGATGAGATGAAATGAAATGAGAGGAGATATGAGATAAGCGATGAGATGAGATAAGCGATGAGATGAAATGAGAGGAGATTTAAGTGATGATATGAGATGAGATAAGCGATGAGATGAGATGAAATGAGAGGAGATATGAGATAAGATGGGATAAGCGATGAGATGAGATGAAATGAAATGAGAGGAGATATGAGATAAGATGGGATAAGCGATGAGATGAGATGAAATGAAATGAGAGGAGATATGAGATAAGATGGGATAAGCGATGAGATGAGATGAAATGAAATGAGAGGAGATATGAGATAAGATGGGATAAGCGATGAGATGAGATGAAATGAAATGAAATGAGAGGAGATATGAGATAAGATGGGATAAGCGATGAGATGAGATAAGCGATGAGATGAAATGAGAGGAGATTTAAGTGATGAGATGAGATGAGATGAGATGGGATAAGCTTTATTTATCATTGCAGGAAAACTAAATTGTGTAGCAAGCTTGCTCAAAACAGTACAACAGTTCGAAGCGAGATGCAGAAGGGGTATATTCAAGATAAATCTGTAACACCAGAATTTCTGCTGCCTCCATCAGTGAGAAAATGTAAAGCACCCAAAATCAGAACCATTAGAAGAACTCGCTTATCATTATGGCAAAGATCCAACCAAACAAGCAATAATCCAACAATGTACGCTGTTGATGTGGCGAATGTTTTTCTCTCTCTTCCCTTTTCCTCCGAGTTGTATCCGGCGAATTATCTCATTCCTCCGAGCCGTCCCAGTCGCTGCTCCGCCCCCTCTGCTGATCCGGGGGGGGGGCTGCAGACTACCACATGCCTCCTCCCATACATGTGGAGTCACCAGCCGCTTCTTTTCACCTGACAGTGAGGAGTTTCACCAGGGGGACGTAGCGCGTGGGAGGATCACGCTATTCCCCCTCATCCCCCGAACAGGTGCCCTGACCGACCAGAGGAGGCGCTAGTGCAGCGACCAGGACACGCATCCACATCCGGCTTCCCACCCGCAGACACGGCCAATTGGGTCTGCAGGGACGCCCGACCCAGCCGGAGGCAACACGGGGATTCGAACCGCCGTGTTGGTAGGCAACGGGATAGACGCCACGCCGCCCGGACACCCTGATATAGACAATGTTGCTGTTGTTACTGGATGTTGGACATTTGGGTGAAAGTCGAGTTGAATTCTGGAACGCACACTAATAAAGGAGGGCTACTCGCGGGACCTGAAGTGTAGGGTGCTCTTGGGTATATCCCTCAATCACAACCCACTCCTCAAGGGCTCTGTCCCATTACCTTCTGTACAAAACCCCGAAACAATCGTTAGATCTTCCATTTTAGATGAGGACAAACCCTGGCAGGGAAACCGACGAGGTTTAATTTACGTTTACTCCATTTTATTTATTTATTTATTTATTTTTACATTTATGCCCACATTTTTTCACCTGTTTTGACGGCGATGCGGCAAAATAAGTAGCCTCATACCGAAGCCACTGACGTTTTCTATCTCAGAAGGCTTTACCTGGTGCTGCTGGACCACAGGATTCAAGGCTTCACGTCCAATGTGTCTTACCTGCCTGGCGAACGGGGAAGTCCACCTGCTCCGACACGATGATCTGGAGAAGCGTGGGAGCGAAGTTGATGATCTTGTAGGACTGAAAAACAAGAGACAAAAAAAAAAGAAAGAGAGAGACTTACAAACCAACACAGCCGCCATCACTGGAAGCGCGAGTCACGAGCGCTGCTTTCGATCACAATATGAGTCGGTTGTCTTGGCGACGAAGCGCCGTCACTGCTAAAACTGATGAGAGCGATTATTTAAAATGATAAATAAAAAGCCACCTTATTTGTGCCATTGTACAGGTGACAATGACATTTGTCTTCCACATTGAACCCATCCTATTGTCTAGGAGCAGTGGGCAGCTGCAGCGCCCGGGGACGAACTCCACTTCTTCTTTCCACTGCCTTGCTCAGGGGCACAGCGGGAGTATCAGCGCTAACATGCGTGTCTTTTTGATGGTGGGAGGAAACCGGAGCACCTGGAGGAAACCCATGCAGACACGGGGAGAACATGCAAACTCCACACAGAAGGGACCCGGGACGGCCCGGGGCTCGAACCCAGGACCTTCTTGCTGTGAGGCAATAGTGGTAACCCTAGCAACTGTGGCAAAGATCATAAATTACCGCTATTAGTGTCAAAGCATTCGAAGAACAGCTGTTTTGTTGTTTCTTGTCGTCTTGCTCCCGACAGGCCGATCTGCATCCCGACTTCCTTCAGAAACAATGGCTAACCAGAGTGAAGTGGCTCAACACCGTAGCCAGCAAGCTGTGACTATTCGATGTAAAAACTAAAGCAGGAATGACAGAGAATTAATTGTGCAGCAGGAATTGTGCCGCCTTACAGCGTGTTGTAGTTGTGTCGTGTTAGCGTGCGAGTCGAGCAGAGAGGCGAGAAAGTGGGCAGCGTCCCATTTAGAGACCTAATAAGGGGTCTCGCATCATTTCCCCAAACTTTTCTGACCATATCGGACTTGAACATTCCGGGCGCTGCCGAGTATGTTGCAAGTGGCGAGAGGCCACGTCGCCTCATAACCAGCAATCACTCCGCACGACAAACAACGTGTGACACAGCCGGACGAAATGTGCGGCCACGTGTGGATTTGGACAAAGCCGCGTTATTTTTCCCATACCGCCTTTGTCGTGTTATATTCATCAGGCCAAACAGACGTGTGCGTTGGTTGAGAGAGCTTGTACAACCCAATTACCTTTCTTTCTGCTGTCGAGGGTTAAAGGTCAAACACTCCGTCTGTCAGATGCCACTGACAACCTCTAGTTTTTCCAAATACCTCAATACACATTTTTGCACAGTTCACGGTACGACACACTGAGATCTGGAAATCAGCAGCTGGTCTGAAAATGATCGTTGTTGACCAGCTGGGATAAAACTCATCCAAACGTTGCCGCACAGTTGCATCAGTTTCTCTGGACGCAGGTCCACCGCTTCACCTGGCTCTGTGCAGCCTATAGCCAAGACGACGTGGTCATTGATGTGTTACTAGAACCTACTTTCTGTTCTTCCCCCGATATTTCACGGGGGGGGGGGGGGCAGGATCTAAAAAGGGGGTCATGAGCAGGAGTACAAGGTTTTGCCAAATAGGGTATCCCTGCAGAATACACACCCCAGAAATGTTTCCCAAGGGTTTTGACATGAAACGTGTCTTCGCTTACAAACGGACATTCTCGGTGCATTACAGCAGTGGTTCTCAACCGGGGGTCCGCGGACCCCTAGTGGTCCGTGGTGTAATTGCAAGGGGTCCGTGAAAATAAAATATCTTTAAAAAAAAGATCCTATGACATTTACAGAAATAGGATTATTTTACTCAAATGTGACTGAGACCTTTATCTGCCTAAACTATAAAGGGTAACAGGACTTTTTTCTCTAGTTACATCTGTTTCACAAGTGTAATTTATTGTATTTTAATAAGAGATCTCGCTCCCGTTTGCATTGTTAAAAGTTACTGCATAAAAATTCTGTTGTTACATATATCTGAAAGTTACTGAATACATATTCTATTTAGTTACATATATCTGAAAGTTACTGAATACATATTCTGTTTTGTTACATATATCTGAAAGTTACTGCATAAGAATTCTGTTTTGTTACATATATCTGAAAGTTACTGAATACATATTCTGTTTTGTTACATATATCTGAAAGTTACTGAATACATATTCTGTTTTGTTACATATATCTGAAAGTTACTGAATACATATTCTGTTTTGTTACATATATCTGAAAGTTACTGAATACATATTCTGTTTTGTTACATATATCTGAAAGTTACTGCATAAGAATTCTGTTTTGTTAACTATATCTAAGTTACAACTGAAAGCTCTTATTTTTGCCCCAAAGAGTGAATAAATGCTATAATGCAATTTAAAATGCAGTTTCTACTGTTTCTATCAAATTGCAACCCCCTCCCCCAAGATCAGGTGGAGGGGTCCTCAGGGTAGATCAAAAATACGCAGGGGGTCCAGGACCCCAAAAAGGTTGAGAACCACTGGTTTACAGCGAACAACATGAAGGAAGCTGTAGGCCAACCGCACCAACAACGGCACGTGCGACACCTTAAACCCGCGCGAGGGTTAACGCTCGCTGCTGCATTTGCGCAGCGGAGTAAAAGCGTGAGTCTTGCTTCACACGTGGACGCAGAACTTCCCTCCTTAATTCGGAGGGGGGCCACGCCGGTTGCTCGCGTCCCTGCAACGGGGGTGAGACGGAGACGCGACGCCCCCCGGGTCCGCTTTCGTTGAACGCAAGGGGTGCGCGTTCTACGGGGGATGCAACATTTGACGTTGCGCGCTTGTCAACACCGCGAACTGAACCCGAACTCCGGGGCACGCGGCGTAGGCCCGGATGCAGCGGCAACTGTTGCCGGTTGCATATCGGTTACATTGTCGCATTTCGGCGAAACTTTGCGGGTTACTTTGAGACGAACGAGTGTTTATCGTGTGTCGCCTCACGGGAGACGGGGGGGGGAGGGGGGAGACGGGGGGGGGAGCTGGCCGGTTCTGTGTAGACTGGCTTGCTAGATGGCTGTCAGCCCACATTTCTATTGTTCTCGGATGCAACAGCTTCATGTGTCGGCTTTCGTTCTCATCCCCCCCCCCCTCTCCCCCCCCCGGACACTCTAACAGACCGGGGCTGAGGATGAAACCAGGCCCCATCTTGGATCGGCGAAACACGGCCTATAACGGTCAATACGAGCCGGGCATCATCGACTCGGGTAAAATGGGTGCAGGATGCCCCGACACGGGGTGGGGGTGGGGTGGGGGGGCAAAACAAACAAACTATATTCGTCGCTCACCCACCTGATTGAGCTCATTTTCAGCCGCTATCCGCAGGTTGGGATCAATCGTCCCTTTCAGCGCTTGGATTATGCGGTTGGGATCCATTTGGGTTTTCAATTCCGCGATTACTGGTGCGTTCCCAGAATCCCAGACACACACACACACGCACACACACACACACACGCACACGCACACACACACACACCGTCCTAAATCTGCATAGGCTGGCCCTGCCCCGTCCTACCGGCAACCAGCACGTCGGCGGACGCAAACGCAAAGTAAACAGACGATTTACGGTTTCTCTTCTTCGCCTCTTGTCGGTTTAGTAGTTTACGCGCGCTTGAGACGTTGCTGCCACCTTGCGAGCTGGACGCGCCACTGCAAAAAAAATAAAAATAAAAAAAAATCCATAACCCACACCCCCCCTAAAATAAAACCTTATAAGAAATAATTTCCCAGGACCTTTCAAAGACATTTTTCATGACTTGTGCTTGGATATTTTTTCCCTCTCCTTTTTTTTATTTGACAGAAATACAAATGATACGTGAACGTCCACTCCTGTATTGTCACAATGCGTGTCCGGTGTGTGGTGTGTGTCCGTGTGAGAGTCTACAAACGGCCAAACTGAAGCACTTTTGGGGCCTTGATTCTTTTTGGAGGTTATTGGGGATGATCAGGGGAGACCTATAAAAAATAGCAGAAAATTAAATTAAAATGCGTAATTATGCAAAATATGCATTTTTCTAAAAATGGCTAAAAACCACTTTTCTCGGCATTTCAGATGATTCTGAGCATCTTTGATTTTTTTCACCTATATAAAAAAAATTTCTGGGACTGAAATGTTTTGGCATTATGCAAAATATATATGCATTTTTGCAAAAATGCACTTATGATCCTCATTTTTTTTGGAGGTGGTAGGTATTGTTCCAGAGAGGAACAGAAAAACAGCAGGACAATAAAATAATTATGCAAATATGCATTTTCTAAAAATGGCTAAAAACCACTTTTCTCAGCATTTCAGATGATTTTGGGCATTTGGGGGGAGGGAGTTGGAGTGGGGGGGGGGGTTAGGGGCAGGGGGAAGGCGGTTAGCTGGCAGGATGAAGATTTAGACGGGTGGGTAACCAAACCGCTACATTGTAGCGGGGTTCTTCTAGTTGTATATATATATATATATATACACCATCAGACCAATCAACTATAAATAACCTTACACCGTTGTACTCGATGGTCATAACAAAAGTAAATAAAGAAAGTTAATGAACTATAGTATTAAAAATTATGTTGAACCAAAATAAAGCACTTTTGCCAGAGGGTAAATTTACAGTGTACATTAAGTGAAAATTGTATAACGTAAGCAAGCGTTATAGTATGTTTTGACTGCTTTTCTCTTTGTGCTTCTGGAACTGGCACAGATATGCTTCTCAATTTCTATAATTGAAGCAGGAAAGAATGGTTTATTATTTAAAATTGTACTTTTACGGATGTGAAATTCTGCAAAAATAAGATCAAGTAAAAAAAAAAGATGGGTTTGGAAGGCTCCATGTTGTGTCTCTCACGCACTTACTTGTCCTCATCACATTTTCTTTTTATACATCTTATAAATCCATACACTTGTTATCCTGTTTGTTTGTTTGTTTGTTTAACATTGTGATGCTGGTCGCGTGGCTCGGGTCCTGGGCTGTTCCGGTGACATCTGGACGCCGCTTGGCATCCTGCGCCTCATATTCTTCATAAATGTTATAATTCTGTTATCCTCTCTCAGTGTTGTATTGTGTAAATTGTGTAAACACAACATCCATTGCACGTTGTGCGTCTTGGTAGAGCGATCCCTCCTCTGCTGCTCTCCCTGAGGTGTCTTTCTACTGTTTCCTCCCCGTTATAGGTTTTTTTTTAGGGAGTTGTTCCTTATCCGATGCGAGGGTCTAAGGACAGCATGTTGTGTGGCTGTAAAGCCCCTTGAGGCAAATTAGTAATTTGAGATGTTGGGCCACACAAATAAAATTGACTTGACTTAGATGCTAGAATAAAGTGGTGTGGTTTTTATCAGTTAAAAAAAGAAATTATCAAGTTATTGTCTTGTTAGAAAAATCCCCTTTTTAGAGTTTGTGCTGATATGATATAGAATAGCCACGTTTCCATCCAACTTTCAAATAAAAGTCCATACCCAACACCTCCAGAAAACTGGATCAGCTCATATTAGGTAAAAGTTGATAAAACTATCATGCAAGTCTTGGGGATTTCATTTGATATCGGCCATTTCCTATTGAGCTTTTTATTTTAAACAAGGGAATTCACATAAAAACAGCTATTGAAAGCGGGGGGGATTAAATGTGTATTGCATCAGAACTGACGCGAATGTAAAGGCGAAATTTGGAGAGGAATCCAAAACACACGACTGACTTGCTCGCTCATCTTTTATTTAGGCACATCAATGGACCACTTCCAACTTCTCCACAGTAGTCTTTGTTAGTGCAATAATTTGACCTCAAGTGTTCCAACACCATACCGATCACCAGAAACACCATCCTACCACCCCTCAACTCCACATTCACAAAAACAGGCAAGAGTAAATGCTTTTAAGAGTCTTGCTTCAAGCCAAGTGCTCACTCTAAAGTCAGCTACGAGTCATCCCATAAATAAGCCATTCATACGGTTCACTTGCCACTACAGTAATCCAGTCAGTCAGTCATAAGCCATTCAGAAATGAAAAACAAAAAAAGGCACAATCTTAACATTGCATCAGAGGTCACAATGAAACCTGGTGTCCGAGACATGTGGGCTGTAACAGAGGTGATATGTAACAGTTGCATCTACAGTTAGGGACACTCATGATGAAAGCCCAGTCCCCCCCCCCCCTCAATGGTACAGTCAAAAAACTAGTTCACAGTCACAAGGAGTCACCTGGCCACCATCACCACCATGAACCACACATTCATAGGGAAAGTGCATTAGTGTGGATATCGACAATTAGCCGATTTATTCAGAATTCAAATAGCCGTTTTAAATGTAGAGAACAACTCGCTGAGCACAGCCTGAAAGAAAGAAAAATAAATCTTATTTGGCCATAAACACCATCCCATGTTTGGAAACGGGCCTGGTGTTGAGAAAGGGCACTGGCATGCTGCCTGACCACATGATAATAGAAATGAGTGTATCACAGTTTAGTGCAAAGCAGCAGTCCACGCGTCAGCAGAAGTGGGCCGCTTGTGGCGACGGTGCGGTTTCAGTCCTGGTAGAGCAGGAAGCCAGAGAAGGTGCTGTATTTCCAGGTGCTGCCATAGATGGCGCCCCGGTGCAGCCGCAGCCACACCTGGTCCCCCTGGTAGAGCGGGAGGATGGCGTGGTTGCTGGCCGTCTCGTGGTCCGGCGCCCCGTCGTTGGCGTAGGCCGACACCATCACGTCCTCGTTGCGCATGAGGTTGATGTAGAGGGGCACGTTGACGGCGAGCTTGAGGATGTGGAAGATGAAGACGTAGGTGCCGTTGGCGGGGCAGGTGAAGCGGCCGATGTGGGTGTCGTACATGTCGCCCAGGTTGCTGTGCAGCTGGTCAAACACGATGGGCTGGTCCAGGTTGCCGGGGGCGAAGTTGGCCGTGCGGGAAGCAGTGAAGGCCACCCGGAGGGTGTGGGACATCGGGTACAGCTGCATGGGCAGCAGGGTGGCGTGTTGGTGGCCGTGGGGGGCGACGGAGACCTCCAGGGTGGAAACTGAAAGGGAGTCGCCTTGGCCCGAGTCCACGATAGTGAAACTGCCATCCCGATCAGGGCTGCTCACCTGGGATGAATCACTCCAGCCAGCTATGGTGCAGGGAGAGGACAGTTAAAGGAAAATTTGCCGATTTTCAATCTTACGTGTCCACCTGTGACGGGGATAGCACATGAAAAACACCGCCTGCAGTCGTTCCTGATCGTTTCTGCATCTCTGGGGCGGCCGTAACGCATCATCGTGCAAGATGGTGGCTGGAAAACTACAGCCGAGCAGGGTTTCTAACACTCTACTCTCAACGCGCCGTTCAAAAACCACATCCCCAGTCTCTCGGCAAAGCCACATGTCCAACGGCAGAAACTGGGTCCCACAACGCCGGTGCAGAGGCTTTTATGGACGGCAGCACAGAGGCTTACACACAATGCACCCTGGGATATGTAGGCGCTGTGGGAAAGACCCAGTAAGACGGCGCCGATCCCGCCATCAGCAGAATACACTGAGGACTTTATTGCTTCAAACCACCCTGGTGACGGTGGTATTGATTCAAAACCCCAAAACATAAATAAGGTAAATGAGTTAAAACAGGAGCCAATATAAACATGGAAACCATGGTAACGTGAATAACTGCTGAGTTTTCATTCGCTGCATTTCCTTTGTTAAGTCCTACCTCGATAAAAAACCAAACAAGGGCCGAATAAAAATTCAAAATGTTGACGGTTAAACTATTTTTCTTCTCTCCCCTTTTTTGGATTTTCCCCCATTTTTCTCCCCAGTTGAGAGAGGCAAAGCGTTTGAAGTGTTAAGAAGTTTTGATTTTCAAATCTTGATTTTTGTTTTTAATCACTCCATCATACTTCTTGTTAGAGCTACATTTTAGTCTCGGGTTTAGACTCCATCACACTTCTTGTTAGAGCTACATTTTAATCTCGGGTTTAGACTCTATCACACTTCTTGTTAGAGCTACATTTTAATCTCGGGTTTAGACTCCATCACACTTCTTGTTAGAGCTACATTTTAGTCTCGGGTTTAGACTCCATCACACTTCTTGTTAGAGCTACATTTTAATCTCGGGTTTAGACTCTATCACACTTCTTGTTAGAGCTACATTTTAATCTCGGGTTTAGACTCCATCACACTTCTTCTTAGAGCTACATTTTAGTCTCGGGTTTAGACGAGCTTGCTCAAGCTCTTCATTAATGCAATAACAGAAAATACCCTAATCCAGTGGAAGACACTAGTCGCCTTTAGCGAGACTGTTCAGATCCCAGCTAAGAAAACGCCGGTGGGGGTAAAATCTCCAACTACCACAGTGTTGCTCAAAGGCACCGGTAAAGGGCATATACATTTAGACAAACTCCGCTCTTACCACTGGAGCCATGCCTTACTCCTCCATGTCGGTAGCCATGCTGATATCCAGGCTCCTGGGAGAAAATAAGACGTGAGAAAAAGCTAAAAAGTCGTAACACATCCCCCCGAGTTGTCCTATTTTCTCTCATGTTAGCATGGAGACCACCAGCTGATTATGGTTTGGCTTACCCTGGTGCCGTACAGGAGAGGGCTGGTGTCCCTGAGAGGACTCTGTGAGATGAAGGCTCCTCCTGGGGGAGCAGAGACCACAGCGTTAAGCCATGCATCCATCTGAACATGATCGTAAACAGGATTAGTTTAGAATATTTGAAGTATAGCCCCATTTTAAACTTGCTGCTCACATATGTGGGCATGTTTCATTTTTAGCTATCCATCCTTTTCTTCACACAGGACATGCAGCTCAAGCTTGTCCCCTACAGTTCAACTTCCCCACCCGTCCCCATGGCCAGTTAGAACTGTTTACCCATCTTTCTTCCCCCTCCCTCTTTTCTCCCTAATTGTACTTGGCCAATTACCCCACTCTTTTAAGCCGCCCCGGTCTCTGCTCCACCCCCTCTGCTGATCCGGGGAGGGCTGCAGACTACCACATGCCTCCTCCAATACATGTGGAGTCACCAGCCGCTTCTTTTCACCTGACAGTGAGGCGTTTCGCCAGGGGGACGTAGCGCGTGGGAGGATCACGCTATTCCCCCCAGTTCCCCCTCCCCCATGAACAGGCGCCCTGACCGGCCAGAGGAGGCGCCAGTGCAGCGACCAGGACACATACCCACAACCGGCTTCCCACCCGCAGACACGGCCCAATTGTGTCTGTAGAGACGCCCGACCGAGCCGGAGGTACCACGGGACTCGAACTGGCGATCCCCATGTTGGTAGGCAATAGACTAGACCGCTACACCACCCGGACGCCTGGTTGTTTCCCATCTTGTTGGTTTCTACACCACAGCCTACAAGAGATTACAGCAGGACTCTCTATAGACTAGTGTAGCATCAAGTTAGCTGGGTCTGAGCCACGGAGTGTTTTTTACACTGAAGGAGGATTGTTGATTTGTCCTCCATTAATTAACTGCATAGAAATGTTGATGACAAACTGGATCTGTATCCAGTATGAAGACAAGGATAGATGGCTGAAAATGAAACCCAACTATGTACTACATGAATGGTGAATATAAGACAGGCGTAGACTTAATATTGAAAATTATTGGTTTAACAATAACAACAACAACAACAAAAAAAAAAGATCCCATGACAACGGCATTTGGAGCACCGCAAACTTCTGCGGTTTCATGGTTTTTATGTATCCGAATGAAACAGAACAGTTGGGTGAGACTTTATAAGGTGAGGGTGACTGATTTGATTGACGGCCAATAACGACTATTTTTAGAAGGATGTGTGCATTGCTATGCCATTGGCTAGTTTCAATTTGGTGACACAACATCACTCGTCTTCTTTCAATAATGCTCCCATCCATTCATTGGACATCTTTGTAAGCATACACCTTCAAGTACAGGATGACTTAAGTAAAAATTTGCATTCGTCAGGAAGAGAACAACATTTTATAAATGCAAAAAATAAAATTTGTGACCTTCTAGAACCAAGTTTTGTGAATTTCTAGGACCGAGTGTTAAAGAGATGCAAGTGCAGATGAAAATGGTAACAAGAATGAAAATGAAAATCCAATTTTATTTTCATGGGACCTTCTAACTTCGGTCCTACCTGCAAACACCATGCTATGCTGCCTTTGCCAGGATGCTGGAGAAATGAGCCAGATGAACAGATAAGAAATCTAGCAATGGATGTGGAGATTAATTGCAGAGGGGATCAGAGCGGGGATAGGGGAAAAAGGAAAGCTGAGGATAGATACCTCGGTGCCACCCAGGAGAGCGAAAGGAGTTTGCCAGTCCCTTGGTGCCACGTGTCATACCTCTCACAGATCCTCGGGTGTAGTACGACTGGCCTGATCGACCCGAACCTCCACCTGAATGGCCAGGGGACAGGAAGATCTGTCCACCGTTACCCACCGTATAGTCAGACTGGTACGCTGTCAAGGACACAAGATGTTAAAAAAAAAAATATATATATATATATATATATATATAATAAAAAATTAGCAGTTGATTATGTTGGGTGCTGAGTTCAGACCAAGATTTAAGTTTGTGATGCAAGATGGAAAAAAAGTGCACCTGGCTGTTGTTCGTCCTCCGAGGGGGCAAACTCAGGTGGTGTTTGAGTACTAGTAGTGCTAAACCTGATCTCGGCAGTGTCCGCTTTGAATTTCAACTCTCCGTTCTGAGGCAAGGGGGCATTCACCTTGAAAACCTATTGAAAAAGGAAAAAGCTGCAGATGTGAAAGATGGTGGCCAAAGTGTTGGAGTAGACTTGTGTGGGAACAGCAAAGAGGAGGGGGAAAAAAGCTTTTGGCACAACTCACTGAGTGCATGTTTTGAAACGTGGTTGAGGTCAGAGGTCGTCTGGTGGGAGGTGTAGTAAAGGTCTGCTCCTGGGGAGGAGGGGAGGTGCAAGGAGGTACCATGCCATTACAAGGGGACTGTTTCCCTGACTCAGTCACAGGAGTCTGGAAGAGATGGAAAAGGACAAAAGCAGTTAGCAGATTATAGAGCAGGAACATCATTTGGAAATGTAATTATTAAAAAAACATCGCCAAGAGACAAGTGAGGATGAATTCCCAAGAGTTAATAACAAAACACAGAGCTGGCTCCCCACATTTATGTCTTTTGATGGAGAAAAATAAATACAACATGAAATCCATGGTGCAATATCTAAAAAAAAAGTCACTTTGCAGGAAAACCCATGAAATTAAAATGTATTCATTCATTTGTAGACACAGGGAGGTGGCATACCGGAGGACGATTCTTGTCCTCCAGGCTACCGGAGATGGTCGACTCCCTGCAGTACAGAGGCGGCGAGGGGAACGCCTCGTTGTCAGACAGCTGAAGAGGCTCCTGGAGAGACAGACGGCTTCAAATACAACCATGCAAACGCAAACCGGGAGGTTGACTCGATGTACCACATCCAGCAGGCGCAATGCTAGTTACTTACATGAGGGTCCTCTGAGGCAAGCGGAAGATCACATATCGCAAGACCCGGCTCCCCATTGGTCAGACTGGCTTTGCGCTCCATGAGCCTGGTGGGCAGTGGAGTGGACTAGATCGGGGAGAAATCGGTACGGAGCGATGAAACATCTAAGTCACTCCATTTGCAGTCTCAACTGGATAAGTGTATGTGTCAGAGGTGTGGACTTGAGTCACATGGCTTGGACTCGATTTTAGACTTGACAGAAGCGAAAAGACTTGACTGATAGAAGTGACCCTCGATTTGACCTTGAGCTTTACGACTTGAAGACTTGATGCCTTCCCTGAAAGCCCAAAGATAAACTGCTTTTACAAAGTGTGCAGCCGGGGCGTCTGGGTAGTGTAGCGATCTATTCTGTTGCCTACCAACATGGGGATCGCCAGTTCAAATCCCTGTGTTACCTCCGGCTTGGTCAGGTATCCCTACAGACACAATTGGCCGTGTCTCTGGGTGGGAATGTGTCACGGTCGCTGCACTAGCACCTCCTCTGGTCGGTCGGGGTGCCTGTTCGGGGGGAGGGGGGGGGACTGGGGAGAATAGCATGATCCTCCCACATGCTACGTCCTCCTGGCCAAACTCCTCACGGTCAGGTGAAAAGAAGCGGCTGGTGACCCCACACATGTCGGAGGAGGCATGTGGTAGTCTGCAGCCCGATTGTACTGCAGGAAGAGTAGTGCAGTTGGCCAGGTACAATTGGGGAGAAAAGGGGGTGGGGGGGGGATCCCAAAAAAAAAAGTGTGCTGCCAATCAGCTCTTCTTTCCATAATTACAGCTCCACTTTGAAATCAATCCATAGTAAATACACATTTCAAAAAGCATTAAAGTGGTGCTAAAAGGTGCCATTAAGGTGAGAATTACAACACTGATACAGCAGCAAACAACTATTTGCTATGTAAAGAAATAGTGGCGTATCGGCGCCCTGGGCAGAGAATGAAGTCACACTCCCTCTGTTGTGTGTTGTAAGTTTCTCGGTTCTGGAAGCCCGTCTGGCCGCGTGTGCATGTTAGCGCATCACGCGCGCGCATGAGCTAGCATTAGCAGGACCGCTAGCAAGCTAATAATTACGTTACATGGATTTAGGTCACTGGGCAGATCAAGGAAATGACTCCTGACCAAGCTGAACACATTGCTAACGTTAATAAAATAACTGGACCGTAAAAACCAATGTTCCAACCAACGAAACAGCCAAGAATGTGAACTCGCCAAGAACGTGGAGGGAGGGGGAGGTTTGCTTTGGTTTGGTCCGGGATGCTGGTGCTCAGTGTCGTGTATAGCACCTTGAATGATTTGTTTAAATTAAGTACATTGATTATTACTCTTAAAATGGCATTCAATTTGACGAGGAGGACAGAACGAGTTGTTTAGGACTTAAAAAAAAAAGCAAAAGCTTATGACTTGGAACTTGTTGGTTTGGACTTGGGACTTGCATGCGACTTGGAAAACAATGATTTGATCCCACCTCTGGTATGAGTGAGTAGACAACAGCTTCTTACATGCATTGCTTTGGGAAGAAGATCAACAGGGCTCGTCATCGATTCCCTCCGAGTGGCTGAGCGGGGAGAAAATCGTCCATTAAATAATCGAGAACCTTCCATAAAGCATACCAACATTAATAACACAAATGAGCCCCCAAAACCATCCTGGGGTCATAGCCATGTTACCTAGTGGAGAGGGGGATCCAGATGACCGTCTACCCAGTCTTTGGTGGCCATTGGTGGGAGACCTCTCACCATCCAAAAGAGAGTCCTGGGGGAGACGGGACAGACGCTAGCACCTTTTGTCTGGTATTTTACATCTCTCATGCTAACAGTGCTGTATCTGACCGGATAAAGTACACTAACGTTGGACAATGTCATTGCCAAATCAGCTTTTCAGACTGTTTCAACATGGACACCTCAAACCGCTCTTCTAAAATACCAACATCTGTTAACTTGAATGACCCCCACCCCCCCCCCCAACTCCGTTCCTCTGCTCATCATCGCTAATTGTTACCCGTCATGGCTGCTTAATCGCATGTCTTTGTGCACTTTACACACAGGTTATTGCTTAAGTATGTGTTTCTGTCTCTCCAACTCTTTCCTCAAGTAACACACTGGTTCTTGTCAGGATGCCACTGTAAATAAGAATCTGTTCTTTCATAAATAAATAAATAAATAAAGTACAATCTAATTTTTTTTACGCCAAAGCCGACCAGTGACATTAGCATAGCCAACTTGTTTTTATACCTTAGTAATTGTTTATGCCCCCTCTCAAAAGCAATACCTGTAATTTTTTTTATTGGGGGTGGGGGGGGTTTCTTCTCCCTTTTTCACCCCAGTTGTATCCGGCCAATTACCCCACTCTGCCCAGCTGTCCCGGTTGTTGCTCCACCCCCTCTGCCGATCCGGGGAGGGCTGCAGACTACCACATGTGTCCTCCGGTACATGTGGAGTCGCCAGCTGCTTCTTTTCACCTGACAGTGAGGAGTTTCACCCGGGGGACGTAGCGCATGGGAGGATCACGCTATTCCCCCCAGTCCCCCCTCCTCCCTGAACAGGCGCCCTGACCGACCAGAGGAGGCGCTAGTGCAGCGACCAGGATACATACCCACATCTGGCCAGTTGTGTCCGGAGGGGCGCCCGACCAAGCCGGAGGTGACACGGGGATTCGAACCAGCGATCCCCGTGTTGGTAGGCGACGGAATACACCGCTACGCCACCCGGACGCCCGTTGAATGAATAAGTTTAGCAGCAAATAAATGTTTACCAATAAGTCCCATCAAGAACTAGCTTAGCCATAGCAGAGTCCTACCTGCATGAAATTGAAGGAGCCATGGATTTTTGTCATCAGGTCTTCCAGGTGCTGCTTCCTCAGGATGGGGTCACTAGGCAACGCAGAGGGGAAGTTGAATATCTCCACAGCGGCATCCATATGAGAGGTCTGTCAAAAATTGTGAGAAAACACTGAAGGTGGCCGAACATCCATAGACCTTTCTATGATGGAGGAGTGGCGCTTCTGCACTTACAGATTTCACACGTTGCTCTCCTTTGGCCTTCTTCTCTTTGCTCTACTCAGAAAGGACATGAAGTTAATGTGTTAGGTCAACGTCGGAGTAACTGGGGCAGCAAAGGCCTGGTAGTTAGCAAGGTCATACAGATGTTGGGAGGACTCTTGGGGATTGCCCCCCCCCCTTTTCTCCCTAATTCAATATGGCCATTTACCCCACTCTTCTGAGCCGTCCCGGTCCCTGCTCCACCCCCTCTGCTGATCCGGGGGGGAGGGCTGCAGACTACCACATGCCTCCTCCCATACATGTGGAGTCGCCAGCCGCTTCTTTTCACCTGACAGTGAGGAGTTTCACCAGGGGGATGTAGTGCACGGGAGGATCACGCTATCCCCCCAGTTCCCCCTCCCCCCTGAACAGACATCCCAACTGACCAGAGGAGGCGCTAGTGCAGCGACCAGGACACACACCCACATCCGGCTTCCTACCTACAGATATGGCCAATTGTGTCTGTAGGGACACTTGACCAAGCCGGAAGTAACACGGGGATTCGACCCGGTGATCCCCGTCTCGGTAGGCAATGGAATAGACCGCCATGCCACCCGGACGCCCCTTGGGGAACGTTTTAATCAAAAGATGAAGGACAAGAAACCAAATCCCCATCACCCAGAGGCTTCCAGTAATAACTCACTTGTTTGGTTTTGGCAGATTGCTTCTTGGCGGTGGTCGGGAGTTTGGGGATGAAGGCAGCCACACCTCTCCAGGGTTTGTGGACGGGAGTTTTGGAGGAGTCCAGCCCATCTGCCAACTCCATCTCCCAGGAGTCAGGAGGCTCCCGTTCTTTCATGGCCTGAAAATCTGCTTTCCAGTTCTCGGTGGAACGAGTCTCCGTGTCGGTTATGTAGAGTCTGTTGAAAAACTGACATATCACCAACAGGGCCATGAGTTTATTCCTGCACGCATGCTTACAACAACAACAACAACATGCGCAGCACGCAAAATGCATCTTGGGAGGAAAAAAAACAAAAAACAAAACAAATGACACGTTCTCTTACCTCCTTTTTGGAAACATCGCTCAACTTTGATAAGGCTGACAAGAACAAAAAACAAACGGAAAGAATGTGAATTTGCAATTCTCAAGAGTAAGCCATTGTTTTGCTGGTCAACCCTGCTCATTACCTACCTCAAAAAAAAAAGGGACTGATCTCCTCATTTGACCACTGATTATTAGGGCTGAACAACACGTCGCTTCAGAATCAACACAGTAGTATACACAAGTGGAATACTCACAGTGCAGAGGGCGCAACGTAACACAAACTGGGCCCATCAACCATGTCTGGCAAAACTTCTCGACCTCGCTCAATTTTGCCTTCTACCGAGCAAGGCTTTTCACGGCTACTCTTGAAGAAAATAATTACTGTACATCTGAACCAGACAATTTAGTCTGACTGAATGACTTCCTTATTTCTCCTCAAGCGTCATCACTGCAAATTATGCAACTCCTATTTATCGAATAGGTCACAAAAAATTGCAATGATGAATATGGAATACAATAAATTAATTTATCAATTATAAAATTATTTTAAAAATGAGATTAAATCAATTAAATTACAATTTTAAAATCAATTAATTAAATTACAGTTTTAAAATCCCTTAATTGTTTTTATTCATTATTAATTAATCCATCAATTTTTTATTATTTGTTTAAATGTATGCCAAAAATGTATGCCAATAAAGATTGGAAAATACGCATAATTTCCCCACATTGCATGAACGAACATCCTCACCTTGTTTCCATATGCTTTGCACCCTTTAAAAGCCATCCCATTCCAGCACCAACTCAACGTCACATTACCACAAAAACAAAACGACAAGTTCTCAAAGCCAAAAACAAAACCAGGCAGGGAGCGGCGGCAGCATTGGTTCTTACTGGAGTGAGTCGAGTTCAGGAAGTCCTCTGGAGTCTTGCTCGGCGGGGCAGGAAGGCAGTTGAAGTACTCGCAATCCAGCAGCCTGGCGAGTTCCTCCTTCAGAAGTTTAACTGAAAAGGATGAAGTGAATTTACTGCAACACATTATTTTGTCCGCCAATATAATGAAAAAAGAAAATAGACATACGGCACAATACATGAGGCCATACGGGCCTTCACTCACATGTAGAGCCAGCCACTGGCTTGTCTTTTCCCTCCAGCAGGTCCAAGTAGACCACAGCAGACTTCTCCATCTGTTCCTCCAAACTAGAACAGTGTATCTGAGTTAGAACGGATTTCACTGGGACACACACACACACACTTTGGTGCCATAGCAAACCAGACAATTTTGTTATTACAAAAAAAAAAAAGCCACTGCTCTCTTTCAACAGTAACGGCAAGAAAAACACACAAAAAGCAGAAAATCTGACAGGAGTTAAGTCCTGTGGAACCAAAGAAGTATTTCCATTCTCGTTGCCTTCTACCCACACTCAGTTTACATGCATTTAACACCAAGTTCTAGAAATGTACAAAAAAAAAGCTTAGTTCGTGTATTCGAATAATGCTCGTCTTCCCGAATAATAATTTTTTTTTAGTTATATCATCCTGCACTTGCAGGCACACGCCAACAAAAATGTCCGACAAACAGGAGCAAGACAAGTGATCTTCTATATCGGCAAACTGAAACTAGCCGATAGCGTATCGACATGCGCATCTTTCTAAAAATGCCCAGACATTTCCGAGCTGAAACATCGGGTTCCACAAATACAAACGCCGTTCGTATTCACCATAGGGAATTATAAGCCATAATATAGTCAACTGCATCATAAATCGGATTTCCATACCGGATCAGTCGAGGCCCGGGTTACCAACGACCGCCACCAGGGTGCCGGTGGAAACTATGCTACTGCTTGGTGGAGGAGGAGAGGGGGAAGGCATGTCCAGAGGCAGCGGGAGAGGAGGAAGGGTAGGAGTGTGGAGGTGAGAGTTGGAACTTTGAATGTTGGCACTACGACTAGTAAAGGGAGAGAGCTGGCTGATATGATGACAGAAGGAAGGTAGGCATACTGTGTGTGCAAGAGACCAGGTGGAGGGGGAGTAAGGCCAGGAGCATCGGAAGTGGGTCCAAACTCTTCTACCTTGGTGCGAATGGGAGGAGAAATGGGGTGGGGGTAATCCTGAAGGAAGAGTATGTCAAGAGTGTGCTGGAGATGAAGAGTGTAAGACGGAGTGATGAATATGAAGCTACAAATCGAAGGTGTGATGATGAATGTCATCAGTGCATATGCCCTGCAAGTTGGGTGTGAGATGGAAGAGAAAGAAGAATTCTGGCGTGAGTTGGATGAAGTGGTGGAGAGGGTACCCAAGGAGGAGAGTGGTGACTGGAGCAGACTTCAATGGGCATGTTACTGAAGGGAACAGAGGTGATGGGTAAGTATGGTGTTAAGGAGAAGAATATGGAAGGACAGACGGTGGATTTTGTGAAAAGGATGGAAATGGCTGTGGTGAATACATATTTCAAGAAGAGGGAGGAACACAGGGTGACGTACAAGAGTGGAGGAACATGCACACAGGTGGACTATATCTTATGCAGGAGGCGTGATCTGAAAGGGACTGTAGACAGCAAGGTGGTGACAGGGGAGAACATAGCTAGGCAGATTCAGATGGTGGCCTGTAGGATGACTTTGGAAACCAAGAAGAGGAAGAGAGTGAAGGCAGTGCCAAGGATCAAATGGTGGAAGTTGAAGAAGGAAGACCGTTGTGTGGCGTTCAGGGAGGAGTTAAGACAGGCACTGGGTGGTAGTGAAGAGTTGCCAGATGGCTGGGCAACCACTGCAGAAATAGTGAGAGACAGCTAGGAAGGTACTTGGTGTGTCATCAGGACAGCCGAAGGAAGACAAGGAGACTTTGTGGTGGAATGAGGAAGTACAGCAAAGTATCCAGAGAAAGAGGTTTGCAAAGAAGAAGTGGGATAGTAAGAAAGTAGACAGGAGTACAATGAGACGTGGCGTAAAGCGAAGAGAGAGGTGGTGAAGGCAAAGGAAATGGTGTATGGTGAGTTGCATGAGAGGTTGGACACTAAGGAAGGAGAAAAGAACTTGTACCGATTGGCTAAACAGAGGGAGCAAGCTGGGAAGGATGTGCGGCAGGTTAGGACGATCAAGGACAGACACAGAAATGTGCTGACAAGCGAGGAGAGTGTGATGAGAAGGTGGAAGGAGTACTCTGAGGGGCTGATAAATGAAGAAAATAGAGAGAGCGAGAGAGAGAGAGAGAGGGTGGATGATAATGAATCAGGAAGTGCGGTGGATTAGCAAGGAGGAAGTGAGGGCAGCTATGAAGACGAAGAGTGGAAAGGCGGTTGGTCCAGATGACATTCCTGTGGAGGCATGGAGAGGTTTAGGAGAGATGGCAGTGAAGTTTTTAACTATACTTAGCACAAAAAGTAAGGAAATGTGTGTTTGGTAGATTATTTCTTTGTTGTAACAATGCTTCTTGGCAATGAATCTTATACCGTTGGAAAGCCTGTTTATTTCCCTTTTAAATGGCGCCACATTTGTAAGGAACATGCGTTTGTGGGATGAGCAGCAGAGCTGAGTACGTGGGTTGCGCCCATGAAAAATTTGCCAAATCTTCTCTGCCAATGCCAAACAGCTTATTTTGCTGCTGCTATTGACTCTTGTTTTGAGCCTCTGGTACCCCAGGTGCTGACAATCAGGTGCCTGATAGAAGAGCTATTGCAAAGAAGCATTGTTACAACAAAGAAATAATCTACTAAACACACATTTCCTTACTTTTTGTGCCAAGTTTAGATTGTTTAACACAATCTTGGAAAGTAAGAGGATGCCTGAGGAGTGGAGAAGAAGCATACTGGTACCGATTTTCAAGAATAAGGATGATGTGCAGAGGTATAAAGATGATCAGCCACAGCATGAAGATATGGGAAAGAGTAATAGAAGCTAGGTTAAGAGAGGAGAGGTGACGATTAGCTAGCAGCAGTATGGTTTCATGCCATGAAAGAGCACCACAAATGTGATGTTTGCTTTGAGAATGTTGATGGAGAAGTATAGAGGAGGTCAGAAGGAGGTACATTGGGTCTTTGTGGATTTAGAGAAAGCGTATGACAGGGTGCCGAGAGAGGAGGTGTGGTATTGTATGAGGAAGTTGGGAGTTGCAGAGAAGTATGTAGGAGTGGTGCAGGATATGTATGAGGGAAGTGTGACAGTGGTGAGGTGTGTGGTTGGAATGACAGATGGGTTCAAGGTGGAGGTGGGATTACATCAAGGATCGGCTCTGAGCCCTTTCTTGTTTGCAGTGATGATGGACAGGCTAATGGACGAGATCAGGCAGGAGTCTCCGTGGACTATGATGTTCACGGATGACATTGTGATCTGTAGTGCACTGGTTGAGGAGAGCCTGGAGAGGTGGAGGTATGCACTGGAGAGAAGAGGAATTAAAGTCAGTAGCAGCAAGATGGAATACCTATGTGTGAATGAGAGGGAGGACAGTGGAATGGTGAGGATGCAAGGAGTAGAGGTGACAAAGGCGCATGGGTTTATATACTTTGGGGTCAACTGTCCAAAGTAACAGGGAGTGCAGAAGAGAGGTGAAAAAGAGAGTGCAGGCAGGGTGGAGTGGGTGGAGAAGAGTGTCAGGAGTGATTTGTGACAGAAGGGTACCAGCAAGAGTTAAAGGGAAGGTTTACAAGATGGTTGTGAGACCAGCTATGTTATATGGTTTGGAGACAGTGGCACTGATGAAGAGACAGGAGGTGGAGCTGGAGGTGGCAGAGATGAAGATGATAAGATTTTCATTGGGAGTGATGAAGAAGGACAGGATTAGGGATGAGCATACTGGAGGGACAGCCCAGGTTTGACGGTTTGGGGACAAAGCAAGAGAGACAAGGTTGAGATGGTTTGGACATGTGTGGAGGAGAGATGCTGGGTATACTGGGAGAAGGATGCTGAATATGGAGCTGCCAGGGAGGAGGAGAAGAGGAAGGCCAAAGAGGAGGTTTATGGATGTGGTGAGGGAGGACATGCAGGTGGCTGGTGTGACAGAGGAAGATTGAGAGAACAGGAAGTGATGGAAATGGATGATCGGCTGTGGCGCCCCCTAACGGGAGCAGCCGAAAGTAGTAGTAGTAGTAGTAATATATGAAACTGCACAAGTTAAAATTAAGAGCTATGAGACTGAATTGACAGTGTTACACACACACACACACACACTACTGTAGAAGTCACAAGTCAGTCCTATTTCAGCATTGGTTTTAAAGAATGCTAAACACTTGACGTGTTTTTTAACTGTAAACTGAATCATACGACTATACGGCGATGAAACACATCAATGCTGCTGTTAATATTGACTTTTCTTACCAAATTTATAAAAATCGGCGTCTCATGGGTTGAAAATGGCTCAACACACCATCTACCGTTTTAAATTAGACCTGAACCTTGCAAGGCCACTTGACATGACTTATCTACGTCATGAAAAAAAAAAAAGTGTTAACGCCCTCTAATCAGAGACGAGTCTGTGAAACGGCGCTCATTTTCAAATGCTGATCGACTCGTTCCCAGTTGACACCATTTGTTGCCGGCCTCACTGACCTTTCTTCATTTCTTACATTTTCTACCGGCTCTTTGAATTTCTCGCAAACTACAGTTACAGTCATATTATTTCCTCGCTTTCAATTTTGCCACAATGGTTCGGACGTGTGCTCTCGACGGCTGCAGAAGCACCACCGGGCAACGGGGTCGCTTGGGCTGGGCTCGCGCCGCGGCCGGGTGGAGCAGTCGCCCGCCTGTCTCGAGGGGCCCCCTTCCATCTGCGGCACCGCTGTTGGGGCGCCTTCGCGGGGCAGCGTCCGACACCGTGTCAGAAGCCAGGCCGATGAGGGGGACTGGGTACAGCGGCGACTCTGGATGCACGCCAGGCCCTTCTCACAGATCTCCCCCCCCCCAGCTACCCCTGCCTCACACTCCCCCCTCCCCCCTCGCCTACTTTTTAGCATTTTGCTAAATTATGCAGTGGCCGGAGTTAGGCTCAGACCCGGGAGAGAAGTTACAATTTTAAGAAATCGTGTTTTATTCCTGAATTCCCGATGAAGCACTACTACACTACCCACAATCCTACAGCGAGTTCCACCAAACAAGAGACATTACGGTTACCATGGAGAGGTAAACCGCTCCGAAGTCGGTGGCTGGAAGCCAGAATGTAGAGAACTAACGTTGGCGAGAAATCTACTCCAAGTCTCTACTTCCCATGAGTCACTGCAAATAATGTCATCTTGTATTTTTCGGGTTAAAACAAAAAGTAAAGAAGGATTTCCCTCAGAATCGCTTATTTTAAGGTCACGATTCACCTCCGAGCTGGCTGGATCGGTTTTCGAGGCTTAAACCGCTTCGTACGGAAATTTCAAGAGGTGTCCCAGACAGCTGAATAGAGTGGGCAGTCAGCGTTTCCGCTCTACTGGCTGTCATCAAAATCAACCCCACCCCCCCAAAAATCCCATCCAGCTGCTCCACTTCATTCAGATACATGTCAAAACCGCCGAAGACTGCGGTAAATGCAGCGTCATGACACCTTTAAAACACAGGAGGAAAAACACAAATTAAACAAGTAAGAAATAGAGACCTCAGTCTGTTGTCTCTCTTCACGCCCACCAGGGCGGCGAGCTGGATGAGGTTTTGCAGCTGCTGGGCGGGGACGTGCGGCGCGCTGTTGTGCCCGGCCAGGAGGTCCTTCCTGATGTGCTCCTGCTCGAGGCTGTGGAGGAGGTGCTGAATCTGAAGAACAGTGCCGAGTCTCCTCCTTTCCGCCTCCATCTTCTCCATTTGATCTCGCTTCGCTACCCTCTTCTGGGCCCTCAGGAGCTGTCCACAGATAGATATATGGTCGACTATTTACCCCCAGAGAGAAATTAAAACATAGCAGCCAGATGCATTAAAATACAAATAACAGATAAGACTAATAAAGAATAATTTTATAAAAGTAAGTTTCAAGTGTTCTCGTGAAGGCAAGCTAGTCCACGAGCGGGGCGTCCGGGGTTTATTCCGTCGCCTACCAACATGGGGATCACCGGTTCGAACCCCTGTGTTACCTCTGGCTTGATCGGCATCTCTACAAACACAATTGGCCGTACTAGCGCCTCCTCTGGTCGGTCAGGGTACCTGTTCGGGGAGGGATGGGAGGGAATAGTGTGATCCTCCCACGCGCTACGTCCCCCTGGTGAAACTCCTCACTGTCAGGTGAAAGGAAGCGGCTGGCGACTCCACATGTATGGGAGGAGGCATGTGGTAGTCTGCAGCCCTCCCCGGATCGACAGAGGGGGTGGAGCAGAGACCGGGACGGCTCGGAAGAGTGGGGTAATCGGCCGGATACAGTTGGGGAGAAAAAGGGAGGGGGGGTTAGTCCACGAGCAGTTCAATGTCAGCAGGCCTTGCAAAGACAGGTGAATTGTAAAGTCTGATAGCCCCTGGCAGGAATGACCTCCTGCATCACTCCTTAAAAACACCATTTTAGCTTGGCTAAAATGTGTAGGGGGTGGGAGGTGTTACCCAGATCACCAGCAATCTAGCCAGCACTCTGTCCTCCTCCACCACCTCCTCCAGTGTGGCCAGCTTGGGTCCAGTGACAGACCCAGCCTTCTTGAGGAGTTCATTCAGTCTGTTGGCGTCCTTCGCCTTGACGCCTTCACCCCGGCACACCGCAGCATGGAAGATGGCGCTCGCAACAACAGACTGAAAGGACATGTGAAGCCTCTTACTGCATACACTGAAGGCCCCGAGCCTTCTCCGAGAATGGCAGACTATGTGATCCGGCTAGCAGCACTTCTTTCAAAAGCATCAGATTTAGAGATTAAATCGCACCCCGCGTAACAGCTGGAAAAGTGTTACGGTCAAATATTATAACAAACAGGCAAACCGGTGTAGTTCCAATGAGTCAGAAAAGGTCTTAAGTTGTGTTCTGCGAATCTGGATCTTGGCAAATGAACAAAATAACATCAAGTTGCCAAAATTCAGTTGCAGTTTTAAAGTACAGTTCTCTCCAATAACAAAAAAAAATCCCCAAACAAACCATGCAGGCCACATACTTAACTAGCCAAAAGCTGAGTCGAGGTTTAGATGATGACACAATACTTACTTCTTTTTTTTTTAAACTGCAATCAATTAAAAAAAGTTTACTTTAGGGGGATTATCACAAATTGATGGGCAATTCTGTAACACTGTTCCAGAAATTGCCCATCAATTTACAACCAATAAGCACACACGAACGTTTTACAAGAGCAGAGCATATTAAATATCAAGCCTTTTCAGCTCAGGTGGCGGTCAAATTGTGGACACATTTCTAAAAATAAATCTGCACAAAATATGAAGTCTGACGACTTGAGTCAAATGCTGCAGATGCAGCGCTGGGGGAGCAGAAATACAATGGACGCTTGGGTAAAATGTGATAGTGTTTCGCAAACTGAGCAAGCTAGACGAAACACTTCATTCTTCCTGACAAGGATGCATCGAAACTTGCATCGTGATTTCTTTTTGATTTTGAGATACTTTATTGGGTCCCTGTGGGGAAATTAGGCCCTGCATTTAACCCGTCCTAGCTGTGTAGCTAGGAGCAGCCGCTGTGCAGCGCCTGGGGATCAACTCCAGTTCGTCTCGCCATGCCTTGCTCAGGGGCACAGACAGGAGTATGAACCCTAACATGCTTGTCTTTTTTAGGTGGTGGGAGGAAACCGGCGCACCCGGAGAAAACCCACCGCGGACACGGGGAGAACATGCAAACTCCGCACGGAGGACGACCCGGGACGACCCCCAGAGTTGGACAACCCCAGGGCTTGAACCCAGGACCTTCTTGCTGTGAGGCAACAGCGCTGACCGCCATGCCGCCGTGACGTATTTGCATGCATTAAAAGAATTTGAAGAAATCCTATTTAGTCGCCCAATGATTTGAAATAGGCCCTAACCGAAGCTGAAATTGCAAAGCCAACTCCAAACATCACTGGGCTGGCCAACATAATCAGCGCACACACCCGTTCTTACTCCAGAGAGAGAAGAGCAAGAAAGTGAAAGAGTAAAGTGAACGGGACAGAGTCCCAAAACGCCTTTACATTCTGGGTCAACCCGTCCAGGGTCTTGTGCAGCTCCCGAGCAAAGGTTATGTTATGGAGCACCTCCTGATATTTGTCCACGGCTTCCTGTTGAGCACACAAAAAAAGAAGAGAAGGAAAATAAGCCAAGCATCTCTCAAAACCATCTCAGGACAGACGTAACTCTTCACCGCTTTATTGTCACGGATGTGCCGCTTCTTACCATCTGATCCTTATTTAGAGTCTCGCCCTCTTTCAGCCTCTTCATGTAGTCTTCCAGTTTAAGCTGTGGACACAAAACGGGAACCATCTCATGAAAACATCATGGATCAATCTATTCAGGGCATCAGAGGCTGACAATGTGTCCACCAGGACAATGTGTCCACCAGGACAATGTATCCACCAGGACAATGTATCCCGCAGGACAATGTGTCCCCCAGGACAACGTGTCCCCCAGGACAACGTATCCACCAGGACAACGTGTCCCCCAGGACAACGTGTCCAGCAGGACAACGTGTCCACCAGGACAACGTGTCCACTAGGACAACGTGTCCACCAGGACAATGTATCCACCAGGACAATGTATCCACCAGGACAATGTGTCCACCAGGACAACGTGTCCCCCAGGACAATGTGTCCAGCAGGACAACGTGTCCAGCAGGACAACGTATCCAGCAGGACAACGTATCCACCAGGACGTGTCCACCAGGACAATGTATCCACCAGGACAATGTATCCAGCAGGACAATGTGTCCACTAGGACAACGTGTCCACCAGCACAATGTATCCACCAGGACGTGTCCACCAGGACAACGTGTCCAGCAGGACAATGTATCCACTAGGACAACGTGTCCCCCAGGACAACGTGTCCACCAGTTTATCATGTAAAGCTGGGCAACAGACTACCCTCCTTCAGTTCCTCCACCTCAGCGGTCCTACCTTCTTTTTCTCCAAGTTGCGGACCTTGTGTTTGAGGCAGATGAGGCCGTCCTCAATGTAGGTCTCGTAGCCGTGGTAGGCGGTGGAGACGTCCAGGTTGAGCTGGAGGGGAGCCTGCCCGCCGGGGGAGTCCATCTTCGGGCCGCCGGCCTTCAGGCTCTCCTGCCTTTTGTCCCCGTCCTCTGAGCACTCAGGTGGGGGGGAGACATCCGGGGTAGGGGAAGGAGACAGCTGCACCATGTCGATATCTTCAATGATGGAGGAAGGGAGGACAAGCCGGGATCGGCCGTTGTCATCGAGCGTTTGAGGGGGGGGGAGGAGGGAGGGGGGGGGGGAGAGAGGGAGAGAGAAAAAAAACGAGCAAAGTTAATGCACACACGCAGGAGAAAAGAGGCCGGCCATGCCGTGTCGTGTCGTGTCATGCCATGCCGGTGTGGGTGAGGCAGAAAGCAGGAGGCTTCGGCAGCGCTGCGCTCTCGCCCCGAAGCCTGGAGCGCAGCCAAACGCGTGACAATGCATTTCGATACCGCCCATTCAACAGCGGGCTTTTCTCTTTGATTCATGCAGCCCACAGACGCAGAAAGAACCAGTTAATACGCCGACAAAAGAAGGGGGGGGAGAGGGGGGGGGAGAGAGAGAACCCCCCCCCCCACCCCATGCTAAACAGGGGGTGATTTTTGGATCCCCTCCCGTGAATCGCATTACTCCTGTGCGGATTCAACCACGCGCGTGACCTCGGGTTTAACGTCCATCACTCGCTAGCGGACAAATCAGGCGACCGATAACGACCGTAATCGATAACCGGTCGAGAACAGCGGCACGTATCGATAACGTCAATTTACCGCTGATGATTAAGCAAAAGCTTTGGCACAAGGATTACCCATCCCACCACCCCCCCACCGCCCGTCACAACGCTACCGGTTTACGGCGTAAAGGGGAAGGGGGGAAAGGGGGGACGAGGCTTCGCATGTGGCGGCGGTTATGGCAGCGGCGGCGGCGGCGGCGCTCTCCATACGTCACTTTGCGTTTCCCAAACGCTCCGCTGCAGCACGCGTCAGCGTTTCCGTGAAAAGACAAACCGAAACCAACGCCACGCCGAGAAAACAGCTGACCAACCTCGCGCGTGTGTCTCTCTCGCGCTCTCTCTCGCTCCGGCTCGCTTTGTTGCAACACGTCGCCGATCCGAGTCCTCCACGCAGCAGCCGGTCCACCCAAACCCCGACTGGCCCTCTCTTCCGGCTCGCGCGAAAGCGCTGTTAAAGTTGACCGAGGTCGGACCCGTGCCAACTCATACCTTAAATACCCCTCCACCTCACACCCATGCTAGCCAGACCGGGTTGAGGAGAGGAGGGGGGGGGGAATAAAAAAGAAGCCGGGTGACGTCACAAGGCACCTGTCACGGCGCGCATGGACACGGTGGACCCTAATTTCCGGTCTTGCGTCGAACTCTCGTTTCCACGTCGAGATCCGTTTCCCCCCCCTATGGAAGTAGGTTTGCTATCCGCTACGATCAGGTTAAGGTAATCCGTAGGTTAAGGTTCGGTTGAGGTTAGGTTAAGGTTCGGTTAAAGTTAGGGTTCGGTTGAGGTTAGGGTTCGGTTGAGGTTATGGTTATGGTTCGGTTAAGGTTCGGTTAAGGTTAGGGTTCGGTTGAGGTTAGGGTTCGGTTAAAGTTAGGGTTCGGTTGAGTTTAGGGTTCGGTTGAGGTTAGGGTTCGATTAAGGTTAGGGTCCGGTTGAGGTTATGGTTCGGTTAAGGTTAGGGTTCGGTTGAGGTTATGGTTCGGTTAAGGTTATGGTTCGGTTAAGGTTAGGGTTCGGTTGAGGTTAGGGTTCGGTTAAGGTTAGGGTTCGGTTGAGGTTAGGGTTCGATTAAGGTTCGGTTGAGTTTAGGGTTCGGTTAAAGTTAAGGTTCGGTTGAGGTTAGGGTTCGGTTAAAGTTAGGGTTCGATTAAGGTTAGGGTTCGGTTAAAGTTAGGGTTCGGTTAAGGTTAGGGTTCGGTTGAGGTTAATCATGCGTCCCGGGCGTTGGAACTCTGGCTAGGGGGAAACAGATCACGACGGGGAAACGGAGTTCAACACACCACCGGTAGCCTTCCGGCCCCTCAGGGCCCCATAGAGAGGCGCGTAATAAGTACAGGGTGCGGGTGATGGGGCTGGATGGGCTGGTGGGGGTTAAGCCCCCCTGTATGACCTCTAACGAAGCAAAAGCATCCCCGCGACCCCGGGAGCAGGATGAGGGGCTTGGGCAATGGATGGGTGGATCTAAAACTAGGGGTCTCCAACACAACAATAAACTAGAGTACTGTAACGTGCGTGGC
Organism: Lampris incognitus; assembly: GCF_029633865.1. NCBI lineage: Eukaryota > Metazoa > Chordata > Actinopteri > Lampriformes > Lampridae > Lampris > Lampris incognitus. The sequence goes on from NC_079213.1 coordinate 5,692,445, forward strand.
TAAGAAGACACGCTGGCCGCTGGCTGGCGGGTCGGACCCTGTAGTCTAGCGGGTAGCGAGGCCCCCCGCGGTGCGGGCGATACGGGTTCGCGTCCCGGCCGCGGCACTTCCCGTGGTTGCGTTGCCCCCCGAATTCGCTGCAGCACATTGAACAGAAAAACTGCCTTGCTCAACTTCACCTACATCCAACAAGCGGTCCTTACGACTCCGGAAGTACACGACACGTGGCGTGGCGGCAGCGGGACCGAGCCGACGGGGGATTACAAGGTTCCTTACTCACGCCTCCATGCGAGCGGCCCAACAAGGACGGGACGCGAAGATGGCGGCCCGCCTGACCTTTAAAGCGTCGGACAAAACCACCGAAGCGTCGCTAACCCGTGATAAAGTTCCTCTACTCTGATTGGCTGTTGATTTGCCCGGCCATATCCGGATCCGGTTCACCTCGCTGGTGAACGTTGGTGGGTTTATAATGGCGCATTAGCTTTGCCGTGAGACGCGTTCTGGGCAAGTCACGTGGCCAAACGCAAGGCTCGGACCCTCTAGTCCAGTGTTTCTCAACCGGGGGTCTGCGGACCCCTAGTGGTCCGTGGTGTAATTGCAAGGGGTCCGTGAAAATAAAATATCTTTTAAAAAAAAGATCCTATGACGTTTATAGAAATAGGATTATTTTACTCAAATGTGACTGAGACCTTTATCTACCTAAACTATCAAGGGTAACAGGACTTTTTTCTCTAATTACATCTGTTTCACAAGTGTAATTTATTGTATTTTAATAAGAGATCTCGCTCCCGTTTGCATTGTTAAAAGTTACTGCATAACAATTCTGTTGTTACATATATCTGAAAGTTACTGAATACATATTCTGTTTTGTTACATATATCTGAAAGTTACTGCTGTGGTGACCCACATCTATATAACTAGAGACATTCACCTAAGAGGACGGTGTACCTTTAAGGGAAGAGGCGAGGGGTCAGATAATGCACTTCCGCTTCCGGTACACAGTTCGTGTCGTTGTCGAACGTATGACATGCAAAGTTGGAGCTAGTAAACTACCTCGACTACGTCTACTCTCACGTCTCCTGTCTCGTTGTTTTCTAACTCCACACTGCATAAGAATTCTGTTTTGTTAACTATATCTAAGTTACAACTGAAAGCTCTTATTTTTGCCCCAAAGAGTGAATAAACGCTATAATGCAATTTAAAATGCAGTTTCTACTGTTTCTATCAAATTGCAACCCCCCTCCCCCAAGATCAGGTGGAGGGGTCCTCAGGGTAGATCAAAAATACGCAGGGGGTCCAGGACCCCAAAAAGGTTGAGAACCACTGCTCTGGTCGCCTGGTTAACGGTGCGGGAGATGCGAGTTCGCGTCCCGGCTGTGCCGGCCCGGCCCGGCTGCTCCTGAATTAGCTACACGGTCAAACTAACGCCGTATGCTAACCCAGCAAGCATGTCTGATGTCTCACTGGCGCTGACATGTTGTTATTATTCATTTCATCCCCCCCTTTTCTCCCCAGTTGTACCAATTACCCTATTCTTCACATCCGGTTTCCCTACACGTGGACACGGCCAATTGTGTCTGTAGAGGTAACAGCGGGGATTCGAACCGCCCACCCCCGTGTTGGTGAGCAGCGGAACACGCGCTCCGGCAAACGGAGGGATTTGAACCCTCGGCGAGGTGAACGTGTCGGCCCTGTGGTGGTCCGGCGGCCTGTCCAGGGTGTCCCCCCCCCCCCCCCGCCTGCCGCAGTGACTGCTGGGACAGGCTGCAGCGTCCCCGCCACCCTGAGCAGGATAAGCGGCTTGGATGATGGATGATGGGTGGATGACGGATGATGGATGATGGATGATGGATGATGGATCTAACGTTGAATTTAAGCATAAATTGACGTTCGGTTTTGAATTATTGTGTTGGAGAGGATTTCTCGTGGTGGACAGAGACCCTGTCCCCCATAGTAGTAGTAGTGGTGGTGGTAGTAGTAGTGGTAGTAGTGGTGGTGGTAGTAGTGGTAGTAGTGGTGGTGGTAGTAGTGGTAGTAGTAGTAGTGGTGGTGGTGGTAGTAGTGGTAGTAGTAGTAGTAGTGGTGGTAGTAGTGGTAGTAGTAGTGGTGGTGGTAGTAGTAGTAGTAGTAGTAGTAGTAGTGGTAGTAGTGGTGGTGGTAGTGGTAGTAGTAGTAGTAGTAGTGGTGGTGGTGGTAGTAGTGGTGGTAGTAGTACTAGTAGTGGTGGTAGTAGTAGTAGTGGTGGTAGTAGTGGTGGTAGTAGTAGTAGTGGTAGTAGTAGTGGTAGTAGTGGTGGTGGTAGTAGTGGTAGTAGTAGTGGTAGTAGTGGTGGTGGTAGTAGTAGTGGTAGTAGTAGTAGTAGTAGTAGTGGTAGTAGTGGTGGTGATGCCAGTAGTAGTGGTAGTAGTGGTAGTAGTAGTGGTAGTAGTAGTAGTAGTGGTAGTAGTAGTAGTGGTAGTAGTGGTAGCAGTAGTAGTGGTAGTGGTAGTAGTAGTGGTGGTAGTAGTAGCAGTAGTGGTAGTAGTGGTGGTGGTAGTAGTGGTGGTAGTAGTAGTAGTAGTGGTGGTGGTAGTAGTGGTAGTAGTAATAGTAGTGGTAGTAGTAGTGGTAGTAGTGGTGGTGGTAGTAGTGGCGGTAGTAGTAGTAGTAGTAATAGTAGTGGTGGTAGTAGTGGTAGTAGTAGTGGTAGTAGTAGTAATAGTAGTGGTGGTAGTAGTGGTAGTAGTGGTAGTAGTAGTGGTAGTGGTAGTAGTGGTGGTGGTAGTAGCGGTAGTGGTAGTAGTAGCAGTAGTGGTAGTAGTGGTGGTGGTAGTAGTGGTGGTAGTAGTAGTAGTAGTAGTAGTGGTGGTGGTAGTAGTGGTAGTAGCAGTAGTAATAGTAGTGATGGTAGTAGTGGTAGTAGTAGTGGTAGTAGTAGTAGTAGTAATAGTAGCGGTGGTAGTAATGGTGGTAGTAGTGGTGGTAGTAGTAGTAGTAGTAAAAGTGATTTAGGGCGTCTATAGTATGTCAGCCTACAGGCAGCTGGTGTCATATTGGAAAAAGCTAAATTGTTTTATGGTGACTGGATGAAGCCACTGGGAATGTGAACATTGCAACAAAACATCTACTACTACTTCCAGCTGCTCCCGTTAGGGGTCGCCACAGCGGATCACCTGCTTCCATCGCTTCCTGTCCTTTGGCCTTCCTCTCCTCCTCTTCCCTGGCAGCTCCATATTCAGCATCCTTCTCCCAATATACCCAGCATCTCTCCTCCACACATGTCCAAACCATCTCAATCTTGCCTCTCTTGCTTTGTGTCCAAACCGTCCAACCTGAGCTGTCCCTCTAATATACTCGTTCCTAATCCTGTCCTTCTTCATCACTCCCAATGAAAATCTTATCATCTTCATCTCTGCCACCTCCAGCTCCACCTCCAGCTCCTCCTCCTGTCTTTTCGTCAGTGCCACTGTCTCCAGACCATATAACATAGCTGGTCTCACTACCATCTTGTAAACCTTCCCTTTAACTCTTGCTGGTACCCTTCTGTCACAAATCACTCCTCACACTCTTCTCCACCCACTCCACCCTGCCTGCACTCTCTTTTTCACCTCTCTTCTGCACTCCCCGTTACTTTGGACAGTTGACCCCAAGTATTTAAACTCATCCACCTTCATCACCTCTACTCCTTGCATCCTCACCATTCCACTTTCCTCCCTCTCATTCACACATAGGTACTCCTCCTTGCTCCTACTGACTTTCATTCCTCTTCTCTCCAGTGCATACCTCCACCTCTCCCAGGCTCTCCTCCACCCGCACCCTACTCTCGCTAGAGATCACAATGTCATCCGCAAACATCATAGTCTGAGACTCCTGCCTGATCTCATCTGTCAACCTGTCCATCACCATTGCAAACAAGAAAGGGCTCAGAGCCGATCCTTGATGTAATCCCACCTCCACCTTCAACCCATCTGCCATTCCAACCACACACCTCACCACTGTCACACTTCCCTCATACATATCCTGCACCACTCCTACATACTTCTCTGCAACTCCCAACTTCCTCCTACAATACCACACCTCCTCTCTCGGCACCCTGTCATACGCTTTCTCTAAATCCACAAAGACCCAGTGTACCTCCTTCTGGCCTTCTCTATACTTCTCCATCAACATTCTCAAAGCAAACACCACGTCTGTGGTGCTCTTTCCTGCCATGACCCCATACTGCTGCTCGCTGGTCATCCCCTCTCCTCTTAACCTAGCTTCTATTACTCTTCCCCATACCTTCATGCTGTGGCTGATCAACTTTATACCCCTGTAGTTACAACACTGCAACAAAACATACTTTGCATTATGTTTTCTGATGCATATACGGCAGGGATATTTATATTCACACCGGAACCAACTCCAAATAATCACTGACCAGTACTCCCAAGATCACAAATAACATTTATTGAATGAGTAGAAATTACAGCCGTGTATAAAAATACTGACTTTGCTTCGAGAAATGAACGGTAGTGCGTCTGTCTTGGCAAACGAAAGCTTATGTGACAACCATAACCTGGACAAAGTCCAAAAAATCTAGCATTTCTACATAAGTGCAAGCCTACTACACATGCTAATACAATTCAAACTTTAAAAAGAGGTAAAAAAGACCAACACACACACACACACACACTATATATATATATATATATATATATATATATATATATATATATATATATAACGTGTGTGTGTGACAACCACGGATGTGTAGACTCGCTGGCCTGTTGGCCAACAGGTTGGACCCTTTAGTTGACTGGTTAGCGCAGTCGCCCCTGGTGCAGGCGAGCCGGGTTCGCGTCCCGGCTGCCCCCTGAATTCACTACACTGGTGTCAGAAGTGGGATCCTGCACCACGGGGGACTGCACTAACCAGTCAACTAAAGGGTCCGGACCCGTTAGCCAAGGGCTAGTGAGTCTAGTCACCCGTGATCGTTACATATACACACACACACACACATATATATATACATATATATATATATAGTAGTAGTACTACTACTACTACAACAACACACACATATATATATATATATATGTGTGTGTGTGTGTGTGTGTAAAACATATATATATATCTGACAGTCTGCATGGTTTGTTTCTACTCAAAATGTCTAGAATACCCCCCTGGAGTAAGCTAGCATCCCGCTGAACCTCACAATATCCCGTGAGAACAGAAGTTTAGCTTTGATACAATCATTTCCACACACTTCTCAGGACATGGCACCATTTCATACAGTCATCCACAAGTTCAGTTATGTCCATACACAGCGAAGAGGAAAAATAACACGTCGCTAAAAGAAATAAATAACAGGGAACCTCTTCTCAGAACCCGTTCCCACATAGTAGCCCGCAACATAAAGCCAAACGGGGACAGCAAACGGAAGAAGTGGGAACGGCGAGTCATTAGTAGTTTTCTCGATCTAAAAATCACCACATTTAACACTCCTGACAAACGACGAGGTGCAGCACAGTGACAGTAAAAGCCCGGCACTATTTATGAAACGTGGTGCTAAGGGCAGTTTGGTTGACTACGGGGAACAAAGACCAGCCACTGTCAGTACTGCATGTTGGGTTCTACCAAGCGGAGGCACAGAACCGACCGTAAAGCTTTGACAGTATAAACGAAGCTGTTGCCTATAAAGCACTATGGGCCGTACAGTTGAATATTTTAGACAAAACCAGTGTAAATCAGTGAAAACTGTGTGAAACTATCGTGCAAGTACAGGCATAATTTGACTCATCGGCGCCATCCTGTGCCAGACAAAAAGTACAAAAAAAAAGCTCCATACTGTAGGTCACACAACTGCATCCAATTTCGTCTCGTCTTTTGAATGAATAACAGTTCGGGACACATCCATCCGTTATCCAAACCGCTTATCCTGCTAAGGGTCACGGGGGTGCTGGAGCCTATCCCAGCAGTCACTGGGCGGCAGGCGGGGAGACACCCTGGACAGGCCGCCGGGCCATCACAGGGCCCACACACACACAGCTAGGGACAATTTAGTACGGCCGAGTCACCTGACCTACATGTCTTTGGACTGTGGGAGGAAACCGGAGCGCCCGGAGGAAACCCACACAGACACGGGGAGAACATGCAAACTCCACACAGAGGACGACCCGGGACGACCCCCAAGGTTGGACTACCCCGGGGCTCGAACCCGGGACCTTCTTTCTGTGAGGCGACCGCGCTAACAGAGCCAAACCTTTCCAGCAAATAAACGCTGAAGGAACGACAGTGGTCTGTCACTGCAATGAAAGCTTATCCTGAAATCTGACAGGCCACCACGAGCCTGGCCGTCCCGTTCAAAGTGCACTGAACACAATAGGGAGGGTGCAGATCTGCCCTGCTCTGCCAGAACAGCAAGATTCAATGACTTGACAACTACAGTTTTAGGACACGGTACAAAGCGAGAGGATTCGAAAGTCAGCGATCTAACGGTTACCTTTTTTTTTTTCTCCTTTATTCATTTATATACAAAAATATACCCGAGCTGTACAAGATCCCATCCAGGCAAATCTAGACAAAAATATTATGTTGAAAGCACATGCAATCCCATGCAAAACACTCCTAGCTTTGTGTAAGCGAGTTCTGCACAACGGCCCCTGAATCTGAATCAACATTCCTTGGAAGGCCTCATACGAAAACGACTGCGAAACATCGGGGAGAGGGAGGGACCACTCGCCGGCTTCTCGGTCGGTGGAAGGAGGCTCTCTGACATCAACGGGGGGGTATAAATAGCTACCGAGCCCCCATCCGACACGACCGAAGAGGCCGAGGACGAAACGCCCCTGCGGCGCGTCATTACAGCTGCCCGGCGTGGATTTCGACTCATGTCGTCGCCACCGCTCTGCCCCGCGGCTTCAGTTTTAGCTTATAATGGTTCATCTGAAGGTTTCAGATCACAGCTGGATCTGGACGAGTGCTCAGAATCAGAAGTCTCCCTGATTAACTTTGTGCTTTCCGTGCACTGTGAATTTATTTATTGTCACCATCAGTGGTTCAAATTCATGTTTTTTTGTTTTTTTTCTCTCTTCATTATTTTACAGTTTCAAAACAAAAAAAAAAAGGACACGAGCGCGACAGATGACTTTAGGAAACTTCGACTGTCTGAAGATGCCGGCGGCCACATTTTCAGCCATGTGGGACAACGCAACGGAAAAAAAATCATAACTGTCAATGCTCTCTCCCAGACATCTTGGATTGTCATGACAAAAACAAACGACAACAATAATAATAACAATAATAAAAAAAAACCTGTTCAATTTATACAGGAGGGAAAGCCGGCATGGAAAAAGGACGAAGGTCGTCATGTTTCACGGGCGTAGAGCCGAGAGGAAGGGGAAGGCAGTGAGTTTGGAAGGCTGGGTTGTAGCTTTATGGCTCCATCCTAGAAGTAAAGGGTCAATCCGGAGGTCTCAAGGTTTCCGTGCAGCGTCTGTCCGCCCAGCATTTCAGACAGAGAGCGGAAAGAAAGTATTTACAACAAGGTAGAATGTGGTATTTCTCTGAGACGAGGATGGGGCGACGGGGCTCCTGGGGTGGAAGGTCAGTTCATGTGACGTCAGATAAATAAGGAGAGTCCACAAAAACCTTTACGTGAAACAAACAAGAACAAACGGTTGCAGCAGCTTGTGAGGGACTAAAAACCCGGCCGGGGTCTGGGTGGGACCACGTGCACGTGACAAGTTTGGTAGAGTTTTGTGGCCCGGCGGCTGGAACAGAGCGTCCCTCCAACCAGGAAGACGACGGCGACCCTGTCGTGACATCACCACTCCTGCCCTCCCTGCTCCGCTTTGCCCTCCTCCTCCTCCTGCTCCTCCTCCTGTTTCTCCTTGGGGGACTGTGAGCTACCCTGCGCCGGGACGCTCGCTGCGTCCTCTCCATTCCCTCGCCTTTCTTCTTCCTCCTCCCCCCCAACCACCTCCTCCTCCTCCTCCTCTTCTTCGTCCTCTTCTTCATCTACTTTTTGTTTCCTCTGGCAGCAGGGCTTGTACAGGTGTGGGTCGATGATCACTTCGCCGTAGCGGCCCTTGTAGATGATCCCACAGCACACCTTTTGTCTGGAAAAGAAAAACAGCTGGTCAGTGGCTCTCAGTCAGTAAAACAGCCTGTAAAACCGAGTAACTGCATACTTTAAAGAAGATTTATGGGTGAGTAACGACGCTGTATGGCTCCATTCAACAAAACACACCAGTCCTGGATGACAATGCTTCTGTGCAAATATAATGTACACATCTCCTGTAATAAAACAGCCAACGTTGCGCCCTCTGCTGGTGGAACTCTGCCAAAGGTGTGCGGCATTAAATGCTCGTGTGTCCAAGTACAACAGTCCACAGACACGTCGCACATACAATAAATAAATAAAACTAAGTAAAAGATGTGAATCGAATGCATGCTCATGGAAACCGCCTGATCCCAACCATCCACGCCATCTTGCTTTTTAGCCTGCAGGGGGCACCATATTGTTATTTAATAAATGCTGGACAGGATGATGTGTCAGAATGCATCACCCTGTTCAAAGTTTATACTTAAATGTAATTTGAGGCACGCTGGACCAAAGCACTTGCCCAACGTCGTGTTGCGTTCTTTATTAGTCACTGTTAGTTTAAGTCTTGTACCCCCCCCCCCCTCCTTCTTTTCCTCCCCAATTGTACTTGGCCAATTACCCTACTCTCCACATCCGGCTTCCTACCAGCAGACACGGCCAGTTGTGTCTGTAAAGACGCCCGACCAAGCCGGAGGTAACACGGGGATTCGAACTGCCGACCCCGTGTTGGTAGGCAACGGAATAGACCGCTACGCTACGCTACCCGGGCGCCTAGTCTTGTGTTTTTAATCATTTTGAAACCAGACGGCCGTTCTTTTTAAATGACGGGATCTGTACTTCATAAGAAAAAGATCAGTTGGTCTGTTAAAATGGGACATATATACCATTTGGCCACAATCAATCTAGCCTCTACCTTTTCCAGTAGGTAAGGTCCAGGAAAGAGAAGGCTGGAGAGCGGGAGGAGCCAGGTGAAAGCTCGCTGTCTGAGCCCTCGTCTGATTGGTTGCTGTAGCTGGGGGACTGCGCTGGCGAGGCACTGGAGGTGGTGCTGTGAGCGTCAGAGTCTGTGGGAGCGAAACACAGCACGAACAATCAGATCACACAATCAGACTATACAACTAATTAGATCACACAATCAATCGGATCACTTCCTGCTTCAGAGAATCACAGCACTTGTATGACCACAAGAATGCTTCAGTGTATATATATATATATATATCCCCCTTTCTCCCCAATTGGATCCGGCCAATCACCCCACTCTTCCGAGCCGTCCCGGTCGCTGCTCCACCCCCTCTGCCGATCCGGGGAGGGTTGCAAACTATCACATGCCTCCTCCCATACATGTGGAGTCGCCAGCCGCTTCTTTTCACCTGACAGTGGGGAGTTTCACCAGGGGGACGTAGCATGTGGGAGGATCACACTATTCCCCCCAGTTACCCCTCCCCACTGAACAGGCAACCCGATCAACCAGAGGAGGCGCTAGTGCAGCGACCAAGACACATACCCACATCCGGCTTTCCACCTGCAGACACGACCAATTGTGTCAGTAGGGACGCCCGACCAAGCCGGAGATAACACAGGGATTCGAACTGGCGATCCCCGTGTTGGTAGGCAACGGAAAAGACCGCCACGCTACCCGGAAGTAATAATATTTAACAACAACAATAAACAATCATGTTTATGTTTACTGGCCATGTAGGTTTGCGCATGTCATGGAATTTAACTCAGTTCCATGGCTCTCTCAGTGTACAACACAGAATAACAACACTACAACACAACAATGTTCAGATATATACACGAGGATTGACGTATACAGGTGAAATAAGAGACGATAAAGTGCAATGGTGCAGAGAATATATCAGAGATGCTAAAATAGATGTTAGCAGGTACTTGCCTGAGGTAGATGGACATGATGGAGGGTGCCAGTATACGTACAATGTACAGTACAGTATATACAACATGTACAGTACAGTATATACAACATGTACAGTACAGTATATACAACATGTACAGTATATACAACATGTACAGTACAGTATATACAACATGTAAGATACAGTATATACAACATGTACAGTACAGTATATACAACATGGTTAGATTTATTTGACAATCGTAAGCGTTCATTTGAATGACAGCACGCGGAAAGAAACTATTTTTATATTTGGTTGTTTTGAGGTACAATGCTCTGTAATAATAACAACAATTACCACTGTGAGGTAAGGTGCAGGGTCTTGTAAAAAACAGTTGACGAGAAGTGTGTGGGTTGATACTGGAAGCTTTCTGTCAGGTGATCTCTAACGGCACCTCCTCCTACACTCACCTTTTTATTAAAAACTTGTGGATTAACAACTTCCTGACAGACAGGAGGCAGCTGGTGAGACTGGGAAAAAACAAATCCAGCACCCGGACAATCAACATTGGCACCCCCCAGTGGTGTGTGCTCTCCCCTTTATTCTTCTACCGCTACACAAATGACTGCACCTCAGGAGGAGACCCGTCTGTTAAACTCCTGAAGTTTGCAGACGACACAATCGTCATTGGCTTTATTCGGGACGGTGACAAGTCTGCATACAGATGGGAGGTTAAACGGCTGGCCCTCTGGTGCAGCCATATTAACCTGGAGCCAAACATGCTCAAAACTTTGGAAATGACAGTGGACTTCAGAGGGAGTCCCCCAACACTGCCCCCTCACCATACTCAACAGCATGGCATTTACAGTGAAAATCTACAGATTTCTGGGTTCCATAATCTCCCAGGACCTAAGGTGGGCATCCAACATAGACACAATCATCAAAAAGGTCCAGAAGAGGATGTTCTTTCTCCACCAGCTCAAGAAGTTCAACCTGCCTCAGGAACTGCTGATTCAGTTCTACACCGCAATAATCCAGTCTGTCCTCTGCACATCCGTCACTCTGTGGTTCGGATCGGCCACCAAACAGGACAGGGACAGAGGACAATGGACGGTTAAGTCTGCAGAGAAAAACACTGGTGCCAACCTGCCCTCCACTCAGGACTTATACACCCCCAGAGTCAGGAAACGGGCAGGCAACGTCACTGCAGACTCATCACACCCTGGTCACGACCTGTTCCAACTCCTCCCCCCTCTGGTGGGCGCTAGAGAGCACTGTACCCCAAAACAACCAGATATAAAAACAGTTTCTTTCCGCAGGCTGTCATTCAAATGAACACGTAACACTGTCAGATAAATCCAACCATGTTGTGTATATACTGTACTGTACATTGTACGTATACTGGCACCCTCTGTCATGTCCATCTACCTCAGGCATGTATGTAAGTAACCTGCTAACATCCGTTTCAGCATCTCTGATATATTCTCTGCACCACTGCACTTTATCACCTCTTATTTCACCTGTATAGGTCCAGCCTTGTGTATATATCATCTGAAGATTGTTGTGTTGTTATTCTGTTAAGTCCACTGAGAGAGCCACGAAACCGGAGTCAAATTCCATGTAGTGCAAACCTACATGACCAATAAACATGATTTTGATTGGTGAACTTTAGAATATACCATCAACGTGTTTTGGGTGAGGTATCCTGTAAAGTCAGGCTTCCATAAGAATGGTCAGGGTCTTAAAATGCTCCGGGCCAATCACATGACTGGCAATAATGTTTTTCCGCCAAATAGTATTTAATCTCACACTCCCCTAAAAGTCATGGCATTTCCATCTTACTTTACAAAAGTCTGACAATTTATATGAAAAATATAGATTTGAAAATTAATCATTTCATCTGAAATCAAAAAGTCAAAGTAAACAAACCCTTTTCTGCTCTGACATATGGTGGGCAACCCCACTTTAGGTGGTTGTAACCTGCACTACATTTGCGAACCTCCCAAGCGCTTACGCACACACACACACACACACACACACACACACACACACACACACACACACACACACACACACACACACACACACACACACACAACTTTGTGGCAGTTACTTACAGATTCTCTTGAGTTTGTTCTGCACAAGGCTGATCTGGTTGGGTCTGGCCTTTTTCTTCATCTTCTTGGTCTTCATCGTGGCCTTGAGGCTCGAACTGCCTTTTGCATCCACCACCTGATAACCCGCGATAAAAGGAAGGTTGGAAATGTCCACTTCATGTCAACTATCAGCCAAGTAGGTAACAGGTAATATCACATAATTGGGAATTTCTGGGATGCTTGGTATACAACAGGAAAGGTACATGAACAGGGTTTTACACACACACTATACATCTAAATCCATAGATTTATCAAAATATGCTAATATCCAATTTGCCTCTGAGGAAGGAATCATGAGGCAACCTAGGCTATCTTTCTGCACATGGTGCAAAACAATAAGAGCTAAAAGTAGAATGGCACTGTGCTGTAATACTACTACTACTACTACTATTACTACAACAACTACTACTTTCGGCTGCTCCCGTTAGGGGGCGCCACAGTGGATCATCAGTTTCCATCTTTCTGTCCTCTGCATCTTCCTCTGTCACACCAGCCACCTGCATGTCCTCCCTCACCACATCCATAAACCTCCTCTTAGGCCTTCCTCTTCTCCTCTTCCCTGGCAGCTCCATATTCAACATCCTTCTCCCAGTATACCCAGCATCTCTCCTCCACACATGTCCAAACCATCTCAATCTTGTCTCTCTCGCTTTGTCTCCAAACCGTCCCACCTGAGCTGTCCCTCCAATATGCTCGTTCCTAATCCTGTCCTTCTTCATCACTCCCAATGAAAATCTTAGCATCTTCAACTCTGCCACCTCCAGCTCCACCTCCTGTCTTTTCCTCAGTGCCACTGTCTCCAAACCATACAACATAGCTGGTCTCACAGCCATCTTGTAAACATTCCCTTTAACTCTTGCTGGTACCCTTCTGTCGTAAATCACTCCTGACACTCTTCTCCACCCACTCCACCCTGCCTGCACTCTCTTCTTCACCTCTCTTCTGCACTCCCCGTTACTTTGGACAGTTGACCCCAGGTATTTAAACTCATATGCCTTTGTCACCTCTACTTGCATCCTCACCATTCTGCTGTCCTCCCTCTCATTCACACATGTATTCCATCTTGCTCCTACTGACTTTCATTCCTCTTCTCTCCAGTGCATACCTCCACCTCTCCAGGCTCTCCTCCACCCACACCCTACTCTCGCTACAGATCACAATTTTCTCCTTCCTCAGTGTCTAACCTCTCATATAGCTCACCATACACCTTTTCCACCTCTCGCTCTGCTTTACGCAGCGTCTCCTTGTACTCCTGTCTACTTTCTTCATCTCTCCAACTATCCCACTTCTTCTTTGGCAACCTCTTTCTCTGTATACTTTGCTGTACTTCCTCATTCCACCACCAAGTCCTGTCCTGATGACACACCAAGTGTGCTGTAATATTCTACTCTCTATATTCTATTTACACGGTTTTTTTATGGCTTTTTTCCCTTATTTTTTCTCCCCAATTGTATGCGACCAATTACCCCACTCTTCAAAGCCGTCCTGGTCACTGCTCCACCCCCTCTGCTGATCCGGGGAGGGCTGCAGACTACCACATGCCTCCTCCAATACATGTGGAGTCGCCAGCCGCTTCTTTTCACCTGACAGTGAGGAGTTTCACCAGGGGGACGTAGCGTGTGGGAGGATCACGCTATTCCCCCCAGTTACCCTTTTCCTCCGAACAGGTGCCCCGACCTAGCAGAGGAGGCGCTAGTACAACGAAAAGGACACATCCGGCTTCCCACCCGAAGACATGACCAATTGTGTCTATAAGGACGCTCGACAAAGCTGGAGGTAACACGGGGATTCAAACAGACAATCCCTGTGCTGGTAGGCAACGGAATAGACCGCTACGCTACCCGGACGCCCCCTATTCACACGTTTGGTTATGAACTTACAGATGCCAAATTTATTGGGAAGGTTACAACATTTTACTATAGCCCTTTCCAAACCCAACTGGTCAAAGTTTAGCTGGAAGTACACCAGGAGCTTGCAGGTTTAAGTCCTGGACCTGCAGGGAAAATCTGAGCTGGGAAAGTAAATGAAGAATATTCGACGCTCCTGTGAAAACTACACAGTGGTTCTACCAAAGCTGATTTCTACGTATTAAATCCAGAGTGTGAAGCAAGGCACCACTGAGTGAGTAAATAAAAAATAATTAAAAGGACGACAGGAGCAGATGAAGCTATTCTCGTGAGTATTCCAATTTAAAATACAAAGACATTGAACGTCTCCTTACGTGGTTCCAGTTCTTCTTTGACCCCGCTGGGAGCTTTTTCCATCTCTTGACCAACAGGACACAGGCGTTGCAGATGTCCCCGCAGCGCATCTCGCCCAGCCTGTGGGGACACAAGAGGATGTTGGCCTCGGTTACACTAGCCATTTCTTTTTTTCCTTTTTTTTTGTGGTGGTGGTGGTGGTGGTGGTGGGGGGGGGGGGTTTCACCCTTTTTCTCCCCAACTGTATCAGGCCATTTACCCCACTCTCCCGAGCTGTCCCGGCCACTGCGCCACCCCCTCTGCTGATCCGGGGAGGGCTGCAGACTACCGCATGCCTCCTCCAATACATGTGGAGTCACCAGCCGCTTCTTTTCACCTGACAGTGAGGAGTTTCACCAGGGGGACATAGTGCATGGGAGGATCATGCTAATCCCCCAAGTTTACCCTTCCCCCCGAAAAGGCGCCCCGACCGACCAGAGGAGGCGCTAGTGCAGCAACCAGGACACATACTCACATCCAGCCTCCCACCCGCAGACACGGCAAGTTGTACCTGTAGGGATGCATCAAGCCAGACGTAATGCGGGGATTCAAACTGGTAATCCCCATGTTGATAAGGCAACGGAATAGACTGCCACGTCATCCGGACGCCCCTTTACACTAACCACTTCTGTTAGACTTTTATTATTAGTATGGAACCTCACTAGGATGAAAGTTATAGGATGTAAAAAGAAAACGCTTGAAATTCTTTTTGTTTTCAGTGGTATTGTATCAGGATGAAATTTGGATATTGTCATAACATACTACACAGTGTTGTCTAAATTGATGATAATGAGAATCTATGACCTAAAATTTCTCATTAAAAGAGGTCTGAAATACTTGAGGGAGTATAATTTGAGCAATTTGATTTCTTTTGTTCTTTGATGCACCATGTGGTGCAACCTGGACACATCGTCAGTAATGAACCCGGGGTCATCAGGTGTTTCGGGGCTTAACATCAAACACCCTCACCCAAGCGACCCAGCTGGGGGTGATCAAGCCCTTACTTGTGTCCAGGTAGCGCATTATGCCAAGCGTCCCCCCTCTTCAATCAAGAGCCAACAGGAAGCCTTTTTCCATGGCTTCCATGTTGTTCCTAATGGATCTTCTTCTTTGCAGCCCACAAATCCCCAAGAGTCCCAGGAACCAGTGTAGAGACTGGCCTGCAAAACCTCTGCAGCCCACTTCAGCCGGCTCACAGTGGGGCTTCCACCCATTCCTCCAACACTCAGCTACCAGATCTGCATACCTGGCTCTTTCTTCCTTTCTTGCACCTCCTCCATCCAATCTTCCCAGGGGACAGTTAGCTCTATCTAGCAAAACCACTTGTTTGGTTGCCACGGACATCAGGACCATGTCTGGCCTAAAATGTGTTTATTCAGTCTGATAAGGCACTATCCCTGCCCACCCAAGGATGAGCCATTTTTGGTGGCACGGTAGCCCAGTGGTTAGCGCTGTCGCCTCACAGCAGCAGTTACAGAACAGATAACCAACAGGGTTGGTTAGATTCACAGATGTTGCAGCAGGACTGCCTCTTAGAGAGTTCAAAATGCGCAGTGGTGTAATCTCAGATTCGGATTCTGATGCAAGTTACAGCAGTGTTTGCAAGCAGATTTTTGGAGCTGAATCTAAAAACAACCTCAGACCGACATGCACTGCCCCAACTACAAGACTTGTTGGATAATCTCAGGGGATTCACGTGGTTCTCAATCTTGGGCCAAGGTAGTGCATACTGCCAAGGTTTTGTTGATGAAAAGTTGAGACACCTAACAGACTTCAGTACCCCCTGGGGCTTATATGAATGGGTACGCATCCTGTTTGGCCTAACAAATGTCCCAACTGCCTTTCAAAGATGTATGGAGAAAGCCCTGTAGGGCATCAGAAACAAATGCTGTTCTCCCTATCTTGATGATGTTCTGTGCTACTCCAAAACTTTCAGTGACCGTGTTGACGATGTGAGGAGAGTGCTTTGCCAGATGTGCGACCTTGGGATCAAACTTAGTCCCAAAAAGTGTGAATTATTTAAGCTGCAGATCAGGTACGTTGGCAAGATGGTTTCCGGAGAAAGCATTCAATTCATATTGACCCAAAAGGCCTTTAAGTAGTCCAGTCCTGCGACTGGAAGAGAAAGAACCAAAAACAGTAGGTGAAGTGAGAACCCTACTCGGATTCCTCAGCTACAATAGATCTTTCATTCAGGATTTTTCACTGCGGGCGTAGCCATTGTTTGAGCTCCTTCAAAGTCCTGGTGAAGTGACAGTAACATTGGCAGCAAAATCTGAGAGGGAAGAGCACAGGAAAGAAGGGAACAAAAGGCAGCTTCCATCCAAAACTCCAATCAATCAATCAATCAATCAATCAATCAATCAATCAATCAATCAATCAATGAAGTTGCATTTATTATAGCTCTTTTCTAGCTGCAACAGCCACTCAAAGTGCTCTCTCCCAAGATCAAGTAGACTTCCAAACATCAGGCTGTAGTGTCAAGGTTCATGAACACGCTCACTCATCTACCAGTACGGGCCTACCCAGACTTTGACCTCCCATACCGACACCTCTAACAAGGTTTAGGTGCAGTCCTTTACCAACCCCCTCAGAACGCAACTACCATCTGCATTCGGGAAAACTTGAATTTTTAGCGCTCAAGTGGGCAATCTGCGACAAGTTCAGACACTACTTATATTATGCACCAACTTTTACCGTATACACTGACAACAATCCATTGACCTATGTGTTGAACTCAGCCAGACTTAACAATGCGGGGCATCGCTGGGTTGGTGCGTTGGCCAATTTCCACTTTGATATTAGATGTAGACCTGGCAAGGCAAATGCAGATGCAGACAGCCTATCCTGGTACGCTGTGAATCTCAAAGACCATCTGACAGCGTACACTGAGGTTGTGTCCCCTGACACTGTCTCAGCTGTGTGGCAAGGAGAGAAGGCCATTAAGAATGAGGATGTTCCATGGGTAGTGTCTTTAAAATGGTGAAGCTCATCAGGCAACATGGAGGATGAGATCCAAAATGGTCACATCATGCCTACTCTGTCAACCAGGGACCTCAAAGCAAGTTAACATGATGACCTTATCATCAGGGAAGTGATCGTGCTTAAGGAGAATGAATGGATTCCAAATGAAAAGGATAAAAGCAAACACGGGGCGAGAAACCAGAAGGCTTGTGCAGGGATGGAATAAACATCGCTAGAAAGAGGAACCATCTACAGAGAATCTGGAAACAGGAAACAACTGGTTGTGCCAAACAAATTGAAACCACTGATCGTAAAGAACATGCATAACAACATGAGTCACATGGGGTCTGACAAAGTAATTCACGTGGGATATGACTGATTCCATTGGCACTTTATGCAACGTGAAGTGGAGGAATAGGTGACCAAGAAGTGTACCTGCGTTAAGCAGAAACATCCGACCATTCCTAGAGTGCACCTATGGGCACCGTCAAAACAAGAGCACCCTTTGAATTAGTCTCAGTTGACTACCTTCATTTGGAGCAAAGTAAGGGGGATTACGAATACATACTTGTGCTAGTAGACCACTTTACCAAAACCGTCCAGGTCGGGGGGTCGGAGACAAAGCAAGAGAGGCAAGATTGAGATGGTTTGGACATGTGTGGAGGAGAGATGCTGGGTATATTGGGAGAAGGATGCTGAATATGGAGCTGCCAGGGAAGAGGAAAAAAGGAAGGCCAAAGAGGAGGTTTATGGATATGGTGAGGGAGGACACGCAGGTGGCTGGTGTGACAGAGGAAGTTGCAGAGGACAGGATGGGATGGAAACAGATGATACGCTGTGGCGACCCCTAACGGGAGCAGCCGAAAGTAGTAGTAGTAGACTACTGGACCACTTTACCCACTATGTGCAGGCTTACCCAACCAGAAATAGGTCTGGAAAGAGGGCCACCGAAAAAAATCTTCCAGTTGTAAGCATAGTACATGCTTACAACTGTACTAAGCATGATGCTACAGGGTACTCTCCATTCTTTGTTGTATGGAAGGCACTCACTGTTGCCAATTGAGCTAATATTCAATGTTCAGCCTGAAAATGAGACACAGACACACCAAACTTTTGCACAAAAGTGGGCAACAAAGATGCAAGAAGCCTACAGAGTTGCTTCAAAAAACAGCTGAAAGTCTTCTGAGAAAGGGAAATACTATGATAGATGTCCAAAAGGTACAACTCTTCAACCTGGCGACTGGGTTCTTGCAAGGAATCTATCTGAGAATCTCCTGGGAGAAGATGGTGCATTGAGTAGTCGAAAGAGCTGAAGATGGACCCGTCTACAAAATTCAGCCTGAGAATGGCGACAAGTCATTGCGTGTGTTACATCAAAACCTTTTACTACCTGTGAATGACTTACCTCTGGAGCCAGATGTTCCTGAAGATCCTGTGAAGAGAAAAGACAAACAAAAGAAAACAAAACCTGTGGAGAATGTAGAACAGGATGTAGAAAGCTCTGATGGAGAGGAGTGGTACTATCCTCATCAGCTTACTACTCCTGATAGACAAAGACATGCAACAAAACAGAACACAAGGCAGTGTAGAAGAGTTCTATCCAGAATGTCAGGGAGGAACAGCAAGAAGCTGTTGAGGAAGAGGACCTACTTCAGTCAGGTCAGATGTCAAATGCTGGTTCTGGTTAAGTAGGTAGGAACTGTAAGAGATCACCAGAACAGTCTACACATTCTTATATGTGCCGGACTTCCATTTGTTTGCTCAGGTTCGTAAACGCACTTACAATCATTCACATGTTATCCAATGCGTAGACTTATTCAGAAGCTATGTAGTGAATGTAGAAACTGTTTAGTGAAGTGAATCGCGGTAAAATGTGTTTATTCAGTGAGCTAAAGCACTAATTTCAGTATGCTAGCTAGCTGACAGTGTTACAAGCAAAGTATGCTAGAAAATTAGCCATTACGTGGCAGAACAGTGTAGCTGTAATTGTAAGTTTTAGAAACAGAATGGTGAGTGTTTTGGAAGCATTATTTTGATTATTAGATTGTTAATTAGTACAATGACAGACCCCTGGACTATGATGTTTGTGGATGACATTGTGCTCTGTAGTGAGAGTAGGGTGCAGGTTGAGGAGAGCCTGGAGAGGTGGAGGTATGCACTGGAGAGAAGAGGAATGAAAGTCAGTAGGCGCAAGATGGAATAGATATGCACGAATGAGACGGAGGACAGTGGAATGGTGAGGATGCAAGGAGTAGAGGTGACGAAGGCATACGAGTTTAAATACTTGGGGTCAACTGTCAAAAGTAATGGGGAGTGCAGAAGAGAGGTGAAGAAGAGAGCGCAGGCAGGGTGGAGTGGGTGGAGAAGAGTGTCAGGAGTGATTTGTGACAGAAGGGTACCAGAAAGAGTTAAAGGGAAGGTTTACAAGATGGTAGTGAGACCAGCTATATGTTACATGGTTTGGAGACAGTGGCACTGATGAAAAGACAGGAGGTGGAGCTGGAGGTGGCAGAGTTGAAGATGATAAGATTTTCATCGGGAGTGATGAAGAAGGACAGGATTAGGAACGAGTATATTAGAGGGACAGCTCACGTTGGAGCTGCCAGAGAAGAGGAGAAGAGGAGGCCAGAGAGAAGGTTTATGGATGTGGTGAGGGAGGACATGCAGGTGGCTTTTGCAACAGAGGAAGATGTAGAGGACAGGAAGAGATGGTCCTGAGATGATCTGCTGTGGCGACCCCTAACGGGAGCAGCCAAAAGTAGCAGTAGTAGTGGCAGAATGGTGTAGCTGTAGTTGTAAGTTGTAGAAATAGAATGTCGAGTGTTTTGGAAGCATTATTTAGAATTTTAGATTGCTAATTGGTATACTGTTATGCAGCTAGCAAAACTCTGTTTCCTCAGTGACTGGCATGAAGTGGCATGTAGCCAGCAGAGGTACAACATACATGTGAATTTTGATCGCGTTTAGCTCAGTTAGTGCAGCATACAAAGTGAGGTTGCTAATGTGTGGTTAATTCTTGCTATGTTTACGTGTGTGATTAATTTCTAATACGTTTGAATGTTCATTTAAGTAACTGTCATGATAAAGGAGAGACAAATTGCTACTAATGTTTTACACGACATACGTTTATTTCCAATACATTTAAGTTTGATAATTTAGTGGAAATTGACTACTCGCCTCACGAATATGTTGCTCAGCCAACACAGTATTCCTTCGAGCCAAAAGGGTGCATCTCCAGTTTTATAGCGTCCCGCTACGGACATGCCCTCTATGTTAATGGTGATTCGTGACGTGGCAAGTTACCATATTTTCGCAAACCGGAAACATGATTTTGACCGCCGATATCTCTCGTCTGGCCATAAATGTGATTTTAGGGCTACCATTTGTCTCATCGATCACGTCCACACTCCTTACATCGATTAACGACAGGAAAAGTTGGATTTTGATGCAAGTATCTCTTGCATCAAAATCCAAACTTATTTTTATTGATTAGTAGACCTTTTTCATAAATACTTACATATCATATTTGATTTTACCTGTTTTTTTGCCCCCCCCCTCCTTTTCACCCAAATTGTATCTGGCCAATTACTCCACTCTTCTGAGCCGTCTCGATCTCTGCTCCACCCCCTCTGCCGATCCGAGGAGGGTTGCAGACTACCACATGCCTCCTCCGATACATAGGGAGTCGCCAGCAGCTGCTTCTTTTCACCTGACAGTGACCAGAGGAGACGCTAGTGCAGCGACCAGGACACATACCCACATCCGGCTTCCTATCTGCAGACACGGCCAATTGTGTCTGTAGGGATACCGACCAAGCCGGAGGTAACACGGGGATTCGAACCACCGATCCCCGTGTTGGTAGCAATGGAACAGACCGCCACGCCACCCGAATGACGTGATTTTACCTGTTTAATCAAAGCCAGAACGTTCTACACATTTGCATGTGTCAGACTTCCATTTGTTTGCTCAGGTGCCACCTTCCTTTTGAGACTGGTAACACATGCATAGAGACAGTTACAGTGGCCATCATTCACCTTTCTGAGAACTCCAGTCACATCTTGACCACATCAGTGGAGTTATTATTTCAGGGGACAAATTCTGGCTCATCTCTTTTCATTGCGTTTGAAATCTTCAGATTGTGGGTCATCCGATGGAAGAATTTAGGAGTTTTGCTCATCATAAACTTGAAACACGTGAACATTTCGTCCCCAATGTGGCCAGAGCTTGTGTACTTTTGGACACTCATTATACCACAACACAATCCCAACAGAGGAAACAGATAAGGGATACGGGAATGATCCGGTTTGTGTTGTGATCAGTCATCTACATAGCCCAGCCATCAGTTGTGTAAGAAGACACGAGTCAAACTCAAACCCCGTCAAACTCTCCACCTGCCACTTTCCTCGGAGCGGGTCACAACCAGAAACGCCAGAAACGAGAGCCCGCTCGGGGCTCGCCTCACCGCGTAAGTGAAAAAATGACAACAGGAACAAAGTGACAGAGATACAGCTAAACGATGGAAACCACTGGAGTCGGATAAAAGCCATTTCAAAAGACATGTGCGAATGTACAGTGGCACAATATCTCAACCACCATCGTTCGAATTGGATTTAAAACATCATGCCCAGGGCGACAGCGGTCTATCCGCAGGCAGCGGGGATGGAACGATACAATGAACCACATGGGTGTCGCTGAGATAATGGCGTTTATTAATATCGTCGTCGGGGGAAAACTATTTCACCTGCTATGAATCGTGCTGACTCACACCTCGTCACAGATACAACCACAGGCACGGAGCTTAGCAACTGAGATAAACTGGTAGAAGCAAGTAAGCAAAAGAATAAAAAAGAGAGACAGACTGACAATTTGTTCAGTATACGACATTAAACAAGTGTGTTCTTGAGTTGCCAGACAAATAATGATGAATGTGTTGCAGGATGACAGATACCTGGATGAAGAAAGATTGTTCACTAATGATAGTTTATTCATTTGAAGAAGGGGGGTACGGTCATAAGATATAGTAATAAGCTGTGCAGAAATGAGGAGTGTGGTCCCAATGTGAGTGTCAAAGGCACATATCAGGAGCTGACTAGGTACTTCAACAGCTGGTCCAAAGCAATAAAACGCCACATGATCCCAGATCTCTCGCTGTTATGAGCCGTGGAGAGCGAAATGGCGCTACAGGGCCGGCGACTCACCCGAAACAACTCTTGAAATCCCTCTCGTATCTCTTGCTGTCGGTGAAGCGAGAGCTGGAGGACTTGGCCCTGCAGATGCAGCAGCCGTCTATGCTCCGGTACATCTTCGGCTTGTGGAAGCCAAACATCTACAATAAAACAGACAGGCGCAATCGTTAGGTTTCTCGAGAAGTACAAAAAAAAAAAGGCATTACAGCTCAAACACCGACTTTTCAAAATATTGAAAAGCAGACCCTGAAATACATAACGTGGCAATCTCGCCATTATTTTCTTGCATTATTTTCCAAGTCACCCTTGTCTGAGTTCAATGACCCAGAGTGGCATTTATCGTTATAATACAGGAGGGATTTGCGTGCGTAACACACTTATCTACGTCATACGTCGTTTAGGTGTGTGTGCGGGGGGGGGGAGGGGGAGGGGGGGGATCAGCCTCAGCATCACCGGGACAGGAACAGCGTGGCCCCGGCAGAGCGACGCTCTTACGCAACTGTGGTCCTGATGCGACTGGCGGCTCGCCATGTGCTCGCTATGGCCCCGGACACGGTAGAAACCACTACCCCCACCCCACCCCCTCCTCCCCCCCTTTTTAAAAATAAACTCATGCGTATGAAGCACGCCGCTTTATAGCTGCCGACGTCATCAATATGGATTCAACAAGCACACGCGTCGGGGCTGAAATTGCGACGTTTTATTCCCTATGTAGAAACGGGGGGGGGGAGGTGGGGGGTGGAATCGACGTGCTGGAGGCAACTTAAATATCAAATCGCTTTTAGGTCAGAATATTTTTTTTTTTAAAAAGGAAGGAAACGTCGCCAGTGCAGCTTAACGCACACACATTCCGTCAGTGGTTGTATAACCGCGGCGTTAGCGAGGGCACATGGCAGCGCCGAGCCGAGGAGGAAGCGGGACGACGCCTGCAAAGCCTTCCTGCAACCCGACGATGCCTGACGCGACGGAGGCGTCGCTAGACGACGGGCAACGTGGGAGGAGGAGGAGGAGGAGGAGGAGAAGGGGGGCGGGGGGGGTCACATCAAGTTCACAAAAGACGCTCTATTCGTGTATTCGGTTTTTCAAATCGCCGATTTCCGTCCGAGGGAAGCGGAGAAGAAGCCCAGCGGACAGCGCGGCGCGTCCACCACGCGTCGCGGTCGCGTCGCAGCCGCGCGTCGCCGACAGCGAAAACGGCGGATTTAAAAAGACGGAAACGCGTCGCTAAACGTTCCCGTTGCGCATCCGTGGCGCGGATCTCGGGATTCTCCGCAATGACGGAGGGGGGTGGTGGGGGTGGGAGGGGGACGAGTTTAAGTCCCCGTCCCGAACTGTAAACACGCGCACGTCTCCACCGAAGCCCGCGTTTCCACTTTGATCGACAGCCGTTCCAGGGACTATTTTCTTGTCGTTTTGCCGCACGTTCTGAAGTGGCGCCGGCGGGCGGAGCAGCCGCGGAGTAATACCGCCTCTCTCGTCCCCGCGTTTAAACGTTTCGGACGGGCTCTGACGCAGAAACACACCCACTTGCCCACCGAGTCCGGGCCAGCCAGCCACACTCGCACACTTACACATTTTGGTATAAACAACAACAACAACAACGCCGCCACTGGCCATATTAGTTGGGGCAGAACCCTGCGCCACCGGGGCCGAGCAGACGGGCCAAGTTGGCCGCTCCGCGATGGGTAAACACGAGCAGAACCCGCGTCGTGAGCGGAACCGCTCGCTTCGGGGCGAACGGCCCAACGTTAAGTCGGCAAAACACGAGGTCCCGAACTTCCCCGGAACCCCCGAAGAAGAGCAACAGCACGGGGCCGCCGCCGCCGCCGCATCTGCCCAGTCAACGCACGACACCATTACTATAACGACCGCTCGTTTCCACCCGCCTTTTACAATAACACCGGAGGGGGGGACCGGACCGGATTCGGGTGACCCGGGTTCTGGTCCGGTCCCAGCTGCGAGACGAGAGACCGTCTCCCCACAACTTCTGCACACGCCGACGTGCACCGTCTTCACTGACAAGAGTTGTCCCGGCAGTCCGGAACCGGAGAAAACGGACTCACCTTGTGCCCGAATCAAGCCTTTTTGGACGTCGATCCGAACCCCCGGCGTGGTTAAAAAGAAGAAAAAAAAAAAAGACGCGTTCGGTACCAAGTCTCGTTTAACGACGGAGGGGGGGGCGGGGTGAGGGGGGTTTGTTGTAAGACGTTTCGCACCGCTCGGTTGTTGCCGTCGACTACTTTCAATGCGTGCCTGGCCGTAGTGGAAACGTTTGCGCATGCGCGTCAAGCGACCGCCCGCTCCGCCATGTTCTGATTTTTTTTTCTTCAATCAAAGTCATTTGCATACAGGGCTGACGTTTCCCCTCGCGCGCCCATATAAGGAGGAGAATTACGCGGGAAACAAGCGACGGGGGTGGGGAGGTGGGAGGGCGCGTGACCGGTTGCCATGGAGAGGTTGAAGGGCGCAAAAACTACCGGAGTGACGCTGCTCGGCGTGAGGGTACAATGGCGGAAGGCCGTTCTCGGCGCGGTGGCGCCGGCAGAAAAGTTCAATGGGGGTCCGAGAGGGACCAGATGTTTCTCGGAGGGGGGGTCGGAGCGTCTCCTCCGCCACGCAACCGCAGCGTATATCGACTTTGACTGCTGTATTTCTTTTACAGCCTTTCACGAAGAAGAAGAAGGAGAAGAAGAAGAAGAAGAAGACGAAGAAGAAGGGGAAAATATTAACTTTATAACCTTCCACGAAGAAGAAAATTGGATTTAAAAGCGGCTTTCGGGGTACCCAGTGCCACTGTACAGAATGAATAAAAGAAGGGGGAGTGATGGGGGGGCAGATGAGGAGAGAGCTTGAACTCATGGGGGGGGTAAAGGAGGTTTATTTGCCTCTTGAAAGCCTCTATAAAGTTTTGAGCTGAGCCTTAAAACGGGGGGGGGGGTAGATCCAGGAGAGCGTTTCAGACCCGGTCCCCCCCATCGACCTGAGCCCGGTGGGGACGGCTAGGGGAGCGGTGTCGGAGGAGCGCAGGGAACGGGCTGGTGTGTAGCTAGAGAGGAAGATGTGGGGGGGAGGGGGGGGATGGGCAGTGGCGGATCTAGAGATTTTTTCCTGGGGGGGCAGAGGGGGGCAATGGACATTATTCTAAACGTGTTATTATTCAAAACTCGGATTTCATCCAATGTGTTTTGCTCTCTGCTGTTTGAGATGAGTTTGGCGCGGGTCTCATGGACCTTCACCATGCATGCACATAAAATATACGGTAACACTTTAGTATGGGGAACGTAGTCACCATTAATTAGGTGCTTATTAGCATGCAAATTAGCAACATATTGGCTCTTAATTGGTCATTATTACGTACTCATTAATGCCTTATTCTGCATGGCCTTATTATGCAACCAGTAAGCCATTAACTATGAGTTTTCCCTCTATAACCTCAGAAGTATTGCTTATTAGTAGTACCATCTCAATATGCTTTGCTTAGTATGGCCTTTATAAGGTGGTAGTACCACAAGAAGAGTTATTCCCCCTTACTAACACTTAATGAATATGGTCTGTTCTTACATAACAACACACAAAACTACAAGTGTTCATAGTGTTAAATTACTGTAAATTAAGTTTTGTTACTTAGAATATGTTCCCCATACTAAAGTGACATCTTGATCATTACTAATTCACTAGTAATTAAGTTTTTTTATGTTCCCCATACTAAAGTGTTACCAAATATACTTTAAAAACATATGATCTGATTTATAAATGGGGTGGCAAGACTGTGTCCCAGAGGTGGCAGCTACCACCCCTGTTGCCACCCCGTGGATCCGCGCCTGGAGATGGGTAATAAATATCCAAGTCAAAGTAGGTTGAATCAGTTGATCCGGACACAGCGTTTATTGAGAGAAACGTTTCACCGTCACCTAAGTGACCTCTTCAGTCTCCGCTGACTGCAGGTGTCCCGCCCTGATAAACAACACAGCGGCGTAACGACCGGAACCAGCCATCTGGTCCATAGGCAAACATGCGTGACCACCTCCAGACTGGCCAGGAGGGCGGCACAGCACGAGAGCTACGCGTCAGACCAGGACTCCACAGTCTGCACCATCTACAGGCCGGTGGCCACTCTCTCAAGGGTGAGGATGTGCACTTCCCTGATAGGGGGGAACGCCGAACGGGGAGTCAAAGAGGGAACGACCATCCCTGAACTGGGGTGGAGGGGGGGTCTAAGAGTATATCTGTCTCCATCTTACAATGCCGTGATTGCAGACATTCCCAAGTCCTCTGTGAATAGTACACATGGCCACTGTGACTCTAGTTAACGGTCATATTTGCGTAACGCCCTGGAGAATTTGGTAATGACCTTTAGGAGAAAGCTGAATCTTCCCCGAGTCTTCATAGCAGAGAGCCGCGTGCGTGACTGCACACACACACACACACACACACCCTCACAAATGTATCCTTGTGGGGGCCCCCCTCATTGACTCACATTCATTGACATCCCTTCCCTAACCCTTAACCCTAACCTTAACCATGCAAACTACATGCCTAACCCTAACCCTAACCCTAACCCTTAACCCTAACCTTAACCATGCAAACTACATGCCTAACCCTAACCCTAACCATTACCTAACCCTAACCTTAACCATGCAAACTACATGCCTAACCCTAACCCTTAACCCTAACCTTAACCATGCAAACTACATGCCTAACCCTAAACCCTAACCTTAACCATGCAAACTACATGCCTAACCCTAACCCTTAACCCTAACCTTAACCATGCAAACTAAATGCCTAACCCTAACCCTTAACCCTAACCTTAACCATGCAAACTAAATGCCTAACCCTAACCCTTAACCCTAACCTTAACCATGCAAACTACATGCCTAACCCTAACCCTAACCTTAACCATGCAAACTACATGCCTAACCCTAAACCCTAACCTTAACCATGCAAACTACATGCCTAACCCTAACCCTTAACCCTAACCTTAACCATGCAAACTAAATGCCTAACCCTAACCCTTAACCCTAACCTTAACCATGCAAACTACATGCCTAACCCTTACCCTAACCATTACCTAACCCTAACCCTTACCCTAACCTAACCATGCAAACTACATGTCTAACCCTAACCCTAACCATTACCTAACCATAACCCTAACCTTAACCATGCAAACTACATGCCTAACCCTAACCCTAACCATAACCTTAACCTAACCTAACCATGCAAACTACATGCCTAACCCTAACCCTAACCTTAACCTAACCTAACCATGCAAACTACATGCCTAACCCTAACCCTAACCATAACCTTAACCTAACCCTAACCTAACCATGCAAACTACATGCTTAACCTTAATCCTTACCTTAACCATAACCTAACCCCAATTCTAACCTTAACCCTAAAACCAAGTCCTAACTCTAAAATAGACCCTTTTCCTTGTGGGGCCCAATAAAATGGCCCCACAAGGTCGGTGGTTTCTAGTTTTTCTATCCTAAAGGGGCCATTTGGGCCTCATTGGGTAAGAAAAACGAGTACACACACACAGTGGCGCCGTAAGTGGGTACAATGTTATGACGATTCTAAGGGCGCCAGACTAGAGGGGGGGGGGCGCCACAAATTGTTTGTTATAAATGCATTTCTAGTTTTTCCTCTTATCCCACCCGATTACCCAGTGGCATATGGCCAGATCTTGTCGAAGACCTCCGAGTCGCGATCCGCAGGAAGGAGAGATCCACAGGAAGGAGTCCACAGGTTCAGTCTGGGCTATGGTGGCGTCACATCCTTTGTTGTCAAGAGCATTTTATATGTGGATTTGTCGGTAACACTGTAGTATGGGGAACGTAGTCACCATTAATTAGGTGCTTATTAGCATGCAAA
Source organism: Lampris incognitus (assembly GCF_029633865.1). Taxonomy (NCBI): domain Eukaryota; kingdom Metazoa; phylum Chordata; class Actinopteri; order Lampriformes; family Lampridae; genus Lampris; species Lampris incognitus. The sequence continues at coordinate 5,720,783 of NC_079213.1, forward strand.
TTAGCAACATATTGGCTCTTAATTGGTCATTATTACATACTCATTAATGCGTTATTCTGCATGGCCTTATTATACAACCAGTAAGCCATGAACTATGAGTTTTCCCTCTATGACCTCAGAAGTATTGCTTATTAGTAGTACCATCTCAATATCCTTTGCTTAGTATGGCCTTTATAAGGTGGTGGTACCACAAGAAGAGTTATTCTCCCTTACTAACACCTAATGAATATGGTCTGTTCTTACATAACAACACACAAAACTACCAGTGTTAATAGTGTTAAATTACTCTAAATTAAGTTTTTGTTACTTAGACTATGTTCCCCATACTAAAGTGACATCTTGATCATTACTAATCCATTAGTAATTAAGCTTTTTTATGTTCCCCATACTAAAGTGTTACCGATTTGTCAAACTAAGAAGATGGGTCCCTTATTGGAGAAGCTGTGGATGAAGGGGGGGGGGGTTGTTGGGCAAGCTGGTAGCATGGGGTGAAGGTAGAGGAAGGGGTTTAATAGAATAATGATTCGATTAATGAAACACATAAAGGGCGCTCAGTCATATTCTTTATAGGGGTGCAAAATCCCTGGCGGCACCCCTGCACGCACACGCACACACACACACACACACACACACACACAGAAAACAGACACGTGTTCCTTTGCGCTGGCTGTTTTAATGAACTACGCATAATAAATATGGGGACAGAAGAGCAGGTCTACAGAGGCGTGGAGCTCAGGACTTCCGGGTTTTTTTTTTACACCAGTGACAACAACTCAAAAGCTTCAGTAACTCGGGGTTTGTTTTTTTCTGCGCGACTTTCCACCCGGCAGGAATACGGACGTGGGCTCGCGTACTCACCGCGTGTGCTTCCCGTTCGCTAACCGCTCGGCTAAAGGGTCAGACCCGTTAGCTAGGGGGCTAACGTGTCTTATTAGTGGTTTACACCGGTATCCGCAGGGTCACAGCCGCGAGCTGTGACGACATACGTGTGCGCACGTCACCGCAGTCCCGGAAAGTCCGTCCGGCGCGGAGTCACGGAGATGCCGGCCGGACCCGAGGCCAGGACGCGTACTCGTCATGACATGCGCCAGAACAGACCCAGGTGGCGGGGTACGGGCCCTTCTTCTTCGCTCATTCGCGACAGCTGGGACCGCCGGTTTGACGGCAGTCGGGTTTCTTTTATTCCACAGGATTTATTTTTTTTTACACCAATTTGCACCACGGACATGGAAAACTGCTGTAAACTACTAATAACACACGTTAGCCCCCTAGCTAACGGGTCTGACCCTTTAGCCCCTTAGCTAACGGGTCTGACCCTTTAGCCGAGCGGTTAGCGACCTCGCCTTGTGGTGCAGTACACCCCGTATCGAATCCCGCACCGGGCAAGGAATTAACCGGTTACATTGGTGGCAGCGGTGGGATCCGGAAGTGTGCGGATCCTCAGAAGTCTCTTCGGAGCGCGGGAAGAACAGGGCGCGCTTCCGGGGAGGGTGACGAATGTAAACTACTAATAAGACACGTTAGCCCCTAGCTAACGAGTCTGACCCTTTAGCCGAGCGGTTAGTGACGTCACCTTGTGGTGCAGTACACGCCGTATCGAATCCCGCACCGGGCAAGAAAATAACCGGTTACATTGCCTTTAAAGTCTGCCGCGGATTAAAACTCAGTCGGTACCACGAACCCCAGCAGTTAAAATAAACCCCGTCAATCTGCCCCGTCTTTCACAGAGCAGACAGAAAGATAAAAATAAGACAGAACTGAACGGCGATACCACGAAGCAGAAGGGGGAGAGTCTGACGGGCTTCCGGTGTGAGATCTCCGTTTACAAATCTGTTTTCTGGACAATAAATCACAATAAATAACATCTCAAGGTCCGGACGTGGCCCTCGTCCACATGCACCGATTAGTGCAGCTGCACCGCCTCTGCACCGGCTTCGTTTACAGACCGGAAGAACTGGCGGAAGTGGTGCAACCTCACATCCTGTGCGCCAACAGCGCCGGCGTGAGTAAAAGATTAAAATGACGCTTTTCTGAGAGGGGGGGGGCTCGTCCCGGTCGTCATGACACCGACTCTCGCACTTCATAGCCACAAAGAAGATAACTGGCGGGAACCGGATCGACGCCTTCGATTTGACAAAAACTGTTGTATTCCGCGTCCGGGTGGCGTGGCGGTCTACTCCGTTGCCTACCAACACGGGGATCGCCGGTTCGAATCCCCGCGTTACCTCCGGCTTGGTCGGGTGGGAAGCCGGATGTGGGTGTGTGTCCTGGTCGCTGCACTGGCGCCTCCTCTGGTCGGTCGGGGTGCCTGTTCGCGGGGGGAGGGGGGTACTGGGGGTAATAGCGTGATCCTCCCACGCGCTACGCCCCCCTGGGGAAACTCCTAACTGTCAGGAGAAAAGAAGCGGCTGGCGACTCCACGTGTATGAGAGGAGGAGGCATGTGGTAGTCTGCAGCCCTCCCCAGATCGGCAGAGGGGGTGGAGCGGCGACCGGGACGACTCAGGAGAGTGGGGTAATTGGCCAAATACGATTGGGGAGAAAGGGGGGGAGGGGGTATTCCAGTGTACTTCACACATGTTAATTTAAGTCTAAAAAGGAAGCAAACACCTGCGCTGGCACGGAAGCGGTGTAAATGGTAAATACTTGAAAATGTCCACGACTGTGTGAGGCATACAGGTCCAGTATGCACACACACATATACACACACACTAACACACACACACACACACTAACACACACACCCTGCTGCAGTGCAGTCCTCCAGTAGATACGCCGAATACTTGACGCACAAATACCCATGTACACACATCCAAACGCAGAGTTTAAAACAGGCGGGTGTGCTCCCATCAGTGTCCCGAGCGGCCCGAGACAAGCTCCCGCCTTTGAGACACATCTGTCCAATCAAATACAGCAGTGTTCATGTCCGTCAACACCCGGAGGCTAAACGTCCAATACAAGTTCAGCATAGTGGTGGTGGTGGTGGGGGGGTGTGGGGGGGCTGGGTTGTGATTTACGGCTCAGTTTGGTGCAGAATCCATGTCCTCTCGGCTGCTGTCATCGTTACCGTTGCCATGGTTTTGTTCACCACTTGTCCCCCCGGGGAGACGGTCGCTGCAGAAGGCCAGCGAGGACGCGGTCTCTATCTGCGCCGGATTCCTTCTTGCACGGCCAAGTTCGCTCCGTCTGCATGCATGTCAGTACCAACACCGGCCTGAGGAGGGAGACGTAGCAGCCTGCAGACACAGGCGGGACACCCACGTGAAAGAAAGATGGCTCCCATCAGAGCAGGATCTACCGGAGGAGGCGGGGCCATACACGGGCAGCAACGAAGGGAAACCGTCCGCAACGACTTCCTGCTGAAAGTCGAAACGGGTCTTTCAGAACCACAGGCTACGTGATAATACTGCATCAGAACTTTGTTGTCCACCCGCAGCCCGGCGTGCTGCAGCGCAGAACTTGCTGCTTTGGTTACCAAGAGTCTCTTTGTTTAAAGTCTCCACTCCCTCGCACCTCCTCCTCCTCCTCCTCCTCCGCAGGTTACATGAATAACCCCGCAGCCAATCATCTTAAGCGGGCCTTGATGATGCACGACAGCTACAACTGGGGCGGTGGGAAGGAGCAGCGGTAGGGTGGTTCAGAGAAAATGTAGTCCCGGCTGGGTTTCCCAGCAGTCCTTGTAGGAACGGGGGGGAGGGGGAGAGGGGAGGGGGGGTGCGTGTGCGTGTGTCTGCTAAAGGTCTATTCCTTTGACCAGCGAGGTTTCCAGGGTGACGGGGAAGTCGTGGAGGGTCTCCAGGACGCCGATGAGGGTGTTGACGGTGGTCCGGTCTCTCAGCAGCGCCGACTCCTCGTACATCCTCAGGATTACCGGGCACTCCACCAACAGGGGGAGCCACTGGGGCAGCAGGCGGTCTCTGTGACAAAGACATGGGCAGACAACCGTCAGCAAGAACATTCTGTAAAATGTAAAGCAAACCATCAGCTCTTCTTCTGCAACTCCGTAGATAACAACTTCTGCTGACATAAACGTTTAGTAACTTTATGTTCACACGTATGAGCTGTGGGTACACACAGGGCCACTAGTCGCTGTGTAGTTATTCTGTGGGTGCACACAGGGCCACTAGTTGCTGTGTAGTTATTCTGTGGGTGCACACAGGGCCACTAGTAGCTGTGTAGTTATTCTGTGGGTGCACACAGGGCCACTAGTTGCTGTGTAGTTATTCTGTGGGTGCACACAGGGCCACTAGTAGCTGTGTAGTTATTCTGTGGGTGCACACAGGGCCACGAGTCACTGTGTAGTTATTCTGTGGGTACACACAGGGCCACTAGTAGCTGTGTAGTTATTCTGTGGGTACACACAGGGCCACTAGTAGCTGTGTAGGTATTCTGTGGGTGCACACAGGGCCACTAGTCGCTGTGTAGTTATTCTGTGGGTGCACACGGGGCCACTAGTAGCTGTGTAGTTATTCTGTGGGTACACACAGGGCCACTAGTAGCTGTGTAGGTATTCTGTGGGTGCACACAGGGCCACTAGTCGCTGTGTAGTTATTCTGTGGGTGCACACAGGGCCACTAGTCGCTGTGTAGTTATTCTGTGGGTACACACAGGGCCACTAGTAGCTGTGTAGTTATTCTGTGGGTGCACACAGGGCCACTAGTAGCTGTGTAGTTATTCTGTGGGTACACACAGGGCCACTAGTAGCTGTGTAGTTATTCTGTGGGTACACACAGGGCCACTAGTCGCTGTGTAGTTATTCTGTGGGTGCACACAGGGCCACGAGTTGCTGTGTAGTTATTCTGTGGGTGCACACAGGGCCACGAGTCGCTGTGTAGTTATTCTGTGGGTGCACACAGGGCCACTAGTAGCTGTGTAGTTATTCACCTTGTCTGTTTCATGATACTGTGAGTTGATCTTTTCAAACGTCCTCTCTTGCAAACTCGCTACACAGCGCCCCTCCTGTATGTCACTGACTTTTATCCATTTTCTGTCCTAACTATGTAAATATTTTGTACGCAATCTATGTTTTTGTTTTCCACTTGCTTTTCCACAAGTGGTCCATGTGAGCAAGGCATCAAACCCAGGTCCTGGTGTGTGAAAGCACACGTGTCCAATAAAGATGATTCAGAGTCTGACTCTGATGCCCTGTGGTGAGGAGAGAGGTCCCCCCCCCCCCGGATTTTCCCCTCTTTTCCCCCCAGTTGTATCCGGCCAATTAACCCCACTCTTCCGAGCCGTCCCGGTCGCTGCTCCGCCCCCTCTGCCGATCCGGGGAGGGCTGCAGACTACCACATGCCTCCTCCCATACATGTGGAGTCACCAGCCGCTTCTTTTCACCTGACAGTGAGGAGTTTCACCAGGGGGACGTAGCGCGTGGAAGGATCACGCTATTCCCCCCAGGCCGAACAGGTGCCCCGACCGACCAGAGGAGGCGCTAGTGCAGCGACCAGGACACATCCCCACATCCGGCTCCCCACCCGCAGACACGGCCAATCGTGACACAGGGCCAGAGGTGACACAGAGATTCGAACCAGCGATCCCCGTGTTGGTAGGCAACGGAATAGACCGCCACGCCACCTGGAGGCCCCCTTCTGAATCTATTAAGTAAGAATTTTGACTCTTTAATGATTTAATTGGTACCTTTACTGTAAAAGTACTGTTGTCTTTTTAATGATCTTTGCTGAGTATTATGTATTGACCACTTCTACAGGTGCTTTGTGGTGAAGTGAATCTTTACTAGTCGGTCATCGTTCTTTTACTCATCCTCCTATAATGTCCACATGAACATCTAAATAAAACTGGTTTTTTTCTCTTACTCATCCTCCCATAATGTCCACATGAACATCTAAATAAAACTGGTTTTGTTCTCTTACTCATCCTCCCATAATGTCCACATGAACATGTAAATAAAACTGGTTTTGTTCTCTTACTCATCCTCCTATAATGTCCACATGAACATCTAAATAAAACTGGTTTTGTTCTCTTACTCATCCTCCTATAATGTCCACATGAACATCTAAATTAAACTGGTTTTGTTCTTTTACTCATCCTTCTATAATGTCAACATGAACATCTAAATAAAACTGGTTTTGTTCTCTTACTCATCCTCCTATAATGTCCACATGAACATCTAAATTAAACTGGTTTTGTTCTTTTACTCATCCTCCTATAATGTCCACATGAACATCTAAATTAAACTGGTTTTGTTCTTTTACTCATCCTCCTATAATGTCCACATGAACATCTAAATAAAACTGGTTTTGTTCTTTTACTCATCCTCCTATAATGTCCACATGAACATCTAAATTAAACTGGTTTTGTTCTTTTACTCATCCTCCTATAATGTCCACATGAACATCTAAATAAAACTGGTTTTGTTCTTTCACTCATCCTCCTATAATGTCCACATGAACATCTAAATAAAACTGGTTTTGTTCTTTCACTCATCCTCCTATAATGTCCACATGAACATCTAAATAAAACTGGTTTTGTTCTTTTACTCATCCTCCTATAATGTCCACATGAACATCTAAATTAAACTGGTTTTGTTCTCTTACTCATCCTCCTATAATGTCCATATGAACATCTAAATTAAACTGGTTTTGTTCTCTTACTCATCCTCCTATAATGTCCACATGAACATCTAAATAAAACTGGTTTTGTTCTCTTACTCATCCTCCCATAATGTCCACATGAACATCTAAATAAAACTGGTTTTGTTCTCTTACTCATCCTCCTATAATGTCCACATGAACATCTAAATAAAACTGGTTTTGTTCTCTTACTCATCCTCCCATAATGTCCACATGAACATCTAAATAAAACTGGTTTTGTTCTCTTACTCATCCTCCTATAATGTCCACATGAACATCTAAATAAAACTGGTTTTGTTCTTTTACTCATCCTCCTATAATGTCCACATGAACATCTAAATTAAACTGGTTTTGTTCTTTCACTCATCCTCCTATAATGTCCACATGAACATCTAAATAAAACTGGTTTTGTTCTTTTACTCATCCTCCTATAATGTCCACATGAACATCTAAATAAAACTGGTTTTGTTCTTTCACTCATCCTCCTATAATGTCCACATGAACATCTAAATAAAACTGGTTTTGTTCTTTTACTCATCCTCCTATAATGTCCACATGAACATCTAAATAAAACTGGTTTTGTTCTTTCACTCATCCTCCTATAATGTCCACATGAACATCTAAATTAAACTGGTTTTGTTCTCTTACTCATCCTCCCATAATGTCCACATGAACATCTAAATAAAACTGGTTTTGTTCTCTTACTGATCCTCCTATAATGTCCACATGAACATCTAAATAAAACTGGTTTTGTTCTTTTACTCATCCTCCTATAATGTCCACATGAACATCTAAATAAAACTGGTTTTGTTCTCTTACTGATCCTCCTATAATGTCCACATGAACATCTAAATAAAACTGGTTTTGTTCTCTTACTCATCCTCCTATAATGTCCACATGAACATCTAAATAAAACTGGTTTTGTTCTTTTACTCATCCTCCTATAATGTCCACATGAACATCTAAATAAAACTGGTTTTGTTCTTTTACTCATCCTCCTATAATGTCCACATGAACATCTAAATTAAACTGGTTTTGTTCTTTTACTCATCCTCCTATAATGTCCACATGAACATCTAAATTAAACTGGTTTTGTTCTCTTACTCATCCTCCTATAATGTCCACATGAACATCTAAATTAAACTGGTTTTGTTCTTTTACTCATCCTCCTATAATGTCCACATGAACATCTAAATAAAACTGGTTTTGTTCTTTTACTCATCCTCCTATAATGTCCACATGAACATCTAAATTAAACTGGTTTTGTTCTTTTACTCATCCTCCTATAATGTCCACATGAACATCTAAATTAAACTGGTTTTGTTCTCTTACTCATCCTCCTATAATGTCCACATGAACATCTAAATAAAACTGGTTCTGTACTGTCTGAACCGACGGACAGCCTTCTGAACCTCTGTGTGCTGTGACGACCGACTGAATGGTTATTTGCTGAACACACTGTTATGTGTTCAGTACCGTGTTGTTGAAGGCAACGCACAACAATCAACCCACAAACTCTGATGAAGGCTTTACGCTAAAACGCGGGCGTTTTAAATCAGCATCACGTAAACGGAGATCACGGTGGAGCGGTTTTCCATGTCGCTGACAGCTTTAATTCCGACATGGCCGCTGAGACCGCAGTGAGAATAAGTCACGCTGGTACGTGTCCTAAAAAACCCCGCCAGATGACCTCCGTGCAAAGTTCACCTTGCGCCGAGGCAGACCAGCAGCTGGAACTTCCCGTCCTTGCCGATGTTCCTGGGGGTGGAGTTGATGGCGTTGACGTAGTGGCAGAGCGACTGACAGGTCATCCCCAGGGGCTCGGCCGTCTCCTGAAGGTCTCCCATCTGGTCGGCGGACTCCATGTAGGCCACGGCCTTCTCTGCAGGTAGGACGGGACGAGGGAACGAGAGGAGGAGAAGGGAGAGATGGCCGGTGATTGAAATATGATGGCAAACATATTCACATATCTACACGAGCGTCGCTCAGCTGTCTTAATGTCTTACAAATTAAACCCTTCTTTACATAACTTACGTAGATTTACTCATTTATCGTTTTGTGAAAGTTCTATCAGACGCTGCTTCAGACAGACTCATCCTTCTTTCCTTTTTTGGGGATTATTTTGTGGAAAAATGCACAAAAAAACAAAAAACAAAACCCAAATAAATTAGCAATCGGGTAAATCTGCCGTTATGTCTGTGGTCTCCTGGTTGTTAAAGTCGGTTAGGGAGTGGAAATCCCCCCGTGTGCACCAGACCTGAGCAGACCACGTGCAGCCACCCCACTGTAAGCAGCTACACAACATCACAGGCTCAGAACAAACGAGGGCAAAAAAAGCAAAACAACAAATAAAGCCGCGCTGATAATACAACTGAAACTAAAATGGGCTAAATAATGAATAACTACAAGGTGACAAACTTCATGTCAAATAAAAATGAATAAATGAAAACACATTTTTTTAAAATTTAAAGCTAGAATGAGTAGGATTTTCCTTAAAATAAACGTATAGCGGGCGTCCCTGCAGACACAACTGCCCGTGTCTGCAGGTGGGGAGCCGGATGTGGGTGTGTGCCCTGGTTGCTGCGCTAGCGCCTCCTCTAGTCGGTTGGTGCACCTGTTCAGGGGGGAGGGGGAACTGGGGGTAGTAGTGTGAGCCACTCATGCGCTACATCCCCCCGGTGAAGCTCCTCACTGTCAGCTGAAAAGAAGCGGCTGGTGGCTCCACATGTATGGGAGGAGGCATGTGGTAGTCTGCAGCCCTCCCCGGATCGGCAGAGGGGGCGGAGCAGAGACCGGGATGGCTCGGAAGAGTGGGGTAATTGGCCGGATACAATTGGGGAGAAAAAAAGGGGTAAAATTCCTAAATGATGTATAGACTTATTCAAAAATAGACCCTCTCGATCATCACTAGACGTGTGTGGCCTTGTCTGTATGCATGTCTGTACCTGCAGACATCCTGTCCTCTGCCTGTACTTTCTTATTTTGCGGTGTACAGGACCTTTCTGGGCGTTAACTTTAGGGCAGCGGGACTCCAAAAATGCAGCGACCCGGTGCCAGATCGAGTTCGTCAGCACGCATCCAAGAGGAAGCTACGACAACGGCGGACACAGCGTCGAAAGGACGCAAATATAGCGAGGCGGAACGCCAAGCGGACAAATCTCGTTCCAAAAGGAGAGTGAATCACGGGCTGGCTGTCACCCGCTGGCGAGCACTGAAGGAGAGGATGGGGATGAAGAGCGATGCGGCGTTGGCCTGTACACCGGGATGTGTTCTGGCAACTGTGGTCAGGGGGCGTGTCCTTCTTGTGACGTTGAGCCGGGGGGGAGGGGCCAGCTTTGAACGTTGTGTTTACAAACCGCAGCCGACAGATCCTACTCGTTCTACCCTTAATCAAATACAAAAAGGAAAAATAACAACGTTGCCACATGTTACCGCTAGAGGGGGCTATGTCGTAAGGATAACGTTTCTTTTTCTTTTTCATTACATTCTTACAATGAAACGTGTTCTCTGCAGTTAACACATCCTACCGTACAGGAGCAGTGGGCCGCTGCAGCGCCCGCGGACCAACTCCAGTTCTGCTTTCCACTGCCTTGCTCAGGGGCACAGGCAGGAGTATTAAATCACTCATCTAAGTGACCTCTTCAGTCTCAGCTGACTGCAGGTACCCCCACCCTTATAAACAATACAGTGACTGCAGGTGTCCCCACCCTTATAAACAATACAGGTACTGCAGATGTCCCCACCCTTATAAACGATAGTGACTGCAGGTGCCCCCACCCTTATAAACAATACAGTGACTGCAGGTGCCCCCACCCTTATAAACAATACAGTGACTGCAGGTGCCCCCACCCTTATAAACAATACAGTGACTGCAGGTGTCCCCACCCTTATAAACAACACAGTGACTGCAGGTACCCCCACCCTTATAAACAATACAGTGACTGCAGGTGTCCCCACCCTTATAAACAATACAGTGACTGCAGGTGTCCCCACCCTTATAAACAACACAGTGACTGCAGGTACCCCCACCCTTATAAACAATACAGTGACTGCAGGTGTCCCCACCCTTATAAACAACACAGTGACTGCAGGTGTCCCCACCCTTATAAATAATACAGTGACTGCAGGTGTCCCCACCCTTATAAACAATACAGTGACTGCAGGTGTCCCCACCCTTATAAATAATACAGTGACTGCAGGTGTCCCCACCCTTATAAACAATACAGTGACTGCAGGTGTCCCCACCCTTATAAATAATACAGTGACTGCAGGTGTCCCCACCCTTATAAACAACACAGTGACTGCAGGTGTCCCCTAAACAATACAGTGACTGCAGGTGTCCCCACCCTTATAAACAATACAGTGACTGCAGGTGTCCCCACCCTTATAAACAATACAGTGACTGCAGGTACCCCCACCCTTATAAATAATACAGTGACTGCAGGTGCCCCCACTCTTATAAATAATACAGTGACTGCAGGTGTCCCCACCCTTATAAATAATACAGTGACTGCAGGTGTCCCCACCCTTATAAACAATACAGTGACTGCAGGTGTCCCCACCCTTATAAATAATACAGTGACTGCAGGTGTCCCCACCCTTATAAATAATACAGTGACTGCAGGTGTCCCCACCCTTATAAATAATACAGTGACTGCAGGTGTCCCCACCCTTATAAATAATACAGTGACTGCAGGTGTCCCCACCCTTATAAACAATACAGTGACTGCAGGTGTCCCCACCCTTATAAACAATACAGTGACTGCAGGTGTCCCCACCCTTATAAACAATACAGTGACTGCAGGTGTCTCCACCCTTATAAACAATACAGTGACTGCAGGTGTCCCCACCCTTATAAACAATACAGTGACTGCAGGTGTCCCCACCCTTATAAACAATACAGCGGCATAACAACCGAAACCAACGACCAGTTTCATATGCAAATATGGGCATGACCATTAACTAGAATTACAATGGCCATGGGGAGTCAAAGAGGCCATCTATATGTGAAGAGGGAACGACCATCCCTTAACTGGGTGGGGTGGGGTGGGTAAGAGTACATCTGTCACTATCTTACAATGCTGTGATTGCAACCATTCCCCAATCCTCTGTGAACAGTACACATGGCCACTGTAACTGCAGTTAATGGACATGGTCATTTGCATATGAAACTGGTCGGTGGCTTCAGTCGTTATGCAGCTGTATTGTTTATAAGGGTGGGACACCTGCAGTCAGCTGAGACTGAAGAGGTCCCTTAGATGAGTGATGAAACCCATCTGTCAATAAACGTTGTGTCCAGATGACCTGATTCAAGTACATTAAACAGAGTCACAACAGATTGTCCATCGGTCAGCGAGATTACATGATAAAAGAGGACACCAGGTTCTGTAAAATCAGAAACTCTACTAAGCCTGATGTTATGGTATGTTCCCAAATCTGTCCTGAAGGGATGCAAGATGCTTCAGTTAAAAAACCAGACAGGTCCAACGCGCTGGCTCTCATATGTAACAGTAGGTGGCACTGTGGCTCCACACTCACCCACGAAGTCCCAGACGAAGACGGTTCTCTGGAAAAGTCTGGCAGATTTGAAGCCGTGATGGAAAAACTGCTCCAGAGCTCCGACCAGACCGCTTTCCCCACACAGCAGGATGGTCAGACTGCCTCTCTGCCAGGAGACGAAGACAAAAGCCGGATCAGGTTCAGGGGATCAACCACAGAACCCAAACACAACCAACCAGAACCCAAACACACCAACCAGAACCCAAACACAACCACCCAGAACCCAAACACAACCAACCAGAACCCAAACACAACCAACCAGAACCCAAACACAACCAACCAGAACCGAAACGGTGATGAAACACACAAACACATACTTACAAACGGTGTGAGGTGAGATTAACAACCTTCAAGAGGTTTATTAAAACAGGTAGATAGAAACTTTATCTTCCACTGGGATCAATTACCTACATCTCTCTGTCCATCCATCCATCCATCCATCCATCCATCTATCTATCTATCTATCTATCACTACTCGATGTGAAAACCCCAAATGTCTGAACAAGTATGAACGACAGAATCTAAACAACTTAATGGAAAACAAGAGAACAACAAAACAGCTGAGCTGACGAGTAAAAGGGAAAATAAACGGAACAAATAACAGAGACAGACGTCAGCATGTCACTGCTGTGACAGGAGGAGAATTTAGTATGTCAAGGGATGCGATTGAGAGATTATTCTCTTCCCTCTGACAGGGCTTACTGAGAGGGGAGAGACCGAGGGAGAGAGACAGAGAGAGAGAGACCGAGGGAGAGAGACAAGAGAGAGAGAGACCGAGGGAGAGAGAAAGGGAAAAGAAAGAAAAAAGGCAGGAAGAAAGGGAAAAGGAAAGAAAGAAAGAATGAAAGAAAAACAAAAAGGGAAAAGGAAAGATAAAGAAAGAAAGAAAGAAAGAAAGAATGAATGAAAGAAAGGAAGAAAGAAAGAAAGAAAGAAAGAAAGAAAGAAAGAAAGAAAGAAAGAAAGAAAGAAAGAAAGAAAGAAAGAAAGAAAGAAAGAAAGAAAGAAAGAAAGAAAGAAAGAAAGACAGAAAGAAAGACAGAAAGAGAGAGGCTCAAATAATGTTGGATAAATTCTCTACTGCTCCTGTCAATCAACTGTGGAGCGTGTGTTCAGTTAATGATCTTCTCGGACCGTCTCCCCTCGTCTCTCCCTGTCTTTTCTCTCCATTCTGTCTCCATCTTCTCTCCTCGTCTCTCCCTGTCTTTTCTCTCCATTCTGTCTCTATCTTCTCCCCTCGTCTCTCCCTCTCTTTTCTCTCCATCTTCTCTCCTCGTCTCTCCCTGTCTTTTCTCTCCATTCTGTCTCCATCTTCTCCCCTCGTCTCTCCCTGTCTTTTCTCTCCATTCTGTCTCCATCTTCTCTCCTCGTCTCTCCCTGTCTTTTCTCTCCATTCTGTCTCTATCTTCTCTCCTCATCTCTCCCTCTCTTTTCTCTCCATTCTGTCTCTATCTTCTCTCCTCATCTCTCCCTCTCTTTTCTCTCCATTCTGTCTCCATCTTCTCTCGTCTCTCCGTCTTTTCTCTCCATTCTGTCTCCATCTTCTCTCCTCGTCTCTCCCTGTCTTTTCTCTCCATCCTCTCTCCTCGTCTCTCCCTGTCTTTTCTCTCCATTCTGTCTCTATCTTCTCTCCTCGTCTCTCCCTGTCTTTTCTCTCCATCCTCTCTCCTCGTCTCTCCCTGTCTTTTCTCTCCATTCTGTCTCCATCGTCTCTCATCTCTTCCTCTTTCTCTCCATTCTGTCTTCATCTTCTCTCCTCGTCTCTCCCTCTCTTTTCTCTCCTCGTCTCTCAGACAGAGGGCATTTACAGACTGCCGTATGAAAGTTTGGCCCGAGCCCTTTTCCTCCGAGGAATTGACTGAAATGTCATTACACTGGGATGAGCAGCCACAGAACAAACACACAATAATGACAGCCACTTACAGAGAGAGCGAGAGAGAGAGAGAGAGAGAGAGAGAGAGAGAGAGAGAGAGAGAGAGAGAGAGAGAGAGAGAGAGAGAGAGAGAGAGAGAGAGAGAGAGAGAGAGAGAAAACGAGGGGTAGAGGCGGGGGGTTATTTGAAGACGAGTGTGTGCAGAGAAGGTAATGGCGAGTGGTCCTCTGAGGAAGAGGGCTTTATCCAGTTTGTACTGAGAGCAGACTGGCCCTCGTTTTCTGTCCTGACACGACTCTCCCAGAGACCAAATGAAAGTGCACCGCCGAGACCATTAGTCTGCCCCAGCGGAGGGTCAATAAACCTTTAAAAACAACTTTAAAAGGAGGGCACACACCGCGCTCACCCACACACACATAAAGAAAGACTGCGGTCTCACACAAACAACTAAAACACACAAACTAAACGGCACGTGCACCCTACATGTGCCTGCACACATAGCCACCCAACACACCTCTTTCTCGGGCTTGTGGAAGTGTTTGACGATATTGTTCACCGCCTCCCCGATGGCCTCCTGGATTTGGGCGGAAGTCGGCTCTGGAAACAACACAAAACAAAACAAAACCAGCTGTGTAAGAACGCACAGGCACCACACCAGCGTGGTCCCTCTCTCTGGATCTGTGTGTGTGTGGGGGTCCTGAGATATACTGACTGTAGCCACGTCCGGCCAGCGAGGTGATGCTGATCCGTCTGGTCTGGGACGGCGAACGCTGGAGCGGCGGGGTACGACAGCATCTCCCAGAATCCTCCTCCCCACTGGGCACCAGCTCACCAATCAGAACCCTCTCCAGACTGCCGTCATCGACCCCTTTACCCAGCCAACGTCCACAGGGGAACCTGGAAAGGAGAGCAGAGCAGAGGGGAGGAGAGGGGAGGAGAGGGGAGGGGAGGAAAAGATGAAAGGAGGGAAGAGGGGGGATGGAGTAGGGATAATAAGTTTTCGGGTGTTTCGCCTGGTGAAAGAAAAAGAGCGAAAGCCAGGAAAACCTAGTGCTACTGGGTTTCATTTGTATTTATCCAGAAAAGCAGCAGAGAGAGAAACACAACGTGCTCCTTCACACTCCCACAGTTCCTCTGAGTCACACTGCTCAGACAAACCACACATCTCTCCTGTTTCTCTTTCAATATTTCACTTAATTATTAGTTGTTGATTTGATGACGCTGTTTTAAAACACAGCTTTTGGGGGGGCGTCTGGGTGGCGTGGCGGTCTATTCCGTTGCCTACCAACATGGGGATCGCCGGGTCGAATCCCCGTGTTGCCTCCGGCTTGGTTGGGCGTCCCTACAGACACAATGGGCCGTGTCTGCAGGTGGGAAGCCAGATTGTCGGTATATGTCCTGGTCGCTGCACTAGCGCCTCCTCTGGTCGGTCGGGGTGCCTGTTCGGAGGGGGAACCGGGGGGAATAGCGTGATCCTCCCACGCGCTACGTCCCCCCGGTGAAACTCCTCACTGCCAGGTGAAAAGAAGCAGCTGGCGACTCCACATGTATCGGAGGAGGCATGTGGGAGCCTGCAGCCCTCCCCGGATCGGCAGAGGGGGTGGAGCAGCGACTGGGACGGCTCGGGAGAGTGGGGTAATCGGCCTGATACAATTGGAGAGAAAAATTGGAGGGGGGGGGGGGGACAAAACTTTCCCCCCTCTTTTCTCTCTCTTTTTCTCAGTTTGTCGTTTCCCCTTCTTACTTTTGTTTACATGATTTGTTGCTTCATTTTGACCATTTTTCTGTTTGCAATTGAAAGAGTGGAGCAGCTGCTGTGGGGGCCTGTCCTGCTGCGCCTGAAAGGGCGTCAGGATCTCAGCGGGGTTCACCCTGGATGGACAAGAAAGACTAAACGAGAAGAACAACAGAAAGAAGACAAAGAGAAAATGAGATTTCACTTACTTGTACGTGTGTCCTGTGATCTCATTGCGCACCATGACGCAGTCCACCAACCACTTGGCCAGCAGACCAGAGTTGTCGTGCCCGAGCTGGACCGTGGTCAGCTTCCCCAGGTTCTGACACTGCACACAAAGCAAGAACGGGCGACGCAGGCAGAGACACAGAAGAATTCAGTTTGACACACAACACTCCTAAACTTCCTGTGAGGAAGAGGCTCTCATCCAGGCCTGATTTACTACGTCACCTATCATCTCCACTACACAACCACTACAAACCAGGGCTGAACAATATACTGCTTCACAACTGACACCGCAGTACACGCGTGCAACACATGGCGAATGACGCAGTATTAGGGCAAAGTGGGCCATCAGTCAAATTTGGCTAAAACTCTTATTACTCGATAGAAAACAAAATCTGCTATTTATGACTAATCAGAGAAGCAATGTATCTGACAAATAATACAATTTGGTCTGACTGAACGACTTATGGGACAGCTGCCTCGGTTCCCCTCGGCACTCTGCACACGAAGCTTTGAAAGTTCAAAGCTTCATTACATCTGCTGAAATGATGTAACTCCTTTTTATCCTTTAATACACATCCCAAAAAAAATCAAAAATAGGACAACGTTGACTTTTTAAATATGGTTCAGCCCTGTTAACATTAAAGCACTACTAGCTACTACTGTTAGCATGAGTGCTATCTACTGTTAGCATGAGTGTTCTTGCTGCTATAGGATCCCCAAGGCCTTAAAAATGCCATCTTTAAAATACTGGTTATGCTTTTTTTCAAATGTAACTGTAAGGAGAGAAAAAAGGGAAGTGATTCAGGTTGTGGAATATCGTTCCATAATTAATCGGTGATACTTGTATATCGTCAGCATAACTTTTCCTTTCCTGTGGAATGTCGACGGCGGTGGGAAATAGTTCCACCAGCGTAGACGTGTAAAAATGTGACAGGAAAAAGAACACAGTGGCATTCGAGGTGAAGGAATGGACTGTACGTGTTATCTATGTAGTTACACATCTATGTAGTTACACTGCGCTGACATAACCTCCCACAAGGACGACAAACCAACTGCTGCACAACACAACTCTACTACACACGGTCTCACTGCAGAGCAACAACAACAACATATGACATCAGCTGTAGAAAGACAATGGCCACAGGTGAAACACACAACTAGACTGCCACACAGAGGGATGGAGGAAGATGATGATGATGAGAGAGAGAGAGAGAGAGAGAGAGAGAGAGAGAGAGAGAGAGAGGGAGACACAGAGAGAGAGAAGGAGGTTGGGTGGTCTCTAACCTTGAACACGGTGGAGATGTGTGTGTGCAGCCTGAATGCAGACTACGGGAGATGGACACACTCATTAGAGACAAGATGGATGATAAACAGACAACACGGGTAATGCTTTGGTGGTGTGAGAGCAAACACACACACACACACACACACACACACAAACTCTGAGTTCAGACACAATAACAACAAGATGTCTGAGTCGCAGAGGGACTCTCAGCTGCGGTTGTGTGATCCAAAGTATTCAACAACATTTGTGACTGTCTGTATGGCCACCCGGGTTAGTCCATGTGACCAGCAAGCTTTACCCGCTGTGCTCTAACCTGCGCGTCTGACTTCTGCTTTGATACTGCGAGTTTACTTTGACGGCTGCCTTTAAAGAAACATCCGGTGGCAACTGCCGAGGGTAAAACAATGACAACACCATGTAAAACCCCCCCCCCCCCCAAAAGCCCTAACCTTCATAGCTGCTTGTATCTATCATCTATCTGCATCTACCTGGTCACCGCACTAGCGCCTCTTCTG
>NC_079213.1:5743569-5748569 GCF_029633865.1 Lampris incognitus
TATGTGTGACAGCCCTGTAACTCATTCTGATCTAAAAAAAGTTGATTTTTGTGTGTGTGCCTGTCTGTGTGTATGTGTGTCTGCCTTACTGTCTCTGATGTACACTAGTTGATTTGTGCATGTTTGTGGCGTATGTGACACAGCTGTACAATTGTTTGTCCTCTAAACTGGTTGATGTTTGTGTGCATGTGACAGTGTGTATAGCATACGGGTGACTACCTGATCTACACTGGATGATTATGTGTGTGTGTGTGTGTGTGTGTGTTACCTGGTGAATCTGTCTGCTGCTGCTCCAGTTTCTCCTCCCGGGCCTGGTAATGGAGCAGGTGGGACCAGAGGGCAGACTTCCCCTGAAAAGGTCAGAAGCTCAAACATCAGACAGCCCAGAAAACCTCGTACACTCGCTGCTAACACACACAGACTAAAGACACAACACAGACTACAGACACACATGGGATTTATCAGGCAACAACCGCTTAGCCTCAATATTCAATATGGCCGCAAAAACCTGATTAACCAAACTGTTTATACACTGACTGGCCCAAACTGGATTACAGGTGTCTGGTGTAGCATGTGTTTATGGATGCTGGCCTAGCATCCTGCACATATGTATGATACAGATATGTATGATGCAGATATGTATGATACAGATACGTATAGATATGTATGATACAGATATGTATGATACAGATATGTATGATGCAGATATGTATGATACAGATACGTAGATATGTATGATACAGATATGTATGATACAGATACGTAGATATGTATGATACAGATATGTATGATGCAGATATGTATGATACAGATACGTAGATATGTATGATACAGATATGTATGATGCAGATATGTATGATGTAGATATGTATAGATACATATGATGCAGATATATATGATGCAGATATGTATGATACAGATACGTATAGATATGTATGATGCAGATATGTATGATACAGATATGTATGATGCAGATATGCATGATACAGATACATATAGATATGTATGATGCAGATATGTATGATACAGGTACATATGATGCAGATAAGTATGATACACATATATATGATGCCGATATGTATGATACAGATATGTATGATGCAGATATGTATGATACAGATATGTATGATGCAGATATGTATGATGCAGATATGTATGATACAGATAAGTATGATGCAGATATGTATGATACAGTTTATTTTGTTTTTATGGCAGTTTCAGCCTTCAGCCTTTATTACTAGACAGAGTGATCAGGGAGTGTAAGGCAGAGAGACAGAGACAGAGACAGATAGAGAGACAGAGACAGAGAGGGGGAGAGAGCGAGAGGGAGAGATAGAGAGACAGACAGACAGAGACAGAGATGGAGAGACAGAGGGAGAGAGACAGAGAGACAGAGACGGAGAGACAGAGAGGGAGAGAGACAGAGAGGGTGAGCGAGAGAGAGAGAGACAGAGAGACAGAGAGAGAATGTATGTCGGTGAGTACATTCATGTCTGTGTCTCTGGGGCTATGTATGTGTGCATACAGTGTACACAGTGGGTGCAGGCCTATGTGTGTATGTGTGTGTGTGTGTGTGTATCTCTGTGTGTGTGTAGGTATGTGTATTTATGCAGATGTGTCTACGTGTGTGAATGTGTTTATTTTAATCTGTATATTAGTCTGTCAGGACATGTTAGTGCAGGAGCGCATGCATGCCTGGAGGTACAATTCATGTTTATACGTGTGTGTGTGTGTGTGTGTGTGCACGTGCGCACGTGTGTGCGTATGTTTGCATGTGGGTGGGCGTGTGTGTGTGTGTGGCGTGTGGTGTGTGTGTGTGTGTGTGTGCTGACCTGTTTGACCTGCAGCCCGTGGCTCCAGATCCTCTCCAGCAGGTCACAGAGGCTGGCGATCAGCGTATTCTCCTCCAGGCCGGTGATGCTGACCTCCCCGTGACCCAGCTCCACCGCCTCCCGACCCATCTTCTCCACCAGCATCCGCTTGGTCTGGGTGTGAGCATGCACACACACACACACACACATACACATGCACACACACACACACGCACGCAAACACACACACACAAACACAAATATGCAGGCACATAAGGTTGGCAAGTCCACAGTTGTAGGACTGTAACTTGACGAAACACAAACTTTAACAACGATAAGATAACTGTACACCAGCACTCCTGTGTGTGTGTGTGTGTGTGTGTGTGTCTGAGGAAGGGCAGCATTATTCAAGACGCGTCGTAGCGAGTTCACCGCCCAGCGCCGTCTCACCTTCATACGACACTCCTTCAGGAGGCCCTCCACAAACTTCCAGTTGGTCTGGGCGATGACAGCGGGGGACAAGTCGGACAGCTTCGGCTGACGGAGGTTCTTCCCAAGGCTCCGCGCTTCCTGCATGTACTTCTGCTGGGGACAGCACACACCACAACGACAGGTCAGCCCTGGACAAACACACTATGTGTGTGTGTGTGTGTGTGTGTGTGTGTGTGTGTGTGTGTGTGTGTGTGAACACGTGTGTTACATAACAGGTGTGGGGGGGGACCATAACTTTTGGGCCATCTTGGCTCATTTGGTTCTTAATAAGACGAGGAGACATCTCATTTTCGTTGTGTGACGTTTGACATCCTGTTTCTCTCTTCACACATCTCTGTTGTGTGACTCTGTGTAAAAAAACCGCTGGCGAAATACTGATTGTAAAAAAAACCGGTGTTGTGAACAGCTGATGTACAAACTCCTACGCGATGCTGGAATTTGAAGTTCTTGTCAGATAACAGAGATGCGGGAACAAGATACCCTTCTGTCACACGTCTGCTTATCTGACTGGAGAAGCTGTACCGCCCACCGCCGCGCCACACGGCAGCGGTTTGATCCTGCGAGTGCGAACGGTTCTGAAACGTACACCGCCCTCGCGCACAGCCGCCTTCATCTTATCTGTTACCACCCGACTACCTGTCACTTCCCTGTACCCCGCCGACATCACAGACCGGACGGGGGTTGAATCAGTGCAACGCC
Organism: Lampris incognitus; assembly: GCF_029633865.1. Taxonomy (NCBI): domain Eukaryota; kingdom Metazoa; phylum Chordata; class Actinopteri; order Lampriformes; family Lampridae; genus Lampris; species Lampris incognitus. The sequence goes on from NC_079213.1 coordinate 5,746,572, forward strand.
ACCGTGACAGGATGAAACAATATCTGGTCATAATAACTTCCCCGATATGCAGTAAAAAATATATTTGGAAGGAAAAAACACGACTCAGTGAATTTGCATTTGATACTGATAATGCAGAAAATCCATTCTGATAGAATCAAGTTTATTTTCGAGTCTTGGACCTAAGCTACCTGCTTTCTCTTTTTTTGGGGGAGGAATTTTTTCCGCCCTTTTTCTCCCCCATTGGTACTTGGCCAATTACCCCACTCTTCCGAGCCGTCCCGATCGCTGCCCCACCCCCTCCTGCAGACTACCACATTCCTCCTCCCATACATGTGGAGTCGCCAGCCGCTTCTTTTCACCTGACAGTGAGGAGTTTCGCCGGGGGGACGTAGCACGTGGGAGGATCCCGCTATTCCCCCTCCCCTCTGAACAGGCGCCCCAACCGACCAGAGGAGGCGCTAGTGCAGCGACCAGGACGCATACCCACACCCGGCTTCCCACCCGCAGACACGGCCAATTGTGTCTGTAGGGACGCCCGACCAAGCCGGGGGTAACATCGGGATTCGAACTGGTGATCCCTGTGTTGGCAGGCAACGGAATAGACCGCCACGCCACCCGGACACCCACATCAAGTGTATTTCTACTCTGACGGCATAAATTCCGTTTTCCAAAACAAAAATAGCAGTCAGTAATTGAGTCCTGCCATTCCTGCAGGAGGTGCTGCAGGAAGCACAGCACACAGGAAGGGATGTGCGAGCAAACAGGAAGAGAGGGGTGAATGGTGGGAGGGGTTATTTGATTTGTGGGGGTGGGGGTGGAGGTGGTGGGGGGGGGGTCAGCTTTGAAAAGGTGCGGTCTGTGAAAGGGGGTTGGATCCACGACACAGGCGGCTCCTCCACATACCAGGCAAGACGCAGAGGCGGATTTTTTGGGCGGTTTGATTGGCGGCGGGGGGGATGCATTGTCCCACTCCCAGAATGCCATGGAGTTCTGAAGGACAAGACCCCCCTCTACCTGCTGAGAGGTGGTACGACCCAAACCCCGGCCGACCAGCAACAGGACACACGGCCAACAGAAAAACAAGAATAAAAGACAAGAAAAAAGAGAATGGGAAAATAAAGAACAGGAGAAAGAAAGACTTGCATGCTCACAGACACATACATGAGGCGGCGAAAGAAAATGGAAACTGAAACTGAAACAACACAAATTCAGCCGACATAATCTCGATAGAACATATGAGAACAGTAGACAGACAGACAACATAGAGGCTTGCTTCCAGACTACACAGACGTGAGTGGTGGTACAGGAGACGGGTGGAGGACAGACTGTCTACCTCTTTGAGGTCGTTGTCCAGGGTCAGGTGTTCAGTCTGCTGTCTGTGGCGGTCCTTCCTGCGCTGGGCAGTCGCCGTGCGATGGGACCACCTGCTAAGCCACATAACAATAATTTCACATGCTAAATCTAGAGGTCACAAGATTTACTTTTTATTTCATGACGCTTCATTCATACTGGCGTTTCGGCAGGTTTTGGCCCATGAACGACAAATCGCTGGATTGGCTGGGAGAGCTTGGCCTGCTGTGCTATCTGGACTTGCGCCCGAAGAGGAAACACCGAGGGCGGTCTGACAGGATGCGGAATCAGGGCGGGCTAAGCTAACTGCTAGCCAACGCAGACCAGCAGCTCTGACAGTCATCCTGGCTGGGATTCGTTCTCTTGGACAGTGATTTTTTTTGTTTAATTTGGATATATGTGTGTTGGTCTGGATATGTGTGTTAGTCTGGATATGTGTGTTAGTCTTGATATATGTGTTAGTCTGGATATGTGTGTTAGTCTGGATATATATGTTGGTCTGGATATGTGTGTTAGTCTGGATATATGTGTTAGTCTGGATATATGTGTTAGTCTGGATATGTGTGTTAGTCTGGATATATGTGTTGGTCTGGATATGTGTGTTAGTCTGGATATGTGTGTTAGTCTAGATATATGTGTTGGTCTGGAATGTGTGTTGGTCTGGAT
>NC_079213.1:5753569-5776069 GCF_029633865.1 Lampris incognitus
ATGTGTTCTCTGCATTTAACCCACCCCATATTGTGCCCCGGGGACCAGCTCCAGGTCTTCTTTCCGTTGCCTCGGTCAGGGGCACAGACAGGACTATTAACCCTGAGGAAACCGCAGCACCCGGAAGAAACCCACCGCAGACATGGGGAGAACATGCAAACTCCACATAGAAGGAGGACCTGGGACGACCTGGGGTTCAAACCCAGGACCGTTATGCTGTGAGGCGATGGTGCTAGCCACTGGGCCACCGTAGGGCAACTACAGTACAACCACTAGGCTCGCATGAAGTCCCCAGCACTGAATGTAGGCCATGATTGTTCATAAGTTTTGCATGGGAATGGTTGTACAGGAAACTGCACAGAATTCAATTTCCTCCTCACACCAGAATCCTTTGGCTGGGGTGGATTATGCATTTCCTTGTTTCATGATGAACTGGTCATTATATTTGAAAGTAGATTTTTGTGTGTTTATGTTTGAGTGTTATTGTATATGTCCCTGCGGAACATATACAATAACACTCAAACATAAACAACACTCACCACCTGTGGGAGGTGGCGAGTACTATGCCAGATGTCCTGCTTGCCAAAAGGAATGCGAAGCGGTGTGGTGGCCTCTCGCTTCCTGGTGTAGTGAACACCGCGGGTCCATCAGGACCTTAGCATATGGCCGCTCCTACGCAAATGTGTCTGCGGCAGCACCTTCTCGTGGTACCTGCTGTTTTCACATAGTCTGCTGTGGGGGCGACCGGGTTCCCGGTGGTATAATTGGGTGGGTCAATTGGACTCGTTAGCCTTGGCTGGCAGCTCATCTAGGAGATAGACAACTCTGATTTCAGACCCGGGTAGATGAAGCTCGTTAGCCTCGTCGGGCAGCTCATCTAGGAGAAGGACAACTCTGATTTAAAACCTTCGCTGCCTTGCGGGTATACCCGTCTACGGGAAAGGCTTCGGGAAGAAACCCTGAGGAACAATCTGCATCCGTCTCCATTGCCAGTCGTCTCGCTAGTCTTGCCACTGGTAGTAGGTGGTCTCGGACGAAAGTGGGGTTGATGATGCGCAACTCTTCCTCACTTTAATCATTGTGTAAGTCATCAGTCATCCATCACAGGATGACTGATGTGCCGGACGGACGAATAACAACAATATGTGCCTGTGATGGCCTGGCGGCCTGTCCAGGGTGTCTCCCCACCTGCCGCCCAGTGACTGCTGGGATAGGCTCCAGCATCCCCGCGACCCTGAGAGCAGGATAAGCGGTTTGGATAATGGAGGATAAGCGGTTTGCATAATGGATGGATGGATGTTTGAGTGTTTGTGTTACTTTGAGTGTGTGTGTGTGTGTGTGTGTTGGTATTTGTTTGCATTTTAGTTTGTGTCTTTATGCATGCTCAATAATCCAGGTCAAAAAAAATCAAAGAAGGTTGAATCAGTTCATCTGGACACGTTTATTGACAGATACGTTTCATCATCATCTAAGTGACCTCTTCAGTCTCAGCTGACTGCAGGTACCCCACCCTTATAAACAACACAGTGGCGTAACGACCCAAACCAACGATCGGTTTCATATGCAACTTGCCGTGACCATTAACTGGAGTTTAATAGACCATGTGTACTACTCACACAGGATTGGGGAATGTTTGCAATCACGGCGTTGTAAGATGGCGACAGATGTACTCTTACGCCTGATTTATGCTTCTGTGTAGACCTGACACCGGGGGTCCAGCGTAGGCCCGTGTAGCTGCGTACCCTACGCAGGAGGTTACGCCGGGGCCTGATGTGCAGTTGCACCTCGCCAAAAATGTAACTACACGTCACGACGACGTACGGCTACGCAGACCGCAATAAATTCGATTGGTCCGCTTAGTAGCATCGCATTTCCTCCTATGCATTTGAGGCTGCTTCTTCTTCTTCGTCTGCTCCTTCTTCACCAAACAGTAACCATGGACCAAATCGAGGAGAGACTAGTTGAGGAAGTTCGCAAATATGCACATTTGTGCGACTCGTCTTCACGACATTACATTTCAATATTCATTAGCGCCAACATGATCCGTTCGGTTTCAGTCGCCATTGTTTTAAGCGTGTGAAGAAACTTCTTCTGCCGTCTATAAGAAAATCATGTTTGTTTGTGCATTTGAGACTATGTCTGTGTTTGTGTGCATGTGTGTATGTGTGTTGGTTACCTTGTCAAAGTTGTGCATCTGCTCTCGGTTGGTGAGCCAGGACTCGAGGTCCGGGGCGCTCTGGATGACGAAGGCCTCATAGTCAGCAAACATGGTAGTGAATCTGCTGGCGAACACCTCCCTTAGTTGGACGTTCAGCTTGGCGTTCCTCAGCTCCTCCTCTTCTGCTGCCGTGCGCCCACCCTGCCCCTCTGTCCCTTGACCTTTGACCCCGGCCCTCAGGGCATCCACACGTGCCACTGTTACCCCCGTGCGCTTGGCCAGTGCCTGCAGTCTCTCCAGGGTGGCATTCCCCTGAAGCAGCTCAAGCATGGCCAGCTCCTCGCCCGCCAGATTCCCGTTACGGCCATCATCCTCCAAATCCCGGATTGCGGCGGCTTTGCGCTCCCTGCCTGGGGTGGAGGGGTTGCTGCCAGGGTGGGCGGGGATGGCGGTGTGGGTCCGCGAGAGAGACCCCCCATTAGGGGACAAGCCGAAGGTCAGGAGAACCTCGCTGAGCTCCTGGATGAACTCCGTCTTGTTTGGAAACTGGGGGAAGTCCTCTGGCAGCTCAATGCAGTGGTTGTCGATGTCCACAAAACACAGGTTGGCCTGGAGATAGAAACAACTGTTGTGTGACTGCTGGCAACAGAACAATACAGGATCATTGTCTTTTCAGTTTGTGACTGGAAGTGAGTCGAGTATTGACTGCACATTTTCAACTGAGTAGCTAAGTTATATATGTTCTACATCAGATGCTGACTGGTGCTTAACACTGATATTGTACAATAGATGCTTTTACAGTGATGCAACAGAGCTTAAGTTAGCTCATCCGAATCACGTTCTTAGCTAACCGACAACCTGGAAAAATAAGCTGACACATCAGAAACCCTTCAAAACTAAAAAAAAAAAAATATATTTTTTTGATTTTGCCAATGTTCTTACTGGTGATCATTATGTTAATTTAAAAGACGCAAACTCTTTAATGCCCTGTATTTTTAGATTCACTCCAATACTTCTGGAGAGCAGCTTCACGTGTAAAAACAGATGGGAGGGGATTTCATGTTTAATTCCAGAATATTTCTACAAACTGCCATCGTGTTGGATTTAGCATCTAATGTGCTTAAAGGGACATATTTTTCCAATTTTACTACATCACAGCAGAGAGATAAAGGCTTGACACCAGTCTTGTTGTCCCCCCCCCCTTCCCCTTTTCTCCCCAATTGTATCTGGCCAATTATCCCACTCTTCCGAGCCTTCCCGGTCTCTGCTCCACACCCTCTGCTCATCTGGGGAGGGCTGCAGTCTACCACATGCCTCCTCCCATACATGTGGAGTCGCCAGCCACTTCTTTTCACCTGACAGTGAGGAGTTTCACCGGGGGGACGTAGCACGTGGGAAGATCACGCTATTTCTCCCAGTCCCCCCCCCCCAAACAGGCACCCTGACCAACCAGAGGAGGCGCTAGTGCAGTGACCAGGACACATACCAACATCTGGCTTCCCACCCGCAGACACGGCCAGTTGTGTCTGTAGGGACGCCCGACCAAGCCAGAGGTAACACGCCGGAGATTCGAACCAGCGATCCCTGTGTTGGTAGGCAACAGAATAGACTGCCACGCCAGGCTTGTTTTTGTGAGTGATGTTTGGCATCAGAAGTGAGAGCATAGAAAAGCCTTTAAACAAGTTTGGAGAGGCTGACCAGGTGTTAAAAGGAGCCATATTGAGGACGGATTGGGTTTAGGAGGCGTGCTGGACTGATTAGGTTTAGGAGGCTCGCTAGACTGATTGGGGTTAGGAGGCGTGCTGGACTGATTGGGTTTAGGAGGCGTGCTGGACTGGGGGCTGGGGAATCTGTTTGTCTGGGGATATATCTAGGTCAGTGTTTGATTGATAAAGGCAGATTACTGCCAGAGATCAACCTAAATCTGATATAATGGAGTTAGCGGCACACTCATATACCGGATTTAGGCAAAACCTCTAATAGTATTGCGCTAAACCGCACACAGACACACACAGCTGAGGGGGGGGGGGGGCATCTGCACGTGTCAGCACCGCCGGGCGCACAAATTCAAATTCAAGAGAGAAACAGGTGTGGCGGCAGACTCCGACAACTGACAGCATCTAAACTTTGATCGCATAGAAAGTAATCACCTGTAAAGATAATGTAATTGAACTTTGACCTCACAGGACAACAGCCCAGCTGTTAGAACAGCAGACATGGAAACAAGTTCATGGAAACAAAAGGTTAATTGCGGATGAAATATATTGAGCGTTTACTCATAAATATTAAAAAGTAAGATGAAACACAAACATTCAGACATGTTTCTGGAAGGTCTGTCCACAAAGCACGTGTGTGACAGCAGCTGCCCACTGAAACACTACACGATTTGGTAAATCACGACTGCTCCCGAAGAAAAATACTCTACCACATCTGACAAATACTATCATTTGGTCTCAGTTAATGACTTCTTTGACAACTGCCTCATTTCCCCTCTGAAATCACTTCAGTCATTGCTGGGGTGATACATTATTTGCAAATGGAGCTTTCAAAGTTAAAAACTGCATTATCTGGTGAAATTATAGCTCCTTTTTATTCTTTAACGTGATGATATGTGCAAAAAAAAACCCCAAAACAAACAAAAACCATTCTAATGAGTGGGTTCGGCTATTTCAGCCACAGCCACTGCTAACAGGTGCATAAAATCAAATCAAGTAAATCAGAATCAGGTTTATTGGCCATGTAGGTTTGCACAAACATGGAATCTGACTGCGGTTTCGTGGCTCTCTCGGTGTACTTAACATAGAATAACAACACTACAACTAGGGGTCGACCGATATGGGTTTTTGGGGGGGGGGGGTTTCGGGGCCGATACCGATCTCGATTATCAGTACGTTATGTGGCCGATAGCCGATATTTTGGGCCGATATTCGGTTGCGATAAATGTAAAAAAAAAATTTGTGCCAAATTTTACAGCAACACAAACCCCAACACAAGGCTGCCTTTAAATGAACATGTTTGATTGAATTTTGTGTAAAACAGAAAATATTTGAAAAAATAAAGTGCATGATGTTTGAGGCACTAGACAACAATCTGAGCGGAATTCTTTTTTGATTAAAAATACTAAATAACTTCCAAAACATGACAATGGAATGAATTAAACAGCATGGACAGCAGCAAGTAAACTCTGATCAAACCGAATAATTATAATATTAAAATAACTCCACATAAAGTGGTTAAAGCGCTCCCAGCAGGCTTCGGCTGAACTGAACGGGAAAATGTACATTAGTGTCATTATGTTCCCTTTCGCTTGTCTTTAAAGGGATAGTTCGTGTTTTTTGAGGTGGGGTTGCATGATAGTCGGTGTATTACCTGCAGCAGAGAATAGTGCAGAGAATATATTAGAGATGCTGAAACAGATGTTAGCAGGTTACTTACATACATGCCTGAGGCAGATGGACATGACAGGGTGTACCAGTATACGTACAATATACAGTACAGTATATATACAACATGGTTGGATTTATTTGACAGCATTCATTTGAATGACAGACCGCAGAAAGAAACTGTTTTTATATCTGGTTGTTTTGGGGTACAGTGCTCTGTAGCGCCTACCAGAGGGGAGGAGTTGGAACAGGTTGTGACCAGGGTGTGATGAGTCTGCAGTGACGTTGCCTGCCCGTTTCCTGACTCTGGGGGTGTATAAGTCCTGAATGGAGGGCAGGTTGGCACCAATGATTTTCTCTGCAGACTTAACCGTCCCATTGTAGTCTTTCCTTGTCCTGTTTGGTGGCAGATCCAAACCACAGAGTGATGGATGTGCAGAGGACAGACTGGATTATTGCAGTGTAGAACTGAATTAGCAGTTCCTGAGGCAGGTTGAACTTCCTGAACTGGTGGAGAAAGTACATCCTCTGCTGGGCCTTTTAGATGATTGTGTCTATGTTGGATGCCCACCTTAGGTCCTGAAATAGCCAGGCAATCTCTATACACAAACATTGGCAGTAGAATGGGTCGTACTGAAGAGCTCAGTGACTTTTAACTTGTCTCTGACATAAGATGCCCCCTTTCCAACAAGTCGTTTGTTCAAATGTCTTCACTGCTATCTGCCCTGGTCAACTGTAAGTCTGTTATTGTGAAGTGGAAACGTCTCGGAGCAGCAACAGCTCAGCCGTGACATGGGTAGGCCACACAAGACCACAGAACGAGACCTCCGAGTGCTGAAGCATGTAAAAATCATCTGTCTTCAGTTCAACACTCACTACTGAGTTCCATGCTGCCCCTGGAAGCAACGTCAGCACAAGAACTGTTCATCTGGAGCTTCATGAAACGTGTTTCCATGGCCGAGCAGCTGCACACAAGCCCAAGATCACCATGCACAACGCCAAATGTCGGATGGAGTAGTGTAAAGCACACCGCCATTGGACTCCATGGAAACGCCTTCTCTGGAGGGATGAATTGCGCTTCACTATCTGGCAGTCTGACGGACCAACCTGGGTTTGGCAGATGCCAGGAGAACGCTACCTGCCCGAATACACAGTACCAACTGTAAAGTTCGGTATAGGAAGAATAACGGTCTGGGGCTATTTTTCATGGTTTGGGCTATGCCCCTTAGTTCCAGTAAAGGTAAATCTTAATGCCACAGCATACAATTACATTCCAGAGAATTGTGTGCTTCCAACTTTGTGGCAACAGTTTGGTGAAGGCCCTTTATAGTTTCAGCATGACAATGCCCCCATGCACAAAGCAGGTCCATGAATACATTTGTTTCCTGAGTTTGTTGTGGAAGAACTTGATTGTTCTGCACAGAGCCCTGACCTCCACCCCGTCCAACACCTTTGGGACAAATTGGAATGCCGATCGCGAGCCAGGCCTTTTCCCTAACCGATGTTGAGGAGAAGGCCTGCACAACATGCGCAATAAAATAACCTCAGACCTCAGTAATGCTCTTTTGGCTGAATGGGAGCAAATCCCCACAGCCACGTTCCAAAATCTAGTGGAAAGCTTTCCCAGAAGAGCAGAGGCTGGTATAGCTGCAAAGCAGGGACCAACTCCATATTAATGCCCATGGTTTTGGAATGAGATGTTCAAAAAACAAATATGGGTGTGCTGTTTCAGTGCCCACGTACTTTTGTCCATGTAGTGTAGAAACCTATACACACACATGTACACGCTCACTTAGCCCAGAGCCACTGTAGTAGCCGGTTGTAACACAACCATTCAGCTTCTCTTCCAAAAGCCCTGATGTAATTTATCACTGCCAGTCTTCCGATTACCCTCCCTGTATCCGAGCCTCACCTCACATACAGTCTAGCCCTGCATCCAGGACAGCATCCGCTCCCCATGTGGATAGAGATGCACTCCTGTGATGCACTTGAATGAACTATATTAGCATTTTCCTGACAGTTCTCTCTGCAGGACCATTCCCCGGACCGTTCCGGCTCTATCTCTGCCGTGTGCTGGCTGCAGTACAAACACAATATATACACCGATTTGTTTGTATCAGGTCGGGTTTAAGTTTAAAGCTTATTTAGCCTTGGGGGGGGGGTTGAAAATAAAGCATGCAACCCCCTGGGTGATTCTACAGGCGAACAAAACACAAACAGATCTTTTTTTCTGTCCTGAGAAAGGCTGGCCTAGTTTGAGCTGAAAGTGCAACATCTCTGCTGCTACTGGTGCACACCGATTGGACTGGAAAGAAAAGGAGAACGCACAAAAACAACGATAAAGGCGCCGACATCAGCGTTTGTATGTGCACGCTCGTCTGTTTCCGACTTACAGTTCGCCGTTCTTTAAAAGGCTGGGTTCAAAAAGGCAAGCCCCGTCTGATGCAAAATCCCCCCAATTACATTATTATATTCCCCCTTTTCTCCGCTTGAGTCCTCAGTCTTCCTCCTTTTGCTCCGAGCCGTCCTTTCATCATCAACCCATTTCTAGGTCATCACCACTTCAAAGGCTCATTCAGAAAGAGGGAGGCAACGCAGAAGTCTTGGCAGGCCTTCTTTTGGGGGGGGGGGCAGAATGTTGAATTGAAGGGGGAAGGCGGAGGGGCTCACGGGGGTGGGGGCTGGGTGTTGGTGAAGGGGAGCATCGAGTGTTGGCAGGGATAATTAGCATCCACACGGAGCGTGCCAGATTAACGAGAGTAGGGAATTGGGGGATGTAAACTCACGCCGGAAACTTGCAGCCCGGTACCAGTAAGGATGTTGGGCTTTGTTGGGGCCTTATCGCGACACACACACACACACACACACACACACACACACACACACACACACACACACACACACACACACACACACACACACACACACGAATAAGCGAACAACTGGTCAAATTAGAGCAACTGCAGAAAGAACAGACTGGTTTTATTTCAAACCACCGAGATTTCAGACACTTGCTGATCGAGGAGTACGTTGGCAAGAATAGAAGAACACGAGTCACCGAAAAATGAAGAAAATTAACCTCAGACTGCCTGTGACTTTAATATAATAACCACACTTGAACTGGTGAAATCCCTCAGCCCAGAGAGAGAGACAGAGAGAGAGAAACAGACAGACAGACAGACAGAGATAGAGACAGACAGACAGACAGACAGAGACAGACAGAGAGAGGGAGAGACAGACAGACGGGGGGAGAGGCAGACAGAGAGAGGGAGAGACAGACAGAGATAGAGACAGACAGACAGACAGACAGACAGACAGACAGAGACAGACAGAGGGAGAGACAGACAGAGAGAGGGAGAGACAGACAGACAGACAGACAGACAGACAGAGAGAGGGAGAGACAGACAGAGAGAGGGAGAGACAGACAGACAGACAGACAGACAGACAGACAGACAGACAGACAGAGATAGACAGACAGCGAGAGGGAGAGACAGACAGACAGACAGACAGACAGACAGACAGACAGACAGACAGACAGACAGACAGAGAGAGAGAGGGAGAGACAGACAGAGAGAGGGAGAGACAGACAGAGAGAGATAGACAGACAGACAGACAGACAGAGAGAGAGAAGGAGAGAGAGACAGAGAGAGGTAGAGACAGACAGACAGACAGACAGACAGACAGACAGACAGAGACAGAGAGATGAGAGAGACAGTCAGACAGAGAGAGAGAGAGGAAAGGTCTTACCAGGAGGGATACATTCTGTCTGTCTCTGTATTCAACTTGCAACACCGCTGTGTTAATGTGCAGCATTTGCTGTCAGGAATTTACAGCCTTGGAACGTGGAACTTGGCCTTGGAGCTGCTAGTTGCTACACACTGATTAGGTTCTACAGTTACATAACAATAATAATAAACAGCTGTGTGTGTGTGTGTGAGAGAGAGAGAGAGATAAAGATTAGCAGGAGGCAGCGGTAAAACCTCAACAAGCATTGTCTGCAGGTTTTGTCCTTGTGTGTCCCTGTTCACCTACGATAAGAGTAAAACATACCCACACACACCTGTTTATTATTATTGTTATGTAACTGTAGAACCTAATCAGTTTGTTTGGGGGGGAGCGGGAACTGGGGGGAACAGCATGATCCTCCCACGCGCTACGTCCCCCTGGTGAAACTCCTCACTGTCAGGTGAGAAGAAGCGGCTGGCGACTCCCTATGTATTGGAGGAGGCGTGCGGTAGTCTGCAGCCCTCCCCGGATCGACAGAGGGGGTGGAGCAGAGACCGGGACGGCTCGGAAGAGTGGGGTAATTGGCCGGGTGCAACTTGGGGGAAAAGGGGGGGGGTGCAAAAAAACAAAACACACACACCCGAACGCGCCATACCTCCTGTGGAAGCTCCAGTTTGGAGCGGTCGGTGCCCTCTTTGGACTGCAGGCCCATCAGGTAGGGGACTGGGGCATCCAGGAAGTGGAGCAGGGAGGCAGGCAGGATGGGAACGTAGACGTGCTGCCACTGGAAGGGGAACAGCAGGGTGGTGATGCCCTCTGCCACCGTCATCAACCTCTGGTAGTCTGAGAGAGACAGACAGACAGACAGACAGACAGACAGACAGACAGAGTGGAGAAAGAGGAGGGGAGACAGGCAGAGCGAGAGCAAGAGAGAGAGTATAAGAGAGAAAAGATACATAAAAGAAAGATGAATTGGGGGAGAGTTAAAGAGTGAGCGGGGGAGAGAGAGGAAGGAGACTCAGACAAAGAGATGAGACAAACAGAAACAGAAAAAAGAGCGGGAGAGATAGAGCGCAAAGGACAGAGAGAAACAAAACGATGCGGGGGGAAGAGAGAACAATACGCAGTTATTATGGAGATGCCATTATCTGTAACAAAAGGCCATTATCATCAGTCTACATTCAGATGGGGATGGGCTACGCAGTTTGGCAATGCAATAAGCTCACCCCACCGTCACAGCACATGAACTATTGATCTCTTTCTTTATGTTTAACAGAGAGAGAGAGAGAGAGACAAAGAGAGAGAGAGAGAACTGAATTTAAATTTAAAAACAGTTTCTTATTAAACACAAAACAAACTAACAGTGACACACTTTATTTTACAATATTAACAGTCACTCTCTTATATCCATCCATTATCCAAACCGCTTCTCCTGCTCTCGAGGTGCTGGAGCCTATCCCAGCAGCCATTGGGCAGCGGGCGGGGAGACACCCTGGACAAGCCGCCAGGCCATCACACAGGGCCCACACACACACACACTAACACACACCTAGGGACAATGTAATATGGTCGATCCACCTGACCTACATGTCTTTGGACTGTGGGAGGAAACCGGAGCCCCCAGAGGAAACCCACGCAGACACGGGGAGAACATGCAAACTCCACACAGAGGACGACCCGGGACAACCCCCAAGGTTGGACTACCCCGGGACTCGAACCCGTGGACCTTCTCGCTGTGAGGCGACCGCGCTAACCACTGCGCCACCGTGCCTCTTTTATATCAACATGTCGAAAAGAGTTCATCTCCCATCACAGAAACCCCACATGGACTCAAAGCTTGAGAGGCAGCGAGACAAAGAGAGAGCGAGAGAGACAAAGAGAGAGCGAGAGAGGGAAAAATGAAAGAATAGCTGAGTGCAAGAGGGACTTAAATGAAAAGACTCAGACTGGGTTTGGGAGCGAGACGTCAGTTAGAAATGAATAAAAATCCAACAAACCCCCCCGAGGAACTGCTTTCTGATTCTGATGGAGTCGCATTTCGACTCATACAAGCGTGTGTGCGTGTGTGTGTGTGTGTGTGTGTGTGTGTGTGTGTGTGGGTGCGTTTCCTGTCCCCAAACAGATTAAGGCCAGCGGTCCCACCCCGGCATCGATATTGGGTTCAGCAGCAGTGTCTCCAGATGTGATTATGACGACCAAAAATGACAAAGCCTGGGCAACCTCTCCAGCCCTCTGCCAATTTATCCAACCAGCTGCTCCTCCCTTCCTTCCATCCCGCCGTCCATTCCCATTCCCGCTTTCTCAACCTCTCTCTCCCTCTGTCTCCCTCTCTGTCTGTCTTGCCGTCTCGTTCTGTTTCAATCTCGTCCTGCTCCGGCACATATGAACTCTGCAGAGCACCTCCACTCAAAATGCATGAGCTCCGGGCATCGCTGCATCACCCACAGCATCTCGCCACCCGTATCCAACACCACAGACGTGGAGAGCCGAGGTGTGTCTGACAGCCACTGATGTGTGTGTGTGTGTGTTTCTACTGTAGGCCGGCTTGTTAGAAAGGCCTACTGCTGCAGGGCAGAAGCTGTTCTTGTGGCGTGAGGTTCTGGTTCGATGTGGCTGGGTCCTTACAATGGCCATGTGTACTATTCACAGAGGATTTGGGGATGTTTGCAATCACAGCATTGTAAGATGGAGACAGATGTACTCTTAGCCCCCCCCGGTTCAGGGATGGTCGTTCCTTCTTCACATAGATGGCCTCTTTGACTCATCAGAATCAGAATCAGAATACTTCATTCATCCCCAAGGGGAAATTGGGTAATGACTCCCTGTTCAAACCAGCGTTCCTCCCTACCAAGGATGTGCACATCCTCATCCTTAAAGAGTGGCCACTGGCCTGTAGATGGTGTAGACTGTGGAGTCCTGGCCTGTAGATGGTGTAGATTGTGGAGTCCTGGCCTGTAGATGGTGTAGACTGTGGAGTCCTGGCCTGTAGATGGTGGAGACTGTGGAGTCCTGGCCTGTAGATGGTGTAGACTGTGGAGTCCTGGCCTGTAGATGGTGGAGACTGTGGAGTCCTGGCCTGTAGATGGTATAGACTGTGGAGTCCTGGCCTGTAGATGGTGTAGACTGTGGAGTCCTGGCCTGTAGATGGTGTAGACTGTGGAGTCCTGGCCTGTAGATGGTGTAGACTGTGGAGCCGCTGGCCTGTAGATGGTGTAGACTGTGGAGTCCTGGCCTGTAGATGGTGTAGACTGTGGAGTCCTGGCCTGTAGATGGTGTAGACTGTGGAGTCCTGGCCTGTAGATGGTGTAGACTGTGGAGTCCTGGCCTGTAGATGGTGGAGACTGTGGAGTCCTGGCCTGTAGATGGTGTAGACTGTGGAGTCCTGGTCTGTAGATGGTGGAGACTATGGACCATAATGATGCCCCTCACCTTATCCACAAAATCCATAGTATGGTGAGTGTGATGTTCACTACTGCCTACCAACAGGTTAAAAATAGATGCCAGAAACTTAGAGCTGTTATAGGTCACTGAGTTAATCATGTAAACAATAGGCGGTAATAGCACATCCTGTTTATGTATGTGGGGTAAACCATACAGACTAGGTGTAGCTTCCCCTGGGTATAATCTATGGTAGAACATTCTGTCAATAGCATTGTCCTGTTCCACGTTTCAGATAATCCGTCACTTTTTTCTTGTAATCACTGCCTGGATCTCGTTTCAGGAGTTCAGAAGTATTCATGTCGCGAAGTAACGTCATAACCTTCTCATGATAGTCTGTCTGGTTTAATACCGCAGTGCAACTGTCTTTGTCTGCCGGAAGGATGATGATGTTACTGTCCTTGCTGAGAGTTGTGGGAGCTTTCTTCTCGTCTTTGCTGATGTTGGATGGCGGCGCCTTCGCGTTGCTGAGGCAGGCGGCAACTTTCGCCCACAGTTGCTCCGCTTCCTTAGCAAGGATGTCTTTCTCCGCCTGGGTGAGCTGTCTGTCGGACAGATTCTTCACCCGCTTGTCCACATCGCCGGCGTGGGTCTGGCGCCCGCCTCTCTGCCTGCCGTTGAGGGCGCCGTGCGTTGTCTGCCGACGTCTCAGAATCAGAATCATGCGTATTGGCTACGTAGGTTTGCACATACATGGAATGTGACTGCAGTTCCGTGGCTCTCTCAGTGTACTTAACATAGAATAACAACACTACAACACAACAACCTCCACATATATACACAAGGATTGACTTGTACAGGCGAAATAATAGATGATAAAGTGCAATGGTGCTGAGCACTGTAAGAGGTTCAGCTGTGGGGCCGTCTATAACCACAAAACCCTCCTACACAAACACACACACACACACACACAACTCACTCCTTCCCTCAGGACAACGCTTACGGAGCGTCAGAGCTCAGACCAGCCGCCTCAAAGACAGTTTTTGCCCCCAGTGCCGTCAGAATAATGAACAGCAGGCGCCTTATATAACTTCAGCGATTTATTATTTCGTGGGATGTCTGATTTCTTATTTATTGTTTTTGTCATTGTTTATTATTCCCTTTTATACAGTTTTGAGGGCCGCGAGAGCCAGGGAAACGCATTTCGTTGCGTTTGAAGGTACACGGCATTCTTTATACGTATATGAGAATAACGTGAAAGGAAAAGAAAAACTTCTGCCGGAGCCGCTGTGTAAGACGGCGTAAACAGGACAGAGCTGCTCGCTGCAGCTCTGAATAATGAATGAAGGGAAAACCGAGAAAGGTTTCAGAGCCACAAGTGTGGGCCGCAGCGCAGACAACCAAGACGAACAACTCAGCAGACTGTTGTGACCCCAAGTTAAAGACAACCGCACAGAACCGGATACTTGACTTGTTTCTGTTTGTGTGATTTATTAATGCGTATATATATATATATGTGTGTGTGTCTGTGTGTGTGTGTGTATGTATGTATGTATGTATATATATATGTGTGTGTGTATATATGTGTGTGTGTATATATATATATATATATATACATATATATATATATGTGTGTGTGTGTATATATGTATATATATATATATTCAGAGAGAGAGGAAGTACAATAACAGCAAGTCATCCAGAGATTCTCTCTAAACATCGGAGGTGAACCGCTCCACTTTCATATGATGGCTTAAACAGAATATAATAATAAAGAAACATCGATTGATTTTACAATAAGCATTGATTCTGAATTTCCAGAAGCGTCACCAGACTGCAGAGTGCCACACGTGTGATTACAGCATGGCTGTCGTGAACAGGAAATGCTGCCCGCTGCACATTTGTTCTTCATAGTAGCCACATCAGAATTGAATTTTGAAGCTCACTCAAAAGATGGCGGCACGGTGGCACGGTGGTTAGCGCGGTCGCCTCACAGCAAGAAGGTCCTGGGTTCGAGCCCCGGGGTAGTCCAACCTTGGGGGTCGTCCTCTGTATGGAGTTTGCATGTTCTCCCCGTGTCTGCGTGGGTTTCCTCCGGGGGCTCCGGTTTCCTCCCAGAGTCCAAAGACATGTAGGTCAGGTGAATCGGCCGTACTGAATTGTCCCTAGGTGTCAATGTGTGTGTGTGTGTCGGCGCTGTGATGGACTGGCGGCCTGTCCAGGGTGACTGCCCACCTGCTGCTCAATGACTGTTGGGATAGGCTCCAGCATCCCCGTGACCCTGAGTAGGATAAGCAGTTCGGATAATGGATGGATGGATGGACTCAAAAGAAGAAACGATCAGAATCAGAATCAGAATCAGGTTTATTGGCCATGTAGGTTTGCGCTACATGGAATGTGACTCCGGTTTCGCGGCTCTCTCAGTGTATTTAACATAGAATAACAGCACAACAATCTTCAAAAATATATACAAAAGGACTGACTTGTACAGGTGAAATAAGAGCTGACAAAGTGCAACGGTGCAGAGAATATACCAGAGATGCTGAAATAGATGTTAGCAGGTTACTTACATACATGCCTGAGGTAGATGGACACGACAGAGCGTACCAGAATAAGTACAATGTACAGCACAGTATATATGTTACGGGTAATGTGAAAAAACGGTTAATGTGCAAACTACCCGGTTAATGTGCAGATAACCCAACAACCGGGTAGTCTGCACACTACCCGCTGCACACTACCCGCTTGGGCGGTTAATGTGGATAGAACGCGCGTGCACGTGGGTGCTTTACTTGCACAGCAGCGAGTCTAGTCTACATCGACAATCTGTTTGCTCCCTCCCACATCCTCGGTTAGATTAGGATATGATCGATGAAATATGTAGGCTACTAGTAGGATATTAGCCAGGCGAGGGAGGGGATCGGGCACATTTTTGTCTTTTTTGATCGGTTGTGTAAAAGTGCATCTGAAAGGTCTCGCCTGTTCATTCATTTTTCTTGCCTGATTGGCAGACAGGAATTGCATTTTGACATGTTTTTTCGCTGCTTCTGCTCCTACATACTGGGCTTATAAAACGACTTTCGTTCTGTTTTCATATCAACTAGTCTTAGTATTTTCCTCCGCCAGTACCCCTCTTCCGTAAAGTGTTATTTACCAGTCTGTCCACGGAGTGATTGCCATTTGTGATTGGTTGAATGACGCATGTCTCCAGTGAGAGTAGGCTATCGCAGCCTGATGGGAGATGGCCGAGACTGATATTTCTTTTCACCCTTGTCAAATGTGTAGGCTATTCATTCATATCAGGGATCAGATAGAGAGCGAGGAGGAGGAGGAGGGCTCATGTTTGTGTTCTTTGATGCTAATAGCCTCATTATACATGTGGGGGAAAATGTTGATCTAAAGACAGAATGATATCGCCAACGTCTGTTCTTTCATTTACCACAACTTGTGATTCCTCAGATGGCCTCACTTCACGAGTCATCAGGCTAAAGGCCTATTGCTGATTTAAATATCAAAATATCGTAAAAAGATGAGTTGCAGGTTTGTTCCATCCACATTAACCATCCAAACGGGTGGTGTTCAGACTACCCGGTTAATGTGAATTCGTTCCATCCACATTAACTGCCCAAGCTGGTAGTGTGCAGACTACCCGGTTAATGTGAACTCGTTCCATCCACATTAACTGCCCAAGCTGGTAGTGTGCAGACTACCCGGTTAATGTGAACTCGTTCCATCCACATTAACTGCCCAAGCTGGTAGTGTGCAGACTACCCGGTTAATGTGAACTCGTTCCATCCACATTAACTGCCCAAGCTGGTAGTGTGCAGACTACCCGGTTAATGTGAACTCGTTCCATCCACATTAACTGCCCAAGCTGGTAGTGTGCAGACTACCCGGTTAATGCGCAGATAACCTGTTCTGGCGGGTAATGTGCACATTAACCGCCCCGTTGGGTAATCTGCACATTAACCAGGTAGTTTGCACATTAACGGTTTTTTTCACATTACCCGTAACATACACACTACATATACTGGAAGGACAGATGCACCAACATCAGCATTCTGGGGGAAGCCAACATGACTAGCATCACCACCACAATAACTTAGCACCAACTCCGATGGACAGGCCATGCCATCCGCATGTCCAACACACGTGTCCTCAAACAGATCCTGTACTCCCAGGGCAGTGATCTCCCAGTGGGCAAAAGAAACGTTTCAAGGACAATATCAAGACCGGTCTGAAGCAATTCAACATCACGTCGAGCAAGTGGGAACACACAGCACTGGATAGGTGCTCCTGGAAGAAATTCATGCAGGGAGGAGCTGCACGTCATGAAATGGAACGCCACTGTACCGCAGAGAAAAAGCGACGGTGTTGTAAGGCCGTCACTTTTTCTCGGAGAAAAAGGCTCAATCACCATCATCACCACCAACCACCACCACCTTCCCCTGGCCAAACTGTAAGTGGATCGCGGATCGGCTTCTACAGTCATCTGAAGACCCACAAGTAGACAACCCAATGGAGAGGACAGTCATACTCGCTTCGAGTGACCGCCGATGATGATATACAACAAGGTTGGATTTATTTGACAGTGTTAAGCGTTCATTTGAACGACAGCCCGCAGAATGAAACAGTTTTTATATCCGGTTGTTTTGGGGTACAGTGCTCTGTAGCGCCTACCAGAGGGGAGGAGTTGGAACAGTGTGTAACCAGGGTGTGACGGGTCTTCAGTGATGTTGCCTGCCTGTTTCCTGACTCTGGAGGTGTATAAGGCCTGAATGGAGGCCAGGTTGGCACCAATGATTTTCTCTGCAGACTTAACTGTCCGTTGTAGTCTGTCCCTGTCCTGTTTGGTGGAGGATCCAAACCAGGCAGTGATGGATGTGCAGAGGACAGACTGGATTTTTGCAGTGTAGAACTGAATCGGCAGCTCCTGAGGCAGCTTGGACTTCTTGAGCTGCCGGAGAATGTACATCCTCTACTGGACCTTTCTGATGATGGCTTCACTTGGTTATCTGTAGTAATCTGTTTTAACAGTTGAGGTTTTCACTTCTGTAAGATTTGACTGACCACACCAAAAGGGTTTTTATTTCTCCTGTTTTGTTGTGAGATGTTTCTTTAAAGAAGGTCAAAGTTGAGACTCGCTTTTTTTTCGCTGACTTTAAACTCCACAAAACACAGAAACAGGATACGCCGGTCCAAGAGTCTGTGTTCTGCCTGCACAAATGCACGCGTGTGAGAACAAATCTGTCTGTATTTGCTTCATCTCTCAAGTCCACACAGGTTCAAGGTTTTGATGGCTACCACACACACCCTTCTCAGTGGGAAAGAGAGAGAGAGAGCGAGAGACTGCCAGAAAGAGATTCCTGTGACTTTGTTCATGTCACAGCAAATCCTGCCCAGGAAATTGGTTCATGTTTTCATAGGATCAGTTTAGCTTCCACATCTTCACGAGCTTCACCAACACTCGACTCGCATGAGAGCTCGCTCGTCTGTTGTCTCATAAGCTCCTCAACAATATTCGTTCACAATGACACACTTCAAAACTGCCAGCAACCGCTCATGCGTAATAAGAAGTAGGCGAAGAGGAACGAAAGTTATGATGAATTATCACGTTCTCCATCAAAGCTGAACTATCTTATTGTGAATATATGTACGCAAGTATGGCTACAGGTGCTCTTTTCAAAAGACCCACTCATCTTCCACATGATTCTTCAGACAGGGCAATGCGAAACTAACTCACCTTTGAAATCTGACTTCCAGAAGTACCACGGATACTTGAGGCAACATGCCGATCACTTATTTTACAAAAAAATCTAACAGTAGTTCGATTTTAACTAGGACACACAGTCAGTACGTTTACATGATGTTAGAAAAAGTCGATTTACTGTCTTAGTCCGACTAAAACTGGACTTTTAAAATACATGTACACGTGTTAGTCGGGCTGAAATTGTACTAAATCGAATTTTTGGAACTCGGACTAACACACCTGGATAACGCGGTTGGGGATCGATTTACTCTGGCATGTCTACGCGCCAGTCGGCCCCGAACTGGCCTAGGCGTTCTGCGCATGATCCATAGTTCCCGCGGCGGTCTGCCACCTGGAAGTCGAACAGCGTAGCATCAACATGGCAAGTGCTAGAGCGGAAACCATGCCTTTCTGGACAGCGCTGTAAAGTTGTCCATGTTTTCACCGCTTGACTTGTTTGTCGCTTGTTTGGTATATGACGCAATAGGTCAACCGGAAGAAGGTCCAATAGCAACCAGCTGAAAGGGGGCATATTGTCACCTACCGTCCCGGGGTCAGACATCCGTCAATAAATCGATTCTTCCTCGGTTCTTCTATACTGGGACAACGACAGTAGTCCCACTACATGGCCTAATCGAGCTATAACCATAGCTCCACTTCACTGTGCATGTAAACGCATTGAGTGTCATGCAAAACACAACTGCTGTGTGACTTTGTGAACAGAATGATACAGGATCCTTGTCTTAAGTTTGTAACTGGAAGCAGGTCTAGTATTGACTGCACATTTTCACCACAGTAGCTGTTATTCAGATCCTATCCTGACTGGACGCTTAACAGTGACAATGTAAAATGGATGCTTTTCCACAGCTTCAACAGAGTTAAAGCTCGTCTGAATAATATCTAAAGCAAACCAACACCCCAGAACACCAAGCTGACACATCAGAAACACTTAAGCCCTTTTCTCAAAAGATTGGTTTGTTTGAGCACGTTAAAGGTGGCTAGAGCACATCTTATTTGCATCGCTGTCGGAGTTTCTGTGAAATCCTACCTCGAATTTAACTGCATGGGCAATACCAAGTGATGCATCATGAGGGAGGGACTAAGAATAGTGGCTGGGTACAGAAAAAAACTATATTTTGACAATTTGCTTATCAACCGTCATGTTAGGGAGAAAAAAAAAGGCAAAATCATGAACATCTTACAGTAATATGTATGTTTAGATGCAATCACTCAGAAATCTGCAAAGGTGGCACAGCTAAACATGAGAGTATCAGCACAACCAGTAACCCACAATGCCACTGCAGACCTTGAACACTAAAGGACATGCGCAAAGTCATGTAACTATGACTAGAGTCGCCTGTTGAGAAGCCGGGCCTGAAAACAGGATGAGGAAAATCAAGTCATTGCGAAACTGTGACAGCGAACATGAGGACTGATAAGCGCTGGCAAGTTCAGTATCAGAAGGAAAGAGACAAGCTGATGGCGGTGTGAAGGACTGAAACCAGGGGTTCTCCAAAAGCCAGAGATGAAAGTCGTGCATCTGCATAGTGGTTAAAAAAAAGTGATGAAGAGATAAAAACAAATAGATTTGTGCGACTGACAAATGCTTGTGTAAAGCTGTGAACACTTTAAGCGACAAACAGGGGCGAAACTGGGTAACAGTTGTCAAATTACAATAAAACAACCTAAGTAAATGTGGTAGAACATCAAGACGTGTGAAAACTAAAGGCAGATAAAACAAAGAATCCCTGTCACAGAAAATGAAGTCACCGGGAAAATGAGGGTTCTGGTTAAGAGTAGGAGGATGTGAGTGTGTTTGCATGTACATTTCTTGCTCACACATGAGAGATATCGCTTAGATTAAGACATTTGCTAACGTCTTTGACATTCAACATGACATTAGAAGGATGAAGCCAGTATGAGCATAACTTTCACGCCGCCTTAAATAACAGCCATTGACGCGGACATTTTGCTTCTTCGCCTGTGTTGATAGCCAGCCAGGCTCAGGGAAGTAATGCCTGGAATATAAATGAACTTCACCGATTAGCATGTAATTACATTCCTTGATTCCCCCAACTGTGTCGCATGGTTGTCACCTGTCACTTTCTTTCACAGCCAATGAGGGAGCAAGGAAGACCAGCGGGAGGAGGCTTCCATCTGCCATGAGTTAATTGGTCACTGATTGATTGGGAAGACATATGGCGGGACATGTCTCATTAACATCCAGGGAATGTTGTGAAGGTGTTCTCTCCTGAACTGAACCCTTCAGTCACCCGCCTCGAGGCCAAACAAAGCTGCGTTTTCCTCCAACGCGAAGAAATTAGGGCTTCTTCCGACAACAGGGCCGCACAGCCAGACCCAAATTGCATGCCAGCGGTTTCCACTGATGAAAAATGGCGAGTGAAGGACTGTTTTCCACTAGAACAAAGGATTTTTAATCATCTCCATGAGGGAGCGATCACATCTGACATCAAGAATGATGATTAAACACGGAGACGGTGTTTTGGCAATAGATCACGGGGGGAGATAGGGACAGGCACAGCAGTGGCGAGATGGGGGCCTGGATGGATGAAAGGATCCCAGATAGCATCCGGATGTGGGCCACTTCAGCCAATGACGCGGCACTGGTGGCCTTCTTCTGGCCCTGACAAAATGGATGTGAGCCTGAAGTGGCCCACATGTATAATAGCAAATATGGCCCAAATATGCCAAATCAAATGTGGGTCTTTCTTGGCAAAGATGCGGTGCTCTGGGCAACATGTAATCTGGATGTGACCCTGAAGTGGCCCATGTGGTAAATGGTGAATATGGCCCAAATATCACAAAACAAATATGGCCACCTTTGGCAAATATGTGGCACATGCGGCATTGCTATGGCTTGGTTCTGGCCCAGATCTGGCAAACAAGAGCGGACCGTCCAAGTGCCATCAGTCCACCCGGTATGTGGGCCGGATGAAAGTGTCGGTGTGGGACGGGTCCGGGCCACAGCAATTTTGCTATCTGGGATGGATGGATGGATGGACGGATGGAGTAAATAAAATGGAGGGGTAAATAAAACTGTGGACAAAAGAAGATCTTCAGTCAATGATCATCATTAGGCAATCAAATGCCAATATGGGCATTATTTTTAGGAAAGCATTATTTTATGTATTCTCCCGTAGAAATACACTATTCTCTTTGAGTTACATCTGAATTTTCTTTGATGTACATAATGTACTTATGTCACATGTCAGCCCCAGTAGTAACTGTAATGGTTATTGATTAGTTGGAAAGTAGAAGTAAGGAGTGTTTGGGGGTACTCTGGTGAACTCTGAACTAATTTTGGCGGGAGAACATGTTTGGATGCGGAAACAGATGCTTTATCTAAGACACGGTATTATTTTGTCAGTCGACATCAATTTTTGTTTTTTCTCCTCAGAGTAGCTAAATTACTACAGTTCTTTCACTGTAAACAACAAGGGGGAGGATGCTGCTGCGGCCGGGTGAGAGACACAGTGTAAGGTCTCATTCTGGGGAGGAAGAGTGTGTGTGTGTGTGTGTGTGTGTGAGACATCGGACAAAACTGAAAAGTCATACAGAAACTGTTAACTGACTGTACAACAGGGAACATGTAGGAGGGGGATGGCCAAAGGAGGAAAGGGAGGGAGAGAGAGAGAGAGAGAGAGTGAGAGGAGGAGAGGGAGAGAGAGAGAGCAGAACAGAGAAATGTAGGTCAAACACTGAAGTCAACGCAGAGTTTTATCAAAGTCACGAGTAAGCGTAAGTAACATGCCTACACACATGCTACGCACTGTAGCAAAGGCTGGACCAGACAGTGTAAACAGGGCTGAGTGTCTCTGCAGTTCTGAATAATGAATGACGGAGTAAAACTAGAAGGTTTCAGCTCCACAACTGTGAACAACAATTTGAACGTCTTGCTGCAGCAGCTCCTCTAGAGTTCTATATGAAACCGTCATCAGGAGGCTTTAGCAGAGCTGCACATCTGAACAACTGGAGAATCAACCTTCTCCGTCTGTCTGGCTTTCTTCCTCTGTATCGCTCCCTGTCTCTGTCTCTTCACCCACATCTATCCTCAATCCCTCCACCTGTCTATTTATCCCTCTGTC
>NC_079213.1:5781069-5793569 GCF_029633865.1 Lampris incognitus
TGCACTCACTAGCGCCTCCTCTGGTCAGTCGGGGCGCCTGTTCGGGGGGGGAAGGGAGAACCGGGGGGAATAGCGTGATCTCCCCATGCACTACATCCCCCTGGTGAAACTCCTCACTGTCAGGTGAAAAGAAGCGGCCGGTGACTCCCCATGTATGGGAGGAGGCATGTGGTAGTCTGCAGCCCTCCCCGGATCGGCAGAGGGGGCGGAGCAGAGACCGGGACGGCTCGGAAGAGTGGGGTAATTGGTAATTGGCTGCATTCAACTGGGGAGAAAAAGGGGGGGGGGAAAACAAAAACAAAAACCCGATATAGTATATCAGATAGTCTTGCTGCTCGTCCCTGCCTGACACAGAACAGTGTATTCATGTCCGCCGTGTTGCTGACATTGACGTGTTTCTCACTGTAGCCCATCTCACATGCACGCTCATGTTTTCAATACGTCAGAATGCGATCCCCTCCACAGGTCAAGTAAAACTGCAGTTTAAGACCGTCGCTCCAGGTTGACTGGGGGTTGTCTGCGCTTAGCTGTGGTCTGGATAATCTAGGGAAAGGGGGGGAAGACTATTTCTAGCAGCGCTTCCTGCAGAATTCCTGGATAATCCTCCGCTCCAGTGATCCTATTTGCACAGACAGTCGTCTCCGTGCCGTTATCCCCTTATTTCAGCAGAGCCATGCTGGGAAGTGTGTGTGTGTGTGTGTGTGTGTGTGTGTGTGTGTGTGTGTGTGTGTGTGTGTGAGCTACTGATAGTTTTTCCTGAGTTGTGAAACCACACAGACATGGACAATTATGGTACAGTCAACCCTCGATGTGTTCATCCATAAACATGAGCGGATTAAGACGGAAGTGAAGTAAGGAAAATCCCCTCGAGGCTCGAGATACTCCAGAGACTCTGCGCACTTCCTTCACCTCAAACGCCCTTCCTCTCACCTCTCAGACAGAGCGAGAGGAAAGAGGCAGACTGGGTAAGCCAGGCATCAGACAAGAAGAAGAGAGAGGAAGAGAGCAGCAGAGAGAGCGAGAGAGAGAGAGGGGAAGACAGCAGCAGGGAGAGGAAGAGCGAGAGCACGAGAAGAAGAGAGGAAGACAGCAGCAGAAGGGGAGGGAGAGAAAGCGAGAGAGAGATAGAGACAGAAGAGGGAGGAAGACAGCAGCAGAGAGAGAGAGAGAGAGAGAGAGAGAGAGAGAGAAAGAGAAGAAGACAGCAGCAGAGAGAGCGAGAGAGAAGAGAGAAGAGAGGAAGACAGCAGCAGAGAGAGCAAGAGAAAGTGAGAGAGAGAAGAGGGAGGAAGACAGCAGCAGAGAGAGCAAGAGAAAGTGAGAGAGAGAAGAGGGAGGAAGACAGCAGCAGAGAGCGAGAGAGAAGAGAGAAGAGAAGAGGGAGGAAGACAGCAGCAGAGAGCGAGAGAGAAGAGAAGAGGGAGGAAGACAGCAGCAGCAGAGAGAGAAGAGAGGAAGACAGCAGCAGAGAGCGAGAGAGAAGAGAGAAGAGAAGAGGGAGGAAGACAGCAGCAGAGAGCGAGAGAGAAGAGAAGAGGGAGGAAGACAGCAGCAGCAGAGAGAGAAGAGAGGAAGACAGCAGCAGAGAGAGCGAGAGAAAGTGAGAGAGAGAAGAGGGAGGAAGACAGCAGCAGGGAGAGCGAGAGAAAGTGAGAGAGAAGAGGGAGGAAGACAGCAGCAGAGAGAGCGAGAGAAAGTGAGAGAGAGAAGAGGGAGGAAGACAGCAGCAGAGAGAGCGAGAGAGAATAGAGGAAGACAGCAGCAGAGAGAGCGAGAGAGAATAGAGGAAGACAGCAGCAGAGAGAGCGAGAGAGAATAGAGGAAGACAGCAGCAGAGAGAGCGAGAGAGAAGAGAGGAAGACAGCAGAAGCAGAGAGAGCGAGAGAGAAGAGGGAGGAAGACAGCAGCAGAGAGAGCGAGAGAAAGTGAGAGAGAGAAGAGGGAGGAAGACAGCAGCAGAGAGAGCGAGAGAAAGTGAGAGAGAGAAGAGGGAGGAAGACAGCAGCAGAGAGAGCAAGAGAGAAGAGAAGAGAGAGGAAGACAGCAGCAGAGAGAGCGAGAGGCGGGGATACTGTCTCAATTAATCCTTTGATAATGACAAAGAGGTGGCGAGATCTGAACACACACACACACACACACACACACACACACAATAGGAAAGACAAGAGACAAGCATATGAAGACATCTCACCCCTTGGTTAAAACAAAGCAAAAAACCAGTACAAACCGTGAGTCAGGGAGACAGGGAGAGAGGGGGAGGGGAGGGGAGGGGAGGGGGGAGTTACAGGGATGGGATTGGGATATGAAAGGTTATCATCTAGGGGCTTTGCTGCTGTACTCATGGGGGAGGGAGGGAAGTGTGATTACATCCCATCCCCCACCCCCTGGAGGAGGCGGCAGTGGAACACGTGCTTCTATCAGAAAAGGGAGAGGGGGAAACAAGGAGGTGAGAGGATGGAGATGCGACGGGCAAAGATGGATAACATGATGGAGTAAGGACGAGTAAGGAAGAAAATGGGGAAAGTATTTTATTTTAGATTTGTTTTGTTGTTGTTGTTGCCATTTTCCACCTTTATTTGATAGCGATAGTCAAGAGAGAGAGAGAGGGGGGGGTGACATGCAGCAAAGGACCCCCGCCGGATTCGAACCCCAGCCGCTGTGGTAAGGACTCAGTGGTACACGCTCTAGCAGGTGAGCCACCGGGGCGCCCCCAAAGAGACAGTAATGGAGTCGAAAGCCATCACGACAGCCAGATGTTGAGTCGGTCGACTATCTGGGCGTTAAGATTCAAACTGCACTCGTCTTTCATTGGTTTGTGTCAGATCTTCATACACAGGGGCTTCGGGAAGTAGTCACACCCCTTTGCTTTCTGCACGCCTTACCGTAGATTTCATTTCAAATGGATGAAAGTACCCTTTTTGCCCATCAATGTGCACTCAAACACCCATAAAGACAATGTGAAAACATGTTTTTAGAATTTTTTGGGAATGATTAAAAATCAAAAACTGAAATCTCTTCATTTACACCTGAGTATTCAGACCCTTTGCTGTGGCGCTCCAGAATTGTGGTCAACTTCTTCCTGTTTCCTTTAAATTTCCTTGAGCTGTGTCTACAACTTGATTAGAGTCCACCGATGGCAAACTGAATTGAATTCACAGTCGCTCCAACCGAGCTTCGGAAGTCCTCTGCAGAGATGGCAGAACCCGCCGGAAGGATGACGTATCTCTGCAGCTCTCCATCAATCAGGCCTTTAGGGTAGCGTGGCTAGACCGAGGCCACTCTTGAGGGAAAGGCATATGACAGCCCGCTGGAAGTTTGCCAAATGGCATTTAAAGATTCTCTGGTCTGATGAAACAAAAACTGAACTCTTTGGGCAGAACTCCAAGCACTGTCTGGTGAACGCCAGGCACTGCTGACACCATCCCTACAGTGAAGCATGGTGGTGGCAGGCCCATGCTATGGAGGTGCTTCTCAGCGGCAGGGACAGAAGACAGACTTGTCGGAATGGAGGGAAGGATGAATGCTGCCAAATACAGAGAGGTCCTTTGAGAAAACCTACTCTGGAGTGCACGCGACCTAATGCTGGGGCGATGGTTCCCTTTCCGGCATGACCTACAGCCAAGACAACGCTGGAGTGGCTTCGGGAAAGGTCTGTAACTGTCCTTGAGTGGCCCAGCCAAAGCCTGGCTTTAAACCCCATAGAACATCTGTGGAGAGACCTGAAGATGGCAGTTCACAGACGCTTCCCATCCAAACTGACGGACCTTGAGAGGATCTGCCAGGAAGAATGGGATAAACTGCCAAAATCCAGGTGTGCAAAGCTTGCACACACACGTACCCAAGAGGACTCGAAGCTGTAATTGCTGCCAAAGGGGCTTCGATAAAGTACTGAACTAAGGCTCTGAATACTGATATAAAAAAAAAACTTGTTTTCGCTTTGTCATTGTGGCTTATTGAGCGTAGATGGATGTGCAAAAATGGAAATTTTATCCGTTTAAAATTAAATCTACAGCACAAAGTGCACGAAAAAGTGAAGGGGTTTGAATACTTTCTGAAGCCACGGTACATTAGTATGCATAAACATTTATATAAATTTCTTAATTTTTGAATTTGATATGATTTTGTTTAATTTTACTATTATTGCATTTTGACCATATTATGAATGAAACCTTCAATAAAGCCTTGTGAATTGAACTGGCACACCCAGGTCTCCCTGCCATCTCCCATCAGTCAATTAAGCCGGTGTTCAATATCAGACCTGGACTGCGACACAGTGGACAGTTTCCATGTCGACGTAAAACGAGACGTGTCGCTGAATTATTCAGCAGCGCTGACCACAGACTGGTGCTGATGCCGGGTCACGTGGGAAAAATAAGCCGTGACCTTGTGTCAGGAAAACAAGCGACACCCAGCACCTGATATCCTCTCTACAGGGCGCACACAGCAGGAGCTCACCTGAGAGACAGTGCACTATCGACTGGACACACACGCACACACATATACAGTGAAAAATTCAACCGTGCATAGTCTCCATACACAGGGGAAGCCATTTAACGTGTCCTGTTGAAGGTGTCTCTGGTGACAGGTTAGCATCTTCAGCAAAGCTCCGCCCGCACTGCTGCGTGTCCTCACACAGGCCATGGGCGGCAGCATGGAGGGTTACTGACTGAGTGATCCCAGCTGAAACGTTTTTCATTCCTTAATAGTTTGTATTGCGTGTAATCTCTTTGCCCATAACAATGATGACAATATATGTCTAATATTGGGGGGCGTCTGGGTAGCGTGGCGGTCTATTCCGTTGCCTACCAACATGGGGATTGGCGGTTCGAACCCTCGTGTCACCTCCGGCTTGGTCGGGCGTCCCTACAGACATAATTGGCCGTGTTTGTGGGTGGGAAGTCGGATGTGGGTAGGTGTCCTGGTGGCTGCACTAGCGCCTCCTCTGGTCGGTCGGGGCGCCTGTTCGAGGGGGGAGGGGGAACTGGGGGGAATAGCGTGATCCTCCCACGCGCTATGTCCCCCTGGTGAAACTCCTCACTGTCAGGTGAAAAGAAGCGGCTGGCGACTTCCACATGTATGGGAGGAGGCATGTGGTAGTCTGCAGCCTTCCCCGGATCAGCAGAGGGGGTGGAGCAGAGACCGGGACAGCCAGGTACAATTGGGGAGAAAAAGGTGATGTGTGTGTGTGTGTGTGTGTGTGTACCCCTCCTGAAACTCAGTTGAAGTAATCCAGTTGTCCATCCTTTCTCCAGTAAATTATCCCAAAAGCCTTTTCTCTAGCCTGCTGGGGTTTTTCTTGGGCTCAATAGTCTCATCCGAACACCCCCCCCCCTCCCTCCCAATTTTTCCCCACAACGGTCCAGTGAAAAGACCACCTACCATGTTGACTGCATCCCGGTCAAAGGGGTTCCACTCCACATTCTCTGGGTAGTGGCCGAGAACTTTGGACTTGAAGGTCCTCTTGAGTGGGCTCTGCTCAAAGTTCTCCCCTAGAAAGACAGAGAAAAAGAAAAGAGAGACAGAGAGACGGAGACGGACAGACAGACAGACAGACAGACAGACAGACAGACAGACAGACAGACAGACAGAGACAGAGAAAGCGAGAGAGAGAGAGAGATTTTGAATTTTCAAAATTAGTTTGTTTAGTTCGTAAAATATGACACAACCCAATAGATAGATACAGACAAGTGCTCAGCAGTAAAAAATATGACACATTTCATTTAGAAACACTTGGAGGCACCGAATCATTCTGCCATTGTTGTACAACTCACTTTTCTGAAACATGTTAACAGTGACAGTTAACACAAGTACAGAAACGATACAACACATTTTATCAATCATTGTTTGATAAATTTGAAATCAACTGGTCAGTCTGAGGAGAGAGACAGAGAGAGACAGACAGACAGACAGACTGACAGAGAGAGAGAGAGACAGAGAGAGAGAGAGAGAGAGAGAGAGAGAGAGAGAGAGAGAGAGAGAGAGAGAGAGAGAGAGAGAGAGAGAGAGAGAGAGACGGACGGACGGACACAGACAGACAGACAGACAGACAGACAGACAGACAGACAGACAGACAGACAGACAGACAGACAGACAGACAGACAGACAGACAGACAGAGAGAGAGAGAGAGAGAGAGAGAGAGAGAGAGAGAGAGAGAGAAATGGACACAGACAGACAGACAGACAGACAGACAGACAGACAGACAGACAGACAGACAGACAGACAGAGACACACACACACACACACAGACAAATAGACACAGACAGAGAGCGAGACACAGAGAGACACACACACAGAGTGAGACACAGACGCAGAGAGAGAGAGAGAGACACACACACACACACACACACACACACACACAGAAAGAGAGACAGACAGAGAGACACACACAGACAGAGAGAGAGACACACACCCACACATACCCACACACACAGAAAGAGATACAGACAGAGTGAGACAGACAGAGAGAGGGAGGGAGGGAGGGAGGGAAGGGGTGCTGCAAGGTGAACAAGCCAGAGAGAAAACCAAGTAGGGGTGCAGATGAAAGAGAAAATAGAGGGAATGTGAAGATGATGTGGACTTCGGGGAAATGTAAATCCTGCCTAAACCGGGTGACCAGGGACCGGGTCACTGGTGTATAAGGGAAATAACTGTCTGTAGCACTGTATGAAACACATCGGTGCAAGAAACCCCGGGACATGTCCTTTCTACTCTAGGCTCAAACAAGCATTCACTGAATTCCTCTCTGTCAGCAGCCGGGCGCTTGAATGTTTCAACCCCCCATACCACACACACACACACACACACACACACACACACACACAAAGACCGTTTCAAATAAGCTCGTCTTTGTCTCTCTTCAGCATCTATCCCATTTCTTGCATCTGAAGTGTAAAAGCAGTGAGACTCTGAGCTACGAGCTCCAGTGTACGAGCTCAGAGTACGAGACTCTGAGCTACGAGCTCCAGAGTACGAGCTCATTGTACAAGACTCAGAGCTACAAGCTCCAGACTGAAGTATTCAAGTGTAAAGGCAGTGAGACTCTGAGGTACGAGCTCCAGTGTACGAGCTCAATGTACGAGACTCTGAGGTACGAGCTCCAGAGTACGAGCTCAGAGTACGAGCTCAGAGTACGAGACTCTGAGGTACGAGCTCCAGACTGAAGTATTCGAGTGTAAAGGCAGTGAGACTCTGAGGTACAAACTCCAGTGTATGAGCTCCAGTGTACGAGCTCAGAGTACGAGACTCTGAGCTACGAGCTCCAGTGTACGAGCTCAGAGTACGAGACTCTGAGGTACGGGCTCCAGACTAAAGTAGTCGAGTGTAAAGGCAGTGAGACTCTGAGGTACGAGCTCCAGACTGAAGTAGTCGAGTGTAAAGGCAGTGAGACTCTGAGGTACGAGCTCCAGTGTACGAGCTCAGTGTACGAGACTCTGAGGTACGAGCTCCAGTGTACGAGCTCAGTGTACGAGACTCTGAGGTACGAGCTCCAGTGTACGAGCTCAGTGTGCGAGACTCTGAGGTACGAGCTCCAGAGTACGAGCTCCAGAGTACGAGCTCAGAGTACGAGACTCTGAGGTACGAGCTCCAGTGTATGAGCTCAGAGTACGAGACTCTGAGGTACGAGCTCCAGTGTACGAGCTCAGAGTACGAGACTCTGAGCTACGAGCTCCAGACTGCAGTACTTAAGTTGTCCTGGATAAAAACGTCAGCTGTGAATGACGCCTACATTGACAGATGTGTAAAGATGTAAGTATTAC
Source organism: Lampris incognitus (assembly GCF_029633865.1). Classification (NCBI taxonomy): domain Eukaryota; kingdom Metazoa; phylum Chordata; class Actinopteri; order Lampriformes; family Lampridae; genus Lampris; species Lampris incognitus. The sequence goes on from NC_079213.1 coordinate 5,788,828, forward strand.
AGTATTTTCCCCCCCTCCCCCCTTTTTTTTCCTCCCCCAATTGTATCCGGCCAATTACCCCAATCTTCCAAGCCATCCCGGTCGCTGCTCCACCTCCTTTGCTGATCCGGGGAGAGCTGCAGACTACCACATGCCTCCTCCCATACATGTGGAGTCACCAGCTGCTTCTTTTCACCTGACAGTGAGGAGTTTCACCAGGGGGATGTAGTGCGTGGGAGGATCACACTATTCCCCCCCAGTTCCCCCTCCCCCCTGAACAGGCGCCCCGACCGACCAGAGGAGGCGCTAGTGCAGTGAGCAGGACACATACCCACATTTGCCCCCCCGACATGGCCAATTGTGTCTGTAGGGACGCCCGACCAAGCCGGAGGTAACACAAGGATTCAAACCAGCAGTCCATGTGTTGGTAGGCAACAGAATAGACCGCTATGCTACCCGGATACCTTATCTTATTTCTTTTTATTTGAGTTTTACTTTCTTATCCTTTTAGATAGAATTTTCAAAAATTTGTGCATTCTCACTTGCGCTTTTGATAAAAACACACTTGGGAAAAATGCGAGCAATGATATTTACTGAGCCGCACCAGCTGAATGGCAAAACTCTAGACCTCGAGATGTGTGACCGATTTACTTACACATCTGTCAGGTCACACACATCTGTCAGGTACTGTAGCAGATCTGGGGCTTACCTCGATCTGTGTCCCTAAAAAAATAATTCTGGGTTCATCTGGTGGCAATCTGGTCTTAGACCCCAACAGAAGTATCCTGGTCCAAAACCTTGTCAAGGACATGTGTCACATCCTATTGCCTCTCCAGACCCCTTTTGTTATGTCACTCTGCTGGTCTGTCTCAACAAACTGAAACTGAAGGGAATGAAACATGGTTGTGTACTTAAGGGACATACTCAGGGACTCTGTGTCTTTTTTTTTTTAGGATGGTTTTACGGGGAAGACGCCCTGTTGCATGTGGGCTGGATTCGAACAGTAGCTTGTCAATCTTTCGCTCCACCCAACTGTCTCTAAATTTGCCGTGATTACCGTTGACGGTTGGGTCAATTCTGTGGCTTTAAAGGGCCCCCTGTGTGCTATTAAATCTCACCGCTAACCGACACACACCGTTTCATTTCACGTCTCTGACCGCCTCCCCGGTACGCCTGCGACAGACGCTGACTGATTTCAGTTAAGTGAATTGGCCCATTATTGGGACCAATTGTGCATCGACCGCAGATAACACGTGTCTTTTGATGATGCGGGCAGGGTCAAGAGGTTACCGAGGACTGCCGGAGAATCGAAGAAAGGAGGGGCAGATCCCTCGCTTTTAAACGTGGAGGCATTGATCATCATGGGTATGAGTCCATCTACGACAGGGGCCCCCAACCTTTTTTTTTGCACAGTGGACCGATTTAATATTGACAATATTCTTGTGGACCGACCGATGGGGGGGACCGGAGTATAGGTTAGGTTTATAAGTCAGTAGCATCATAACATTTAAATGTTTCAATATTAAACGCACCGCGCATATTTTCCTCGCATGAACATATTAAAAACATCGCAACTCAACAATATCACTGGGTCAGTGGACGCCCCTGGCTTGTTCCCCTGCAACAAGACGGTCTTGGCATACGAGTCATCGGTCGCAATAAAGCCATATTTTAGGTACGACTCGTTGGTTTTTTTTTTTTTGCAGTCTCGGCCTCTACTGTCTCTGCATTGTCATCATCATTAGACATTTTATCTCTCCTACCTCTTCCGAAGAAACACGTGAGCGATGTTTGATTTTTACTCGTGGTAGCTAGCTAGTTGCAACACGCACATCGAGTAGGTAAGTGGGTGATGACCAACTGATGACCTCGGGTGCTTTGCATTACTCAAGTTCAACATCAGCATCCTCATCCTGCTGTGGGCGTGACAAGGAATGATGAGGAAAGCTGCAGCACAGACAGACCATACCAAGTTCAACGTAATTACTACATAAATAACCTCTAATGTTATATGTTTATTATTCAGTTTTTGTTTTACTGATTCATATCGTTTCCTCACGGCCTGTTAGCAAAATGCTTTGCAACTCTGTGTCAGTCCATGGCCCAGTGGTTCCCCGATGATCTACGGGATTACCAAAGGCTTTGTGTAATGTGATGATCAGAGAATAGTATATGTGATACAAAGACTCACTATAATGAATAATGACTGTGGTGCCACAAGGTTTGACAGAACATTTTCATTTTCTCTGCCTCAACTCAACAGTGGTCAGATCTGATGGATATCTGGTGGATGGCAGTTGTGAAAGAGCATGGTGGAATTTGACACAAGAAGGACGAAGAGGAAGGAAATTAAATTTGGGAATGGACAAAATGGACTAAAACGGACGCAAGGCATGCAAAGTAGATAAACACACACGCACACACATTCATTGCAATATTCTGTGAGGATGATTGCAGGGCAGAAAGCGGCAGCAGGAGGGGGGTCATACAGAGGTCAAACAGAGGAGAGAAGAAGGAGATCCGGTGGGCTGAGAGCAACAGAGCCGCAGTGAGCAAGAGGAGATTACTGTAAGCTTGACATGCTCCTGGGGAGGACGAGTGAAGTTTTTAGTGTACATATTCTGCATTTTTTTGCTATCGCTACATGTAGTCAAGTCTGTGCTTCATTGTAGGCTTATTGTAAATCCCTACTGACCTTCACTTCCAGACCTGTCTCTCATTTATTTTTCCTGAAAGTTTTTTTTTTCTTGTGTAGTTTTTCTTCATCCAAATCAAGGGTATAAGGATCGGGGCGCCATAAATTCCTTCATATTTATTGTCTCTTATTGTTTTGGGGAATGTAATAATGATGCAATGTGACCGTAAAGTCCTCTGAGACTTGATTTAGGCCTACAGGAATTAATCTGACCCGACTTGTGAGCTTCAAACAGGAAGACAAGGGTAGAAATTGACAGTCTTCCTGTTTATGACCTTAACGCGGCCTGACGAGGGTGATGGGATTCGGCGATTATTATGGCAGGTGTTACCAAGCGATTTCATGCCTTGGACCCTGCGCAAGAAAACACATTCACACCTCAAATGCCTTCAACTGAAACGATTTTGTCCATAAGACCTCCTACATGGAAAATCGTTGCTGAAAATTGTGATTTATTATTGAATAAATAACTGTCTACACCAGTCACAGAAAGACAATAGCAGTGACAGTGAAGCCTATCAGAGGAGTCTTTCTAGCATAGTCCCTTAAATAACTGCGGAAATTACTGTGGATTTGAACGATTCCTTATTACACTATGGGGCCCCTAGAACGTCACACGGGAAAGATGGTCGCGCCGCTGTGTTTGGCTTTGTCGTCGCCTGTTGCCGCTCTTGTTTGTCCCAGTTCTTTTGTAACTCTGTGTATGGATGACGTGCAAGCCACTATTTTCTACGATCGTCAAACACTACTGAATATTCGAGCCTCTGTTGACTCGCTCGGGATTCTGGACAAAGATGCTTTCACTGCTCTCTATTTTCCCAACTACCAGAAGGTATATGTGCTTGGCCCTGTGGCTACCTCTGTAGGAAACAAGCTAGGAGATGGAGTAAACGTGCAGGCACCTCGGTTAAAATGAGGAATCCTTCCCGGTCTCGCTCATCATGAACTCAACTTTTTCAGCTCAACGATGTAGGACCTGGTCGACCACGTCGCTTCATTCCTCAGCGCTCGCTCGAGACCAGGTAAGCCTTTCTCAGACTGATTATCCCAGACACAGACCTCGATGCCGGACCACTGTGGGCTCCCCGCCAGGCTAATTGTGAAGTGGGGTGGTGTAGTCCTCCAGAATCCCCGCCCTCTGGCGTGGGAGCCATTGTCGGATTATACCACGATCCCAGTCAAAGTGGCTCCTTATCCAATAAGACTTTTATTCTCAATGACTTTTTCACCACCCGTGGACTGGATTTCCTACTGGTGATGGAAACCTGGCTGAACACTGGTGAGCTTGGTGAACCCTGTCCAGATGACAGTAACTTTTTTAACATGCCTAGACCCTCTGGGCATGGTGGGGGTCTAGCTGCTGCGTTTAAAAATCATTTTAAATGCCGCTTACTGAACTCTGATTATTTCCCCAGCTACGCGGTGCAATTAATTAAAGTGGACCTGGTCAAGCCCTTCTTAGTTGTACTTGTGTATTGTCCACCAAAAATACATACAGACTTTATCGCTCAATTTGCAGACTTCCTTTCAAACACTGCGCCCAGCTTTGATCAAGTTCTGGTTCTTGGTGATTTTAATATTCATGTTTGCTGTCCCGCTAAGCCTCTCGTAAGTGATTTTATACATCCGATTGAGTCTTATAATCTTGCTCTGCTTACCACTGGTCCAACTCACAAGCTAGGCCATACACTCAACCTCGTCTTATTGTTTGGTTTTCCGATCTGCAGTGTGGACATAAGTGATGCTTCTCTGTCAGATCATAGTGCCGTCATATTTAATGCATTCCTGCCTTTCTCTTCTAACTAAACCTCATCTCCCTGTGCATTGCTCTCGCTGCATTAACTCTGACTGCCCATAAGTTCTCTGAGGCGCTCATAGATGATCCCAATACCTGCACTATTGGACCCCCCCCCCCCCATCTCAGTAGAAGAAGTCACTTCCTTATTCAATATCACCGGCTCATCTATTCTGAATACTGTTGCTCCCCTTAAATTGAAAAAGCCTAAGCCTAAAGGTCTGCCTTGGTTTAATGACTCCACCGGAGCCCCGAGGAGGGAGTGCAGAATAT
>NC_079213.1:5798569-5811069 GCF_029633865.1 Lampris incognitus
CCACAGCCATGGAGCGGGTGAGGGGATGAAGGTGCTAGTTAGCAGCCGGTTAACGCAACGGCCTCGGCCGCAATAGCGCCGCACAGCCGTCGCCAGCAGGGAACGTCTTCAGCAGCAGCAAAACTCGCAGCGGCTGGGTCTAGTAGGGCCCAGTTATGTGTGCACTTCACGGCCAAACCCGTTCCCTGGAGGTTAGAGGAGTAGATTTCGGACCGGAGGGCCACTGGTTAAAATCCCCAGACACCGCCTCCCCCCACTGTCTAACAGCTCCTGTTAAAATGGGCCTTTTGAGCAAGGCAGTGAACCTCCAGACGCCCTGGTGGAGACGCCCTGGTGGACACTTCTCCAGGGAAGACTGCTCAGTACAGTCGCCGCTGACGGAGTCTTACCCCAACAACTAGGACACAGATAACGGTGAAAATCACGACACGTTTCTCCGTAAAAATGTACCAGTACCAGCCCCACCGCACACACACACACATGCACATTAGGGTTCAAGTGCCTTGCTCAAGGGCACACTGATTATTGTGGGAAACCGATTATGTGGTCTTCCCTTCCACGGGCGGATTCTGTGACCCGCCGGGCCTCCGTGCCGCCTGGGTAGTAGGCTAATCCTCGTGTGAGAAGCTCGAGCCCTGTGATCCAAGTCACTAGGCCGTGGATGAGAGTCTGGAGTAATCAGCTCTAGCCCGCCCCGCCGTGCTCCCCGTCTGACGAGGCGAAGGAGGCCATCAATCACATGACACCCAACTGCTCGCCGGACGCCTTTATCGAAAGCTCCTGAATTTACGGTACCCTGACCGTGGACGTTTTCAGCTCGGACATGCACATCTGATAAGCAAGGCGGCACTAGGACGTACACATCTGTTGAGCAACACAGGACCAGTGCTGTGCCACACGGAAAACAGTATTAGCATGATTATCACGGGGAATTTCACACCATGTTCATCCATCCATCCATCCATCCATTATCCAAACCGCTTATCCTGCTCTCAGGGTCGCGGGGATGCTGGGGCCTATCCTAGCAGTCATTGGGCGGCAAGGGGGGACACACCCTGGACGGGCCGCCAGGCCATCACAGGGCCTAGGGACAATGGCCGAGTCACCTGACCCACATGTCTTTGGACTGTGGGAGGAAACCGGAGCACCCGGAGGAAACCCACGCACACACGGGGAGAACGTGCAAACTCCACACAGAGGACGACCCGGGACGACCCCCAAGGTCGGACTACCCCGGGGCTCGAACCCAGGGCCTTCTTGCTGTGAGGCGACCGCGCTAACCACTGTGCCGCAACTTTAAAATGGACTCAACAAAATTGTGTATCATGATGGGACAATATCCAGATTTTACCCTGATGATACCGACTTTAAGATGACAATACTGAATTACGGCCGAGTCCTGTACTGGACTGCTGTGTGCACGTGTGGTCCAGAAAGCCACCGACGACGAAAGTAAATGTGTTTCTCATCTCTCCCCGAGACATGAAAGTGAATGTGTACACACAAGTGCACTGACACTCACAATTACACACAGGCACACACACACACATGCACAGCGGGACACTAAATATCATGGGCATTACATGCCAATACATTGTTCCTTACTGGTAGACTCTTAAAATAGATGGAGAGCAGGACGTTCTGTCCAGATGTGTGTGTGTGTGTGTGTGTGTGTGTGTGTGTGTGTTTGTGTGTGTGTGTGTTACTTTCTCTTTCACAGGAACACAGGAAAATCCTTGGGACATTGCTTACTGTGGGTTTTCCTGCCAATCCTACTAATCTTTATGACACACACAAACGCACAAACAGCTACCTCTGTATAAATATTACATAACTATGGAACATTTATCAGGTCTACCATCTCCACAACACTCTCTCTCTCTCTCTCTCTCTCTCTCCCTCTCTCTCTCTCTCTCTCTCTCACACACACAAATTCAACCCACCTCCACGGTACCTGAGGCAGCCATATCACTACATAGTGCAGTATAGCAGATACAGCAGCAATACCAACACCACATCTGACTACATATATCTGACCAAGGGGGTTAAAGGGTTTTTAGGGAGTTGTTCCTCATCTGATGAGCGGGTCTAAGGACAGGATGTTGTGTTGCTGTTAAGCCCACTGAGGCAAGTTTGTAAATTGTGATATTGGGCTACACAAATTAAGTTGAATTGACTTGACTTGACCATGTTGGTGTGTGGAGGTTTTTTTGTCCTGAGTGAAGCTGGGAGATGATTTCTATGTGACTTTATGTATAAACAGGTTTTTCACTGATTTAAAAAAAATGGTTTTTGGGGTTTTCTTGTGTGGCATTTTTCGCCTTTATTGGATAGCAATAGTCAAGAGAGACTGGAAAGGCAGGGGATGACATGTAGCAAGGGACCCGGGCTGGATTTGAACCCAGGCCGTGGCAGTACGGACTCAGCCTCATGTGGTATACACTCTACCAGGTGAGCCACCGGGGCGCCCCCCATTGACAATTTAGTATGGCCAGTTCACCTGACCTGCATGTCTTTGGACTGTGGGAGGAAACCGGAGCCCCCGGAGGAAACCCACACAGACACGGGGAGAACATGCAAACTCCACACAGAGGACGATCCCCAAGGTTGGACTATGCCGGGGCTCGAACCCAGGACCTTCTTGCTGTGAGGCGACCGCGCTAACCACTGCGCCACCGTGCCGCCCTTAAATGGTTCCACTACGCTCAATGGTATATGCATATTACCAGGCATGAGCATAGATAGACCTCAAAAGGGGCTTGAGCACCTGCCGTTTGGCCTCCTACAGACAAAGTGCCCTTTTCTGAAGTTTTTTTTCCTTTTTTATAAATAAATAAATTCCTGTTTGTGCACAGCCTGCCCTGCTGAACAGGTCCTGATTAAATCAAAATATCAGGTGAGGGGATTGGGGCTCCCGGGTGATGCCCTCTAACCCCGGTTTCCTGCAGTGCGGTGAGCACTGTGTGGGCACCGAGCCTTTCTATGGTGAAAGAGTACCCGCACGCAAATCTTTGATTTTCTTACCTGGATTACTGAGCATGCGTAAAGACGTTAGCCTTGATGCCTTTTGCTAGTATGCTAATAATGTGGGAATCACTGGATTATGGTTGAGTTTTTGGGTCCCATCCACTGAACTTAAAAGAACCATCGCACCACAGTTTTAATGTTCTTAATGTCTCGATAGCTAGTTAGGTTATGTAATTTATTAGCTAGGTAATGTTAGCTTTAGCTCTCTCTCTATCTCTCTCTCTCTCAGTCAAGAAAACAAATGTTCTCTAATATCCTGATCAAGACCACATGTTGACTGGGGTCTTCTGGTAGGCATACAGGCTAATGGACTTAATCAGTAACTGCATAATTTTGATTGTAGGTTTCTAACTCAATAACCATTCATTCTACTGGACTGTTGTAGGTTATGCTCACAGATCTTCATCAAAACAGCCTACAGACCCCCACTCCCTCTACTGTGACAGGGAGGCATGGCAGGTACATAGTTATGATATACAGGCATATATTTATTACAGGCAGGCATATTTTATTCAAATATTTGCAAATATCGCCTTGTATGAATTCGGGCCCCTGCCCATGTAACGTCCTCTGCATGTCCCTGCATATTATTCATTAATGTCCTATTATGTGTGATGGGAAACATCATTTAACACCGAGGGGTTTCTTTCACTTTTTTCACCATTCAGTTGTTGACAAGTGTTTTTTCTACCATGTTAGACCTGCTGCATACATCTGTTTTGACCCCTCACACCTGACAGAGCAGCCTACAGGTCATTTGGTATGACTACAAAGGTCCCATTTTAAATGCCTGCCATCTCATTTTGTTGGGAAAATGTTGACTGGCTCTCTCACTGCTTCACACAAGAACTCCGCTGGCAGAGCTTGTGGCGTTATCTCTCTCTCTTTCTCATCTGTTTGTGAAAGTCTGACTGAGGTCCCAGGACCCTGTCATCACTCCTGTTAGTCTGGCTTCATTAGAAGACAGTCAAGGCCGGTCTCTGTTATCACACATGGTTCACACAGTTCATTAATCTCCCTCACTGTTGGTCCGGTCACATCGGTTACCTTGACCGACCATGTCAACGCTCACGTAATCACACACACACTGACACACACACACATACACGAGACAAAACTGATTTGCATCTACAGAGCAAACTACAAAGCTCCCTGTGTTTCATGGCCGAATTCACCTTTGGATCATTAAAATATAGTTCACCGCAAGTCCGGGGTCCTCTGCGACGCTGTATTAATCAACAAAACCTCATAAAGAATTGATAACATCATACATAACATCCCTGCCACACACCCCATTCCCGCTCACTATCAGGATTTACAAACGTCAACTCATTTCTATCCTCCGCGTTGTTTTATTAGACATCTTGGATTAACGTTCTGTTTGCTTTTGCCGTGTGGTTAGATTCTGTTTTTCAAACCGGCTGAGCCTCGACTCCTTATTTTGATGTTTCGCTGGGATGTTGTGTTGGCTTGTTCCATTTCCTGAGATGTTTCTAGGTGAGAAGCCCCCGTTGTTCCATTTCAGTCTGGAGAAATCGGAAAGCTTCGCATCTCCTCCTCCCAGGTTTTTTATGGATAAAATTTTCACATCTTCTCTCTTTTAATGACATCATCTCTTTGATTCAAAATGGACACACACACACACGCTCTTAAACCCGACGGTCAACATCACAGTGAAAAGGTCATTTTATGTCCTAACAGTTTCACTAGTTCAGCAACTTGTGGTCCCTGGTGTCATCATTAACGATGCTGGGCAGAGGGAGCAGTTTCATTTCATCGTTAATGATGCTGGGCAGAGGGAGGAGTTTCAACATTAATGATGCCGGGCAGAAGTTTCATCGGTTAATGATGCTGGGCAGAAGGGGGAGTTTCATCGTTAATGATGCTGCGCAGAGGGAGGAGTTTCATCGTTAATGATGCTGGGCAGACGGAGGAGTGCGGGGGATCTTCACAGTCCCTCCTGCCCCCCCCGTCAGAGGAAAAGCTTCTGGTTGCCCAGCAAAAGTTAGGAACTAAGAAAGCTGGACCCCCGAGGGCCGGGACCCCATTAAAAGTGAATAAGGGGTGGTGGAGGTTGTGGTGGGGTACGATGGCCCGCGCCCCCCTCAGGACACCCCGCCACCCCTTCACACCACCCGCCAAACTGGAATTGCAAAGCAGCAGCCCCGCGCAACAGCTTGGCAACAACAGATCGGCGGGCAGGCAGTTTCTTTGTGAGAGGACCTGGGGGAAAGAGAGAGAGATGGGGGGCTCTCTTCTCTCTCTCGTTTTGTTCACCTCCGTCCCATTCTCCTTCATGGAAATAAACCATTCAATGGCACGTCCATTATCACACAGTTTGGCCTGAGATGGTTCGAATCTGTGCTCATTTCTGGATTCTCAGCACCGCTTGATAAGTGCTCACATCACGACGGTCAGCGGGCTTAATAACGTCGTAACTCAATGATTGGTTTTACGCTCACATCACATCCAGCCACGCCACATCTGATGCGGGGTTGATACCCGACAGTGCCGTTACTACATCCTGCACTCATTCTGCAACATGTACTGGAATCACTGCAAGCAGGCGTTTTATCTTTTTCCATTAGGAAAACAAAACAAACAAATAGGGCGTCCGGGTGGCGGTCTATTCCATTGCCTACCAACACGTGGATCACCGGTCCGAATCCCCGTGTTACCTCTGGCTTGGTCGGGCATCCCTACAGACACAATTGGCCGTGTCTGCGGGTGGGAGGCCGGATGTGGTTATGCTGCACTAGCGCCTCCTTCGGCAGGTCGGGGCGCCTGTTCAGGGCGGAGGGGGAACCGGGGGGAATAGCGTGATCCTCCCACGCGCTACGTCCCCCCGGTGAAACTCCTCACTGTCAGGTGAAAAGAAGCACTGGTGACTCCACATGTATGGGAGGAGGCATGTGGTAGTCTGCAGCCCTTCCCTGGATCGGCAGAGGGGGTGGAGCAGCGACCGGGACGGCTCGGAAGAGTGGGGTAATACAAGATACAATTGGGGAGAAAAAATGGGGAAAATCCCCCCCCCCCCCAAAAAAGGTCTCAGTCCGAGCTGGCCCCTGTCATTACACAAGTTGATGCAGTTGCATGGTGGGACGCGAAAATGTCTGACCACATAAACAGGACGCTTTTGTAACCACAACACAGCAGGACAGACAAACACCCTTTTCAGAGTTTTCCCCCCTCATACATATTCACGGTGAGCAGTCAACACGGCGGTGACGGCGTCTGTGTGACGAACGGACAGATGAAACCCCGTCCGTCTTCACACCTGCTGGCCGATCCCTCTGGAAAACGGGTGCAGACTCTGGAATGTTGGTTTCAGAAAGACGCAAAAAAATTTGGGGACACAAGACACCTCGCAACCCAAATGTTCCGCGGGCATTTTTCCGACACCGTCTGGCATTCTGGGCATCATTTCATCTGCAGCGTGCAGCCGGCCCTACGGACGCCGAGCAGCCTTCCACACCGTTAAACCCCCACGAATCATCTTCAGCACCTTCATGTCACTTTAACTGTCGAGCTGGCCTCCGATCTTTTCTTGGAGCGTCGACCTCAACTCTTCCTGGTCCCATCCAGCCGCCTTGACACAGACTCTCCGTCCCGTACAGCCATTTATCCCCGTCTGTCTCAGCAGTACAGGACATCGCTCCGTTTAGTCTTAAACGCCGGAGGGCTCATCTCTCTGCAGGTCCATCGCAACTGGCAGTGACTCGTGAAGGTTACGGCTTCGGCTTTGACAGCAAGCAGGTAAACACGGTGGAATGCATTTCATGCCCGACCTCTGTCAGTACTGACAGAGGGAGAGAGAGGGAGAGGGGGGGGGGGGCGGGAGCAAGTGATAGATGGAGAGGGAGGGAAATCCTGGCCCTTTAGTGAAGGATCTAAAAGGAGAAGGAGGGTCATTTCTCATCCAGGCACGGCTGCTCAGTAGCACACTACCATGCACACACACACACACACACACACACACATCCTCTCTCACAGCCCCACATACAAACAGTATCAACGCACTGCGATGGAGGGAGGATCAAATTAAGGCGCCTGACCTTTGCACCGAAAGCCACAGGGAGTAAAACACAGCGAGACTCATCATGGCCTCCAGCTATGATGCTGCCGTCACACTGCTGTGGGTGGTGAGGGAGATCAAGAGGTCAAGGGTCAAAGAGTCGGGGAATGTTTCCAGAGCGCAACGCTGCCCCCTCCCTCACCCCCCCCCCACACCCTCCATCTGTGATGCATCTAATTTAGTACACTGTCGACATGCCTGTCTAAAAGGGCCCCTTATTGCCTTGGATCCCACGAAAGTACGGCCAACTTTCCCCTGCACACTACTGCACAGACTTGCGCACACCTACACACTACTGCACACTACTGCACACTACTGCACAGACTTGCACACACCTACACACTACTGCACACTACTGCACACTACTGCACACTACTGCACAGACTTGCACACACCTACACACTACTGCACACTACTGCACGCTACTGCACACACCTGCACACTACTACACACTACTGCACACTACTGTACACACCTGCACACAACTGCACACTACTGCAAGCTACTGTACACACCTGCACACTACTGCACACACCTGCATACTACTGCACACACCTGCACACTACTGCACACACCTGCACACAACTGCACAGACCTGCACACTACTGCACACACCTGCACACTACTGCACAGACTTGCACACACCTGCACACAACTGCACAGACCTGCATACTACTGCACACACCTGCACACTACTGCAGAGTTCTGCTGGTCAGATCACAACAAAGCCCCGTGTGTGTGTGTGTGTGTGTGTGTGTTAGGGTTGTCACTTCAACAAAAAGGCCATGTTTCAAGTTCACATTTGATTTTACATGTTGAGAATACCTCAAATTTCCAGGCTTGACTTCAGAGGCCAGTGATGAGTGGAGTTGAACATGTTTTTCTGTGTGTGTAGAGAGCTGGGCTCGGGGTATACTATGGAGACAGCAACCTTTCAGAAGAATTCATTAGCCAGAGGTGCACAACCAGACGCTTTGGCTCATTTTCGTTGCCCTCCGTTTCATAAACGCCAGTAGTGCTTTGCGAACTTGATATCCACTTCCTGACTTAACTGGGTGATTTCAGCTTTCGTTATTGCCCTGTTTATTTCTTTATTCAGATACTTGTTCATTTATACACGCTTACTATCGAAGTCGTCCATTAATTTTTGTAGCATGTCGGCATGCCACTGTGCCCCCCGTACTGGCGGCATGGTGGTTAACGCGGTCACCTCACAGCAAGAAGGTCCTGATTTTGAGCCCTGGGGTAGTCCAACTTTGGGGGGTCGTCCCGGGACGTCCTCTATATGGAGTTTGCATGTTCCCCCCGTGTCTGTGTGGGTTTCCTCTGGGTGCTCCGGTTTCCTCCCACAGTCCAAAGACATGTAGGTCAGTTGAATTGGCTGTACTAAATTGTCCCTAGGTATGAATGTGTGTGTCTGTGTGGGCCCTGTGGTGGCCTGGCGGTCTGTCCAGGGTGTCTCCCCGCCTGCCGCCCAATGACTGCTGAGATAGGCTCCAGCATCCCCGCGACCCTGAGAGCAGGATGAGTGGTTCGGATAATGGAATGGAATGTCGGCATGCGAAGTCGAATTTAATTTCAATTGTTGAATTTAGAGAGACAGCCCTACTGTACGGGTACGTACTGATTCTGGTGCATTCTTCTTCTTTGGTGCAATCCAGGCTCTTCTTTCCTGGCCCGATATGAATCGACCAGTGCAGTGTGACAGACAGCATCCAGAATGAACACGAGAGGACGGCTGAATCACGGCCGGAGCCATCCTTGCCAAAAATATGAACAGAATACACTACAGCAAGGGGCGTCCGGGAAGTCTAGCGGTCTATTCTGGGGATCGTCGGTTCGAATCCCCATTTTACCTCTGGCTTGGTCGGACGTCCCTGCAGACACAACTGGCCACGACTGTGTGTGTGGGGGGGGGTTGGACGTGGGTATGTGTCCTGGTCGCTGCACTAGCGCCTCTTCTGGTCAGTCGGGGCGCCTGTTCGGGGGGGGGGGGGTAGCGTGATCCTCCCACGTGCTACGTCCCCCCGGTGAAACTCCTCACTGTCAGGTGAAAAGAAGCAGCTGGTGACTCCACATGTATGGGAGGAGGCATGTGGTAGTCTGCAGCCCTCCCCGGATCGGCAGAGGGGGTGGAGCAGCGACCGGGACGGCTCGGAAGAGTGGGGTAATTGGCCGGATACAACTGGGGAGGAAAGGGGGGTGGGGATACACTATAGTTGGGGCAGCATGGTGCAGTCTTAAAAGGGTTCGGACACATCACTGTGGTGTGGACTTCTGGTAGACAAATGTATAAGGAACATTCCCATGAGGCCCGTTTGAAAATCTGTCTTCAAACTCTGGACATGTCAGAGCTCTACATCTCTTTTCTCCAACCGGAACGAGGCTGCCTTGTGTTCGTTCAACCATGTCAAACCCCTGCATGGCAGAATGTGGAGTGATGCTCCTGTGTTTGCTGGGGGATCGGATTCATGCTCTCTCAGGCTCGGGATGCCGTTTCGTATTCAGCAACACTAGTTTTCCTCCCTCAGCCCCCCCCCCCCCACGTTACATTACCATGGTAATAAGGATTAGAATAATGAGGTCATCTCCACCTATAAGCGCCCCTGCAGCCATTTGAGCCCCAGAGCGGGGTTTCCCCGTCTGGTTACCAGGGGCCCGGTTTTACACGACGTATATATCATTACTGCGGCCACTTAGCGCACCTCTGTTAGGGCTAGCCTGCAGACCAGAGCACCTAACATCACACCACCGACACCTTTACACACCTGTAACACACACACACACACACACACACACACACACACACACAAAGCAGGGGAGGCATGGGGATGCATCTCATTAGAATAAATCTTGGAGCCAATCCTTAAAGTCCCTACATTTGAAAAAATTCAATTACAGCGAAAATAGGCCACAACCGAGCCAACATCTACAGCACACACACACACACACACACACACACACACACACACACTCTCACAAGGCATTGCCATGCAGGCACACACACAGTACAAGACACACAGAGGAGACGATCATACGTTGGCCCCAGACGGTAATGTATAATGCATGTCCAGCCTGTTGCCCCGGCAGACGGGGCAATCAGACGTTTTGCTCCGGGAGAGGGCGTGCGTGTGTGTGTGTGTGTGTGTGTGTGTGTTTCTGTGTGCATCAGGGAGTTGGCATGCAAGAGTGTGTTGTGTTGACTCTGCTTCAGCAGCCATGGCGGGGCCGTGATTGACAGGCTTTGTTGCCCGGCTGGCCGGCTAACATCTGCAGCCCCCCATCAGCCCCCCCACCATCCTCCCCCTGCACACAGTCACAGCTTTGTGTTTGTTTTGTATCAGTTTGTCATTCAGTGTGTGTGTGTGTGTCCATGGGGGTTATTCAGTTCACAGACAGGGGAGTAGAGGCGAGCGAGGCTCAGTACCGGCTGAGCCAAACTACAACAAACTATCTGGGTCTGAGATTTTCCGGCCGTGTCAGTTTTACACGGCAGGAAGTCTCCAGTCGTGCTCCGCCGAGGCCGAGACTGTTTCACGTCGCACAAGGTTCTCAGGTTTGATTTCAGACTTCCCTGCCTGGCTCGGCCTTCTCTCCCCCCTCCCTCCCGACACTACCCATCAAATACCCGCTTTCTGTCACGTCCAGACCAGACTACTGCGAAGTACCGGTTTGTACGGACCGCCGCCATCCCCGTCTGCTTCTTCCTGGTGCTGTTCACACCATCCAGACACCTAACCACCCTAGCCTCGGCGAAACCACCTACCGCGGACCCGGAGGACAGCCCACATGCAGTCTGTATTTAAATCCGGCGTCACAGCCGACCCGTTTGACCCGTTTGACCTCTCCCACACCTGATGTTGTGTCGCCCGTGCAGCGCCGCCGCCTGGCTGGCGTGCACGTGCGCCTTTTCAGTTTGTTCATTATCAAGTTTAGCTGGTCTTTGTTTTGCGCTTCCTCGTTGTCCCGTTCTTTTGTTTCCTCGTCCCTTTGACTTTCTGTCCTGGCACCCGCTGCGCGCTGGAAAGGCGTCGTCCAAACCAAACAAGTCACTTCTCATTCCAGGTCACGACCCCCTCCTGGCCCCACCGGGGAAGTGGAGAAGAAACCACTTCATGCTCGCCATTATGCAGGTTACAATGAGCGTGTTCTCCAACCCGTCCTATGCTAGCAGCTGCGGGCGGCTGCTAGCGCCCCGGGACCAACTGCACTTCTTCTTTCCAGTGCCTTGCTCAGGGGCACAGGCAGGAGTATTAACCCTAGCATGCATGGAGCACCCGCAGGAAACCCACGCAGACACGGGGAGACCATGCAAACTCCACACAGAAAGGACCTCGGGCCGGCCTGGGGCTCGAACCCAGCACCTTCTTGCTGTGAGGCAACAGCGCTAACCACCTCTTTTTCTCAACTGTTCACCTGGCCACCCTTTTCACCTGACAGTGAGGAGTTTCACCAGGGGGACGTAGCACGTGGGAGGATCACGCTATTCCCCCCAGTTCCCTATTCCCTAAACAGGCACCCTGACCGACCAGAGGAGGCGCTAGTGCAGCGACCAGGACACATACCAGCATCCGGCTTCCCATCCGCAGACACGGCCACTTGTATCTGTAGGGACGCCCGACCAAGCCGGATGTAACACGGGGATTCGAACCTGCGATCCCCGTGTTGGCAGGCAATAGACCGCCGGGGGCCCCCACTTCATCTCTTTAATGGTGGTCTTCACTTTGACACGGCACCACTATGCATGAGACGTATATGTCTCATGTCCCCCCAGAAGCCTCCTCCTCTTCCAACCGAAACACCTCTGGAATACACGACCCCCCCCATCCCCCCCGTTAAAGTCCCCTCGGGGACGAATGAAGTATTTTGATTGTGAAAACAGCCGCACATTGTGAAGACAGCGCCGCCTACAGCATACACTGCACATTACCACCATAACAGCAATGAGAATGAAGCACGTAGGGACGCAACCGACACCACTTCCTTTCCACACCAAGTACAAGTACTTACATGTGAGTTCTTGCCGATCCCGAGTATCGATATGCGTACTTAACAATACCCTTATGTTCCTCACGTTGTGACGCAACACATTAAATACACAACATGATGCGGCAGCTGACATGTAAACCTTCAACTTGTCCTGAACGAACGTGGCACATTTCGCTTGAATGTGACCTGCAACACATTCTGGGGATTCAGCAGGACACACAACGGCCGTGGTGCAGCATCATATGTCAGTGCCGTGTATGAGGGAGGACCCTTAACTACGTCTGTGTTGCGTGCCAGCCCTGCTTCCTGCTTCACTGGCTGCATATCGACTTTCAGGTGGTTGTAACAGCAGCAGCTTGGCTACACACTGGTTTATTTTAATGTGCAATGAAAGAGAGAAGCCCCGCCA